>NC_056505.1:26670267-26690665 GCF_014905685.2 Nematolebias whitei | reverse complement strand
ATTTATTTATTAACCTTTATTTAACCAGACAAATCCCATTGAGATCACAGATCTCTTTTGCAAGGGGGGCCTGGGTTTGAAGGCAGACTAACATGCATGTTTTTAATCTGTGGGAGGAAACCGGAGTACCCAGAGAAGACCCACGCAAGCACAAGAAGAACATGCAAACTCCACACAGAAAAACCCAGTTCCAATAGGGGATTGAACCCAGGACCTTCTTGCTGTGAGGCAACAGTGCTAACCACTGAGTCATCGTGCTGCCAAAAGGATTCTTACATTCATTGGTTTATAATTTATATTCCTTATTTTAAAATGTGTCATAAAACAGTGTTGTTAGTGCAGCGTTTCAACTTTTCTGTGAAATTTCTGGTCATTTTTATTTTTAAATTTTGTTGGGTTTGTGAGAATGCTGCAGGATTTCCGTTACTGGAGGCTCTGTCTTTCTGCCATAAATTGTTAAAACAAAGATAAAATTTTGATCAGTATTAACATGATCCATGCAGAGTTAAATCTATGGAAAGACAAAATGTTTTATCTATAATTCTTTAGCCTACTTTATTCTAATGCAGATTTATGCCCTAATTTATTTTCAAAAAACGTCTAAAATAAATATTCAAGTGAACCATTAAGTTTGAACTCCTCTTTTCTAGCAAATAAAACACAAACACCTTAACATTATGAGAAAATTAAAACAATACTTTTTAACACAGAACAGTGAACTGAACTAGTAGAAGGAGATGAAGGCCTTTAAGGAATGCATATCACCTGCTACATACTACCTGAGTGTGTCTGAGATCATCTTATGATCTAATGATGAAATAATGACACAGTTGCAGCTGTTTTGGTCAAACTTATATTACACAATATCATGGGATCTCTCTTGATTCGTTTGCATTCAAAGTGTGCGCTGTGACTGACTGTCATCTGTGCACATCTAATTTAGCTCAATATCTGTAAATTCACTGAGTCCAAGTCATTTCTGTGTTTGCAACTGTCCGCTGGCTGGGCAGACATCTTGAATGAAGTTGACTCTAAAATTCATCAGTTGTAAATGTCCACCTAACAATTACTTTCTGACAGTTTCTTCCCATTCTGTCAACTGGCTCGTGAGATATTTGCTAACTTTGCTAACTTGACAGACAAACCATCACACTCGGGCAATGTCATTATTGTTTTTTTTTTAATCACCAATCTTTGGCTTTAGGCTTCAGGAGATAACAAATCTCCATCAAGCGACAATGAACTTACAAGTGCTTCATAATGTAAGAACAGAAAATTCCTCGATCCGTTCATCGTTCCATTCTGGTGACATTTCATCTTAATTTTCATCTTCATCCTCATCTTCATGTTTATCTTCACAGAGCAGTCAGAGTCAGTGTTGACCTGAACATATTCACTCATGAAAAAATATTGTTGCCGAAAGATGAATCACACATTTACTGTAAATAAAATGTATAATTCAAATTTACATCAGAATTATTTTGATTGCTGACTATCCATGCTGCTGATCTCATGCTGCTGTTTTCATCATGTTCGTGCTGCTGTTCGGTGTATTGTTTTGCACTATTAGTGGTTAGCCGCTAACCAGAACAGAATAAACCAAGAATATGCTAACTGTTAGCACATTCTTGGTTCAGCATTTTTCTTAGTTCATATCTTAGATCTTATTACTGTTTTTGTTTTACAATTTATACTTTTATTAGATGTAACTGGGACCATGTGTACACAATTTCATTCCACCACATGTACCACATGAGATGCAAATGACATTTAAAACAAACCTTAACATGATAACTGAAAGATCTTCATCCCGTTCTGCTTTTGGAAACATAGGAACCGCGAGTAAGCCTGCAGTCTGTGAGCAAAGTGCTCTGCTAGGAAAATATGGAACAATAAGATCTGTAATATAAGATGGAGCTAGGTTGTTGAGAGCTTTGTAGGTTAGAAGCAAGATTTTGAATTCAATTCTGGATTTGACAGGGAGCCAATGGAGAGAAGCTAAAACTGGAGAGATATGATCTCTCCTACTAACTCCAGTTAAGACTCTGGCAGCAGCATTTTGGATCAATTGAAGACATTTTAAAGAAGTATTTGGACATCCAGATAATAAACCATCACAATAGTCCAGTCTAGACGTGACAAATGCATGGACCAGTTTTTCTGCATCATTTTTAGATAAGATGTTTCTAATTTTAGAGATATTACACAGGTGGAAGAAGGTGGTTCTAGTAAAGTTTTTAATGTGGGGGATAAAAGACATGATCAAAAATAACACCAAAATTTTTAACATTAGAACTGGAGAACAGATTAATGCCATAAGGAGGGAGAAAGACTGAAAAATTAATTCCTAAAATGACATGATATATGATAATCTACTGCTACATTGATAAAGTATATTTATTTACTTTGTCGTTGATGATAAATAGTAAGCTCACTATTTGTCAATCAAGCGCTATAGTTTTATTCGTTCATGTAAATGCTTAGTTGTTTGTTTTGTTCTGTTGTTGTTTACTTAATTATATACTTTTCTGTACGTGATACAGCCCAGTAGGTGCCTGGTACTTAACAGGTTCTTGCTTTAGCTACTAGCCACTTGGAATAATGTGCAAAATGAGATTTGATAAGGTGATGGGAGGTATAATATTTCAAAGATAAATAAATGTGACACTCCGCTGTATTTTTTATTTTTCCACTCGTTAAATGCGGCGTTTGAACAATCAAGTATGTTGCTGTTGGATCTTTCAATGCACTGAATGGACAAAAAATAAAAATAAAAAAATAAATGAGAGAGAAAACTGTAATTTTCAGAGCTATATCTTATAAGTTCCTGGTACACTCTGTGTACCTATTGAGCCTTGTTATGTAATGCAGCCTTTTTAAAAGTAAATAAAATGATTTACCCAAACACTTTGCGTCTGCAAACATGCTTACATGCAGGCATGCTACTGACAAATGTTTTACACCTAAAAAATGTAAATAATTAAGAAAAGACAGTGAAACTAGAGAGTACAGATAATTGTTGGCTCACTAATTTGCAAAACATGAACGTATTGTCCATTTTATCTAAGATACTGTAACTGTTTGCAGTGTCTCCAGCTTAATTAATAACAGTATTAATAACTATTAATTAGTAATTTATAAGGTTGCTCTTAATGTGATGGAGTAGCTTGGCTTTTGAACAAAATTGACAAATTTATGTTTTGACAAATTTTCTCATGTACCCTGCGTTACTGCAGAGTAAGTATCTTCTTACTATTGAGTAATGTCCTATGTTTCATCTAATTATTACTCTATCATCCAACGATTCCATCTTATTATGTAGCTATAATGTAACATGCAACAAAAGTTGTTTTTATTTTCAGCATCTCGTGTCATTCAAAATGACATATGGGGGTAACAGGACGAATTCTTACAAACTCCCAGTTTAACTGCACCTTTAAGGCTGTGTGAGAGGACTTGGCCCCTGGCGCCATTTGAGCCATGTTGTAATAAGGCTTAACATGCTGATGGGAGATAAAGCTGAGAAAAGGAAATGTAGAGGAAGGGGAACTGGGATGTGTAATCTCGTACTGAATGATCCCTCATTGAGAAACGCAACACGCTAATACGACTTCAGTTTTCATAGACAGTGCGTCATTAAAAAAAAACTTGCATGTTGTTTTTGTGTGTATGTGTGTGTAAACTTGACCCTCTGACGCCGCTACGGGTGATCCCAAGAGAGTTTCATAGATAAAGGGACATGCAAGCATTTGGGGGAAGGCGGCATCTGCCTTCCTTTGTTACAAAATTCCTGCGCTGCACGCAAGTCCCTTGACATGTTCACCTCCTCGGTGCCCGCTCCATTCAGATTACACAGACACACTTCAGCCTTGCTTTCTAAAGTAGGAGGACCTACATTACCTGTATGTTCATGGGAATTCAGTCTGGCTGGTTAATGCTTCATTTGCACTAAGTGACAGAGTCGCAGAACGAGTACAATGATCAATAGCAATGCTCGAATGCACACGGGGGAATAGGGATAAGGTTGAAGGAGAAGATAGGGCGGAGAAGTTTTAGGCTGCAGACTGAGACAGCTGTGCGCCATGAATGGCATGAAAACATAAGCGCTTTCCCTGCGATAGCATCTTCTATGCCAGCTTCCTTTTGCTTTGGAACATTGCTCACATTGCTAATGGTATATGTCGGCAGTTGACAAGCCCTAACCTGTTGTACACATTTTAAAATAGAACAGCCAGCCCCTGTGTTCAGCTCTTCCTCTGTGGCAAGGCCAGTCTAGTACCAGCCCCCAAAATATGCAAACAGGACATTTTGTTACTTGGAGGAACCAGTCCTCTTTAGGTAGTAAAAACACCCTTTTTGAGTGTGTTTGAGAAGCTTTCTGTGTTCTCCTGAAGTCATCAGAGGTAATCACTGCTGAACCAAAATAATAGGCAGTAAATGCCACCTTTTTTCAGACAAACTTCCTTAAAGTGCTCAACTTCTGCTGCCTGAACTTCAAATCTAAATACCAGCACAAAGTGTTTAATGTCAGACGGATTTCATACTTCATCCACGTAGATTTCCTTCCTCCTTTATTTAATTTCCAAATGTGTTCAGCTCATTTTGTTGTCTTATTTCCAAGCTGTCAAGAAGGGGAGAAGTGATGCCAGTAAGGTCAGTTGAGGGTAAAAGTAGTGGGAAGCTGAAGCAATATTATACAGTTTAAATTACAGTTTACAAGAACGAGACATCTTTCTAACAGAATTATATGTCACTGAGACTTGAATTGCTCCTGTAATTACCAGCTTATCAGCAGCTGAGTATCATGGATGAGATCAGGTGGGCATCGCTAACCTCGAGGACGTACAATGATGCTTGTTAGCGGTGAAAAAAATATGGATGACACTGAGGGAGGCTTGAAGAGAAACGGGATCACACAAAATCTGCGCAAAGCAACTCGTTACTCTTTGAATGTGACAGTGCAGAATAACACGGAGACTGCCTCCACACATAATTAAATCTAGCTTTTTGATCAGCCATCAAGGAAATGTTATTACTTTGACACACAGTGAACACAAACCTTGAAGGTAAAATATTCAAATGAATGAAATGAAATGTTTACACAGCCTAGAAGTCTGTGATGCCAAAGTTTTACATTAAGATCATGTAAAGCTGAGAAAAGACAGAGCTTTAACCATTGTGATCAAACCTTGTAAGAGACGTTGTGCACAATATTGTGACATCTTGCAAAATGTGTTAACCCTCAAACAATGTGTTGGGGATGATGCTCTGCTACTACTATGCCAAACTTTAATTTAGAGTTTGAAAGAGTAACTGAGTTACAGCCACTTTTGTGTGAGCTAATTTTAATTGTGGTGGCCATACTGGAAGAGGTTAACATCAAATGTTAATGGTTTTTAGAGCTGGTGATTCCTTTCTGAGTGTTTCATCAAAATATGTGCAGTAGTTCATTTTGCTAACAAACACAATCGACTCCAACAGTTAATGGCAACTTTTTAAAAATGGCTTTCTAGCAATCAGCATTTAAAGTATTTGGTGGGAATGAATGACTGTCAGCTACTATCACATCAATTTAAAGCTTATCTGCAAAATTGTTTGAGTTGTGGCCAATTCTGGGATTGCTAAAATCACTGAGTTGTGGTGGCCATTTTGGATTGAACCGACTCCAAACGTAAATTTTTTGTAGATGTATATCCAATGATTACCATACTTGCCGCTGTACATGTCGCACAACCACATAAGTTGCATCAGTCCAAATATGTCTAATAAAGTGGGAAAAAACATAAATGAGTTGCTTTGCCGTATAAGTCGCATTTATTATGGGTCACCGCTGACCACCTGGAAATGCGGGCCAGTGTTTAAGGATTCAAGCGGCACATTATTTGTCATACACACCACACAAGTAGTGCCAATAATCAAATGGCTGCCAAATGGCGACCATGGGAGCGTGCAATGGAGGACTTAACAAGAAGTTCACAAGTTTAACATTTAAAAACGATTATTTGTTTGCTCGAAATTATAGCAAAGGTGTGTCTGTTTAACTTTTCCTTAATAAATGCACTATATTCGTCAAATCACCTGCATTTCAAAAATTGATTCACGGGAGCGGGTGCGCGCAGAGGGAGGACTCATGCATTTCATCAAAATTTAACCAGATAACCACCTAAAAACAATTATTTGTTTGCTCAACATTATAGTAAAGGTGTGTCTCAGTTGTACTTTTCCTTAATAAATGCACTTTTATGGTCACATCAGCTGCATTTTGCCTGGACAGCGCAGCGAAATTAATCAGATTTGACGTTTGCTCCAGGAGTTAGGAAACAAGACAAAGGTGGCTCTGTATGGCAAGCCAAGTGTCTCATTAATAGCCACTTTTACATATTAATGAGTCGCTTGGCTTGCCACATTAGTTGAGGGCCATCCAGTGGCTGAAAATTGTATTGTTGAATATTTTCCCTGTCAGAATGAATGAAATTGTCAGATCTCTACCAAAAATTGGGTTATAAATGGAAAAAAAAAATGTATATTAGTCTCTTTGGTGTATAAGTTGCAGGACTTGCAAATTTTTGCAAAAAAGTTGTGACTAAAACAGCAAAAAATACGGTACTTTCTTAAAGTTTCATTCAATCTTTCATGAGATATTTTGCCAATGCTACAAAGAATTTACTTCATACACAGACATGAGGAAAAGCATCATTATGCTGTTGCTTTTGGCTGTTGGTGATGATAACAAAATCCCAACTGTTTAAAATTTCCTATTATACTGTTGCTTCCTTCTGTTTTATTTTTCTGTTCTTGAGCCCTGACCATTGCAGGTTCATTTATTCCTTCATGGTCAAATATTAAGCCGAGTGGCAGACTGCAATCCCTTGAGCATCTGTGCACAGGTTTTTCCCATTATTTCATGCACTCTGCACGTGGATCTGTTTGTACAAATTCATTTCATGTGTGCGTGTCTGATGCGCGAGCAGCCTGCTCCATTTTGTGCCGACACTTCCCCTTTGACGTGCCAAGTGAGACACGTCTTAGAGGTCTGCAAAGGGAAGGATGCAAGCCTCTAAAGTGAAAACAAATATTTGTTGTAGACCAGGATTTTTTTACCTTTGTGTGGAAATGATTGGGAATTTTCCAAGTGAGAAATCAGAAATGAGGACACACACAAGCATTGAGAGAGTGAGTCAGTGTGAGGTCTTTCCCACCAAGAGACCCTTTCTGTTGCCAAGAAGTTGTAGAAGTTAAAATCAAATCAGGATGTCTCATTATCCTGTCTAATGTCACTTAGGAGAATAAAACCTGAGTGCTTTATTGTTCCTGCAAAAGTTCAACAATAATACAGTAATGGAACAAGTAAAATGTTTATTAAACGTGCTTAAGTGAAATTTTATGCATTTTTGGAATTCCCTCTTCTGTTGTTGCGTGCAGATTTAGTAGGTATCTGTAATAAATCTCGGGAAACCAGGAGAGTTTTTCTAACATGCATTGGCCTCTAAAATGGATGGATTTGATTAGTGTTGCCTCAATCCATAAAAAGCACTGAGCCTGCAAGTTTATAAGTAGCCAGGAAGTCTTGTTTTGTAAGAATTTTTGTACATTACATAACCATCCTGCATATTTTTTAATGTAAGCTTATTTGCTCTCTCTCTTGTTCTCGGTGCTGTTTGCATTCTTATCCTTCCCTTCTGTCTCTCACAGCATCTCCTAATTGAATTCCTTGTTTATCTGTGAGTAAAATCATCCTTCCCTGCTGAGTTACAGTTTCCTGGGTTGATGCCTGTTTGGTTGTCTCCAGCATTCCCCCATCCTCCCCCATCACGATAGATCTCTGATGCCAGTAAGGCATGTCCAGACTTAGAACAGAGAGGATTTAATGCCCGACTGAGAGAACGACAGATTTTTACCTAACACCACACAGGCCACAGGTGTCCTCAAGATGGTTGGACGTATGGGGAAGAAAAAGGGACGATTTGACAGCCGAGCTTTTGGAGTCTAATAATAACTTGAAACTTTCCATATCTTATATAAAATAATTAGTTTTCTATTATATAAGCTGAGTATTGATTTTTTTCATTATGCAATTGTCACAAGAATATCTGATGAAATCTTTAAATACAAATAAGCAATAATATAATTCTAAAAAATCACTGCAATGCCACTTTAATTGGTGATATGTGACTTATCAGTGCTGCTGATTATCCATGCTGCTGATCTCATGCTGCTGATTGTTGTATATCATGCAGCAATGATATGTGGTCTGCTCACCACAGACTCATGTTCGGGCTGCTGTTGATACACTGTATTGTTTTACATCGTTGTGTTTAACGTATATCTTAGTGTATATCCATCCATCCATTCATTATCTTTTACCCGCTTCTTCCATTTTAAGTCACGGGGGTCGCCAGTGCCCATGTCCAGCAATCACTGTGCGAGGGGCGGGGTACACCCTAGACAGGTCTCCAGTCCATCACAGGGACACATAGAGACAAATGAGACAAACAACCATTCACTCTCTCACTCACGCCTAGGGACAATTTAGAGTTACCAATCAGACTAACATGCATGTTTTTGGTCTGCGGGAGGAAACTGGAGCACCCGGAGAAAACCCATGCATGCACGGAGAGAACATGCAAACTTCACCCAGAAAGGCCCCCGGACCGGGGTTAGAACCAAGGACCTGCTCGCTGAGAGGCAGCAGCTCTACCAGTTGCGCCACCGTGCTGCCCGACATTATACTAAAACAGGGAAAATAGTTTCAAAAATTCTGGCTTGGCGCTGAGCTCCAACATTCACCTTGCTACTTTTAGCATTTTAGAACCCCAAAGTTGATTACATTTCAGAGCAAAGTAGTTTGGAAACAATAATAGTTATGGCATCAAAGTCCTCTAAGAAACAAGAGGAAAACCCTATGCAACCAAGTCACCAGAGAAGCAAGCTGTGCTAATCAAGCAAACATTAGCCGAGGAAATGGTGACTTTTCAAGATAATTTCACGAACAATGAAAGACTCAATCAAAAATGCCTTCTCTCCTATCCAGAAGCAAAAATGGTGGAAAACAGTAACATGATGAATCGCTAACAGAACAGCTCGACATACACACCAAAATATTTACTTGGGTGTTCAACGAGATGGATAACATTCAAGCTAACCTGCACTGAAATAAAAACATGACTTTGCAGTGTCAGTCACTGTTGTCACTGTTGATTTTCAATTTATCTATTGAACCGCCGGCTCAACATATTAAGAGCTGCCCATTAAAACTAACAGAGGTTGTGCATGTCCAAACATAAAGCTCTACTACTGGACTTACATGCTAAGTAGTTTATCTTACTTGTTAGATGATTAAAAATCAATCAACCTTTATTTATACAGGTAAATCCCATTGAGCCTCGAGGACTCATTTACAAGAGAGACCTGATTTCAACAAAGAAAGATGACAACAATGGACAACAGCAACAACAATAAACAGTTATAAAAAAGCATACTACAGTTTTTTTTGTTGTTTTTTTTTTTGTTTTTTTTAACAAATAGGATGGCTAAAAGGAAAAGGTAACAAAACAAAAAACAGCTAGATTCCAAGACAAATGTAGAAAACTAACAACAGGAACATGTCAGCATTGGTCCCTGCCAGGTGTCCAACAGATTCTTAAAGACACTTAGAGAGGTCAAGGTCGAGAGCTTCAAATCTTTTTGTAAGATATTCCAGGAAACAGGAGCGGAGTAGGAGAAGGCCCTTTTGCCTAGTTCAGTCCTCATTGAGGGAACACTGCAGGTAATAATGTCCTGAGAGCGCACTCCGTAGCTGCACTCACACAGAGACATGTAGGAGGAGATGTATGAAGGCAACAGACCAAGAAGTGATTTAAAGATGAAAATGTACCAGTGAGAGAGTCTGCGTGAAGTTGATGTCCAGTTAACCAGTGACTACAGGGTGCAGTGGTGGGTACGATAATCACAGCCAGTTATGAATCTTAGTGCACCATGATAGACATCATCCAACATCTGCAGGGTTCTTGTAGGAGCGTTCATATAAATAATATCACCATAATCAATTGAGGGAAGGAAAGTCACAGATACAAGGCGTTTTCTAGCATTCAGGGTTAGACAGGATCTGTTTCTGAAAAAGAAACCCAGTTTAACTTTCAGTTTCTTTACCAAGTTTTCCACATGGAGCTTAAAAGAGAGATGTGAGTCGACCAAGATACCCAAATATTTATAGGAATCAACAAATATTTGGGTATCTTGGTCGACTCACATCTCTCTTTTAAAAAGTTATTTGTGGAAAGATACTGAGCCAGACTTTGTCCTACCATTTGTGAGAGTACAGCCTTCTGCAGCTTCCTGATCCAAGATGGCCACTAATCAACAACACCTGCAGGCCATCTCACTAACGAGGATCCCTCCCTACATAAGGCTGCAGACGGGTTCTACTCTCCACTGGAGCATTATCATGCCACATGCGGACCTGTGTTCCTCCAGTGCCTCAGTGTACTGGCCTTCCTGGGTCCCAGTGTCTCCTCGTGCTCCTCGCCCTCCAGCCACTTGCTTGTTTCACTCGTGTCCACATCTTGGAACCTCCTTGGACTGTCCTCCCAAGATGAGACAAGCCTCCAAGACTGTAAGATAAGAAATACCTATTTCAGATTGTCCTCCTTCAAGAAATGCCTATACCTGACCCCTCTCCTTGCTCCTCAGGGTTCCAGAGGACCTCCCTTGCAAACTGATATTTATTCACTATAAATAATAAATACAAATAAAAATGATTTTAAGTGTGGAGTCTTGTCTCGTTATGGTCTCATACTATTTGGGTTCCCTGTGATTGTAACACTGCTGAAGTAAAAGAATTTTCCTTTTTATAAGAATGTCAAATCAAAATTGTAACATACTACTGCACAATTTTGACACATGTTAGTAATATTTAGAGCATTTAGTAACATTTAATAGAAAGGCATCTGAAATTCAAGTGTAAGTGGCATTCTCACCTTTATGGAATAATAGTCACCTTTTGTCAGGGGAAACCATTCTGTAACAGGAACTGGGATAATAAAGGTAGCAAAACTCTATAAAACATTAATGGGGAGACCTCTATTCTTAGCTTTCAGGAATTGGTGTCAAAATATAATATAGATGAGAATTCTTTGTGCTATTCAGGATAAGACATGTTTGTTGGGTAGATATTAGAGCTGAGTGACCACCCAGTTTCCAACTGGTGAAAACTTGGAACGAAGATTTATCTATTCAATGCTCTAAATCTGATTGGGGAAAATTTGGCATAATGTTGAGAGGAGAATCCTAAGAATCCTATTCACTGCTATATGAAATTTAGTCATAGAGCAGAGTTGACACAAATTATTAGGTACAAAACAGGCACTGCACCAGACCCCTATTGCTCGTTTTGCTCCCCAGGGACTCTGAGCTCTTTCATCTACATTGTTTGAAAATGTTCTGGGGTTCAGGATCTCTGGGTCAAAGTAATTTGTTGTCTTAATGAAGTAACAGGAGTTCCTCTCCCTTTGTACCCTGTTGTGCACTTATTAAGTGATGAATCACAACATGGAGAAAACCCGTAAATTTTGTCTGGCAGGTCTGACTGTGAAGAAGAAAATTATAGCTCAAAGGTGGAAGTTTCCTAATGACACATCTTTTGTTCACCAGCTGCCATTATATATAGATGTTCCATATAGGGTATAATCCATATATATAATCCATAATATATGGGTAGTGGGTGAGAAAAGACGTGTTCCGGGGTTAATATTAAAATATTAAGCAGGAAGACTGTAAATACATATACAGTATTTAAGTGCCTTGTTGTATTGTTGATTATACACTTCCTAATAAAAAGTTTAAAAAAAAATTTTTTTAATCATAGAAAATATCTTATTTGTAATGAACGGGACTGCCATCATATAAAACAAGTTCACCTCTCAATTGTCACTGTATTAAAAAACTGAGTGTTCTGTTGTGTGTCACTTTTATGGTTAATGGAACTAATTTATTTATTTATGCGTGCACCCACCCACCCTTAATAAAAATAAAACCATCTGCACTCTAATACAAATGTTGTTATAACACTAATAAGTGAAAACTATGCATTAACTTAAAGCAGATGCATGTTCTCATGATTTTCATTGAGAATATGCAGAACCGCAGTGAATCAAGTTTCCTCTTTGGGCTTTTTTATCCCCTCGGTGCGGTCATGGTACAAAGGAAATTTCCAGCACTGCACGTCAGTGTGTTGAATGAACGGCGTTGCCATGCGTGCTGTGTAAACTCGACTTCAAGCTGTGTTTCCCAAAGTAGGTAAAGCCCAGATGGCAAGCATGCAACTGACCATGTTTTGACTCTAAACGCCTGTCAAAAAAGCAGAATGATAAGACACTGGGGTGGGGGGTGGGGGGAGAGAGACAAACATGTTGTTTAATATGTGTGAGGAAAATTTGACTTGCTTTATGTTGCAATGATTCCAGTTTTCCTCATCACCCTGATAAGAGAGTGAATGAGTGATGAAGAGGGCAAGCTGTTCAGCAGCTGCTCTCCAACGAAGTGATTCAGCACGACATTATGATCAAAGCAAATGTTTACAAGGGTCTGGAAGCCTGGTATAAGTTCAAAGATGATGTCAACATCTATTTATTTATTTATTTATTTATTTATTTACAGTGGTGGGATGCAACTAAGTACAAGTACTTCGTTACTGTACTTAAGTACATTTTCCATGTATCTGTACTTCACTTAAGTAGAGTTAAATGAGGGTACTTTCCACTTTAATTCCACTATATGTACATTAGGTATTGGTATCTGTACTTTCTACTATACTACATTTCTATAATACGTAAAAAGTTACATTCACGTTGTGTTTTGTGATTCGTTTGTTAGTTTGAAAGTAACCAATGGAGAGAGGGGAGTTGGTCCATTGAATCACTGCGAAGTGGGCAGGTAATGTTAAACCTGCCTTCAGGAAGAGCTGGACCAATGATGTATATTCTAGTATATATGTCATTGAGCTGGGCACACCCACAGCACCATTAACACACCCAAAATGGATTCCACCGCGGAGAGTCAGCCAGAAGATACGTGCTACCCATGGCCTCATTGAATGATTATTGAAAGATTATTGAAAGACTATTGAAAGATTATTGAAAGATTATTGAAAGATTATTCAGTACAGCAGGACAGATTTTCTCTCCCAAAAGAGACAGACTGGACTCAAAAAACTTTGAAAAACAAATTCTTCTGAACTTGAACAAGAAATTCTTGCTGCAATATTAAAATGTGTCAGTTCATGGGATGTTAGGACAAGAGATGTCGCCAAATGGCTCCACACTCAGGTCCAAGTTTTGAAAGTGGTGTCAGGAAGTTAAAATATTGTTCACTATTGACCCATTACAAGGTTGACTAGACAGTATTTAACTAGAGTTGATGAAAAACTGGAGTTGAAATGATCAGAACCTTTTCCTTTGTTAGTTGTGTCTAATGCTCCTTTTTTCAGGCAGACAACTTTTACTTAAATGTGTTTACTGCAGTTAAAATGACACATTGGTTTTGCTTTGTGTTAAATAAAAAATTTCAAAGGTATAATCATTCCTCTTTCTTATTTTGTTTAATGTCATTTAACTCTGCAGGTCATCCCTGAAAGTCTGACGCACAGAATCACAAGTCCAAGTGTGAACTGTGTCACAGAGTAAACACAATAAAAACATGTATCATCTGTAGCATCATTCATTAAAATGACTCAACACTATTAATGTATTACAGAAAATATACAGACGGTAGACACACTTAATGATATTGTAGACCATTGCATTAGGTAATACGTTCAGCAAGTACTTTTACTTTTTTTTTATTGCAATACTTTATTTAAGAGTTTTTAAGCTTGTAAAACATTAACAGAACATTAAAAAAAGAGAAAAACATGTCAATATCCCTACCCGACCCACCCCAAAGTGGAAGGAAAAAAATAAAAATAAATAAATAAATAAAAAATAAAAATAAAAATCAGGAGAGCAAAACAGTACAGTAGCGACTGGATTGACAGATAGTGAAATGTGGCAACCTTTTAACATGACACATGACTATGCAGAATCTAATAGAGGCACTGGCATGGTACCCACATATGTCAGATAAGGCTGCCAGATTTTAACAAAAGTTTTATAATCACTTCTAAGAGAGTAGGTGATCTTTTCGAGTGGAGCACAGTTATAAGAACCACCTTGAAATAAGGAGTTGGGAGTTAGACTTCCACGTAATGACTATACATTTTCTGGCAACACATAGAGCCAATTCCAGGAACTTCTGTTGACTTGCATTTAATTGTGTACCCAGATTTGTAAAGTCTCCTAATAAGCACATTTGTGGATCAAATGTTAATGAAAATCCTAGAAGTTTTGACATAATATCAGAAAAGTCATGCCAGAATGTGTTTACCTTTATGCAATTCCATGTGCTATGCAGAAATGAACCCTCTTCAATGCCACATCTAAAACATAAATGGGATAACTCTGGTTTGTATTTATGTAATTTTTGTGGTGTAATATAAGTTTGATGGAGGAAATTATAATGAGTCAACCTATATCTACAATTAATTCAATTCAATTCAATTCAAATTCAAAAATACTTTATTAATCCCAGAGGGAAATTATTTTGTTGTTGTAACTCGTTATCCTCATTTCATTAAGAGATGTTATAGATGCTGATGGCTGTAGACAGGAAGGATCTCTTGTAAAGGTCCATCTCACAGTGGATCCTAAGAAACTGGCTGCAGATGCCGTCCGATCCGTCCACCCAGACTCGGCTGGCCTCCTGGTTCCCCTGGACTGTAGGACCGCTTGAATGCTGGGCAGAACTCCTCCCAGAGCGATGGCCACTCCTCCCAGAAGTCTGCCGAGCTCCTCATAGCTGCGGACAGCCAACTGTAGGTGCCGAGGGGCGATCCTGTTCTTCCGCTGTCGTGAGCCATGTTTCCTGCTAGTTCCAGGATCTCAGTGGTCAGGCACTCGAGCACAGCTGGCAGGTAGATGAGAATGCGTCCATAGAACATCCTTTTCAACTCATTTGAGAGTTGGGGCCATAGTTGAGATATTATTTCAGCTTTTGAGATGTTAATCAGCTGCTGTTGTTGTAGAAAACTGCCTTGTTGCCATGGTTACGCATCATAACAAATGTCCAAAACTAAAAAAAGTTTCAGTAAAAATCCTTCCAGCTGCACAGCATCTGATACCAGAGGATCCATCATCCAAAAAATGTGATTTACATCCAGAAAAAGAGGAATTAAAGTTTCCAAAAGCAAAATCTCAGAATGAAAGTAACAGAGCTGCTCCAACATGCAGCCACCTTGAGTGGCGCAATTCTAGAATTTTAATGGTTGCATTTATACATCTCTGACAATTCAGACCATAGCTCTGCATCAATTGCTACATGTAAGTCGGTCTCCCATCTCTCCCTTGATATATGTACCCCGGGCTTTAAAGCAATACACATTAAAACAGAGTACACCCTTGAAACAAAACGAGGCGAGTTCCCTTAATAAAGTATTTTCTCCAGGTTGTTTAAAGGAGGTAGGGCCATATATGGACCCAAACAAGTTTTAAGGAAAGATCTCAGCTGGAGATAGAAGAAAAAGTTCCTACTGGGTAGATTATAGTTCTTCCTCATATTGTCAAAGGACATCAGAGGTCCGTTTCATAACAGTCCTCTCCTCTCTGATGCCATTGTTCCGGAACCTTGCTATCCAGCGAGGTAGGTATGAGTCCATTCTGTTTCACGGGTGTACGGGATGAAACAATGTTCTTTACTCCAATAGCTTTGTGAACTTTGTGCCATATTTTAATCAAATGAATTGAATCCGTTTTGTTAGAAATACTCGTAGGGGTCCATTTATAGATGAAGTCCGCAGGTGAACTTTCTTTAACATCATTCAGACCAACATAAATCCAGGATGGTATATTTTCTTTCTAGAAGTAAAAGGCGATAAATTTCATGTCAGCCGCTAAATAATACTTTTCTAGATTGGGTAACTTAAACCCACCAAATTTATAATCCCAAGTAAGTTTTCTAATTAAATTTTTGGGGGTTTACCATTCCATATGAATGTTCTGATATGTTTATTGAGATTGTAGAATAAATAGTAAGGTACTGGAATTGGTAGTGACTGGAAGAAATATTGTAACCTGGGTAGTATATTCATCTTAATGCAATTTATTCTGCCAATTAAAGTAATTGGTAAATTTGTCCATTTTTTTAAGTCTTCTTCTATCTGATTACTTAGTGCTAAATAATTGAGTTTGTACATATTTTTAAGGTTGTCCTCTACCATCACACCAAGGTACCTAATTCCATTTAGTGACCACTTAAATTGACTTATTTGTTGGTATTCAACATAATCGAAGTTTGATAGTGGAAGAATTTCACTTTTTTCACAATTAACTTTACTTTTAATACTTTATTTTTAAAAGCAAGTACTTATTTCCTTCTACTTAAGTATAAACATTAATGTTGTACTTCTACTTTTACTAGTGTACATTTTTGTCTGTTTATTTGTACTTTTACTTAAGTACAGTGTTTGAGTACTTTCTCCACCGCCGTTTGTTTCCATCATCTTTACTGATGTCATCTTTAAAATGAGACATTCTTTTCCTGTGTTTTAGAAACTAAAGTATCGTCTCTTTGATCAGGTGATGCACAGTCTGTTTTTAAAATGCAGCTGTCTGTGTGGTCTGGGAACTAGGCAGCCTTTTTCTCAGAACACTGCAGTGTGATTTTCCTCATCTCTTTCCATCTTCGAGGAGTGGCCTCGTGTTTCGAGATAATATGCCACTTCAGCCTGACTTCATTTATAAATCAAGTTGCATTACATCAGATAATCACCCCCCTTCTGGTTTTCATTGCAGCTAAAATAAATCTGCCTCTCGCCTTTCACCTTCTGGCCTCAACCTCACATCCACCTGCAGCTTGTTATAAGTGACTCACTGTTTGTGATGCTGAGAGCTGATTGGACACAGACCACATGGCAGATTTTGTCAGTGAATCAATAGGTTGTGTAAATCTGAAAGAAAGAAAAAAAGATTTTTGTGAATAACATCTTGTAGCTTCACTGTAGAGATCAGCCTCATTGCAAATGGTTACAACATTTTTCTTTGGAAAAATATCTGTTTTTAGACCTGAGTAGTGGTTGCAGAATACAATTTGTTTCTGTTTTTGGCTAATTTAGTGGATAACGGCTGAACAAACAGTGTTGCATTCACAAGACTACAGTTATCAGCCATCCAGTGCATAACGTGGGGTGTTTTTACTGGAGGAGACAATGGGAAATGAGAGTTTGGAGCAGAGACAGAGGGACTTTAGTGTGGGTGTACATAGTGATCTTAGAAATGTCTGGGTTACTTTACACTAACACTGATCTCTCACACACAATAACACAGCCAGTTTCAGCCAATGGGAGATGTGGGAACTTTACTGAGACCAATGAGAGCCCTCAGCGCAATTATATTCTTCAAAAGCTTGTTCCCCTGAGATGCAAGGTATACGTTCAAAACAGGAAAACAAGAAATTGTTTTATAAACCTATATATTTATTTGCAATGCCTCTGAGGTTTATTTCAGGCCCTGAGCTGCAGTTTACAGTTGGTTGTGAAATAATACAGTGACATTCCTTTCTTGTTCTCAGGCCCTCATGCTGGTCCCCACATGGCCATGCCTTGGCTCACCCCCTGCCCCAGTGAGGCCACAGCTGAACCCAGATTTTAAAAAAATTGGACTGAAAGAAAAGTGACTAATAAGTTGAAGTTGCAAACAGTCCATTTTCTTTTAAAAATGCAATCACAATAGAGTTACATTAATGTATATCATTATCTATTTTAATTTAATTCAGTTTCTAAATGTCTCAGGAACATGAGCACAATTTGGATTATTTTTGCTGAATAACAGCAGTATTAAAGTTAGAGAAGTTGTTAGAGTTTAGTGTTCTTAGAACCAAAAAGACTTGCCAGCTCAGAATGAAGAAGGTAAGATAAGGTAAGGTTTTATTATTTTTATTTTGAGAAAACATGCATTTTCAAATGTTGGGGGTCTTGTAATGTAAAAAAAATTGCAATGGCTGTAGGTGTGGAGATTCTGTGTTTTGCTGCTGTTTATCCTGGCTCCTTCCGCTCATGGGTGGCAGGGCTGAGGCAATTTCTCTCTGTTCCTGATCCAATACTAATGGAGGACTGCTGCTCTTAAACTCCTATGGGCCAGCAGCTCGACGTTGCATCATTGAAGCCTTTTAAGCAACTTTGTGACAGTCCCTGCTGCAATTCAGTCTTTGGAATGGTTAACCTGTTCTTGTGTTTTTTCTCAAGTCCTGACCTGCAGGGTTTCCACCCTACACTCACCTCCTTTCAAATCTCCTTTAATTTGCCTGGAACCACATAAGGCCCCCACATACTTAGGCATACTGTGCATACTCCGTGAGCCACGCAGACTCTGTGCGTACTGTCCACAGACGATGAGACTTCATACTTGAGTGTACAGATTGCCTAAAATTCTCTTGTGACAAATTCCTTAATTTCTCACAATTTCAGTCATGGTGTCAACGGATGAGGAGGAAGAGATTGAGGCCATTAAACCAGACCAGGGATGAAGAAGGGGAATTTAATACAATGGTAAAGGACATGAAGACGATGGACAGCGAGGAACATTTTGAATATTTTTGAATGGATTCTAGCAAGTTCGATGAGCTATTTGGACGCTTTACCACCAGGGCAGCAACCGCACACCTGTCAGCACTGCACAGAGTGGCAGTCGTGCTGTGCAGCTGTGCTGCAGTTGGTGTCGCATACAAAACAGTTCGATATGAACACTGTTTCTCGCCGGGCAGTTTATTGTGCGTCACTGAATACGTGAACGCGGTCATAAAATTTATCTTTGCGTAGACATAGCCAGCAGACGTCCACTTTGAGTACGCGCGGACCTCCATGGAGTGAAGTATGCCCGAGTATGTCGGGACCTTTACCGGTATGTACATCTTGAGTCTTTGGAATCGCCGATGATCTACTCTACCTGTTGACGCTGGACCTGATGTCCTAGTTTTCATCCTGCCACTCTCCAATGAACCCTTACCTTTTTTTGCCCATACTGTATGTTGGACTCTCTGTGTCAGTTTTCATTCTCTAGCTTTAAAATTAATCTGAACGTGATAGTTGAATTCACCATAGGCGAACAATTAATATGATTGTCGACGAGACAGGGTGGTGGGGGGAAGGTTGATTGGTGGGCAAAGATCATTCTTCCAGTTTTGGAAGTACAGTTCCGACCACATATTTTGTGATGTCAGCAGCTGATGGTGGCCTGGTGAATTAATTCAACCTTTATTTATACGGGTTAACCCCACTGAGCCTCAAGAACTCATTTACAAGAGAGACCTGTTTTGTTTGTTTGACAATTACAATGAATTGACATTAATGATGTGATAAAGGGAAGCGTTCATATCTTGGGCCAAAGGCCAGTGCGTTTTGTGAGATGAAATTAGTTCAGTCTTTTCAAGTAAATTTACTTTTCTGCTGCTTTCTCTCCAGAGGTGACTCCACTTGGTGCAGGGCACTTAGTCCAAACACTTCATCAATCTTTTCCCAACCTATAACCAATGGTTTGTGGGAACAGAGGTTAGCATACATTATCACAGGCACATCTGTTTCTGTGATTTATGAACCACCGCAACTGAGGAAAAACACACGGAAGCTGTTTCTGTGTGGTCGAACTAAATCAATTTACTTAAAAGGAGAAAAATACATCCACTTCTAACCATACAGTGGTTAATAGTTTGAGACATTTGTTTCCTAAACTGAATGAGCAGAGATAATAAATAAATAAAAAAATCTACAGGCATTTAGGAAAATATGTAAAACCACAGGTTGATTTTTTTTAAGTTCATTTTGGTTGATCTTATCTGTCCTGCCAAGATAAATGTTTTAAACCACGGACCCCAAAAACAGCTTTCTGAGAAACCCAGCATAACTTTAAATTTGTTTAACTGTATATTTTTTTATTTTATTTGCTGAAGCTAAACTAATTGCATTTTTTATTTATTAAATATTAATTACAACATAAGTCACAACATTTGTGTTACATGTTAAGTAACAATCCAAACCCTCCTTTCTTAAAAAAAATTAATAATAATAAATAAAAAAACAATAAAAGAAAAGCAACATTTCTCCTACAAAAATATATCTACAGGTCCTTCTCAAAAAATTAGCATATTGTGATAAAGGTCATTATTTTCCATAATGTAATGATAAAAATGAAACTTTCATATATTTCAGATTCATTGCACACCAACTGAAATATTTCAGGTCTTTAATTGTTTTAATACTGATGATTATGGCATACAGCTCATGAAAACCCAAAATGCCTGTCCCAAAAAATTAGCATAT
>NC_056505.1:26648307-26650267 GCF_014905685.2 Nematolebias whitei | reverse complement strand
TGTAGTATGACATATCCTGAGATATATTCATACATTAAACGGGTTCACTCATCTTTCTGGACTGGATAAAACGTGCATTGAATTTAATGAAATGTAACGTGAGACGTCATTTTTCTTTGACCCATCAAAATGAATGCGGTCATTTATTTTACAGAATCAAAGTTTAACATCAAACATTTACATTAATTTGGCAGAATATGAAAACAACAACATAATTAATTTTACAGGAAGTGAGAACAATACGGCGATTGTTTTTACTTTTCAGCAGAACAGCAGACATCAATTCACACGGCGGTGATTGATTTTCTAGCAGAAAGGAGAGTTTAAAGATGGAAAATTGAGATTTATCTTACAGAGAGATGTGTGAGGGAATTTATCTGTTTTAACCAGAACAGCACGCTCCATTGAAATCAGCTTGGCCAACGGTACGCTTGGTCGAAATAGAACTTTTACCTTGCAGACGATAGCTTCAGCGTCGGTGTAGAGCTCTCCTTTTGACTCTTTCAGCGTCTCCGTGAGGACAGCTAAAACCTTAGGAGTCGTGTGAGGTTATCCAAACAGAAGTTATAATTCCCAAAATCGTCTCTGGTTCAGCTTGTTTGGTTTAGCAGCATCCATGAATGCCTGTGGTTGCATTCACGGACTCCCAAACTCCCTGCACTCTGGATTCCAAGAACTCTGAACTCTTCTGGAACTCTTTGTGAACTCTACTCGTTGAACTGGGAAGTTGCCACATTTAAACGGGCTATACTTCCGGTTCATTTGAGAGCTTTCTGATTCGTGGATGGACCAGAACAGAGGTGTGGTTTGTGATGTAAGGTGTTATGGAAAGTCAAGGATTGTTTAAGAACAGACAGAAAGATATCATGGAAAAACCAGACTTCGTGGTGCCACCTCTCCTGTATCTTGCTGTAAAAGTTAAACATGACATTTCTTTTCAGTAAACTTTTTAGTTGACCGAAGCTCGAACTTTAACACACTTACAAATTTGCTCATTGAAGACAGAAAAATCAAGAAATGCATATTACCCTGATTTCTTCTTTGAATGAGGAATAAAAATCATTACTACTGTTTAAGTAAATAAAAATGAGTAGTTCACTTCAACATGTAAACATTGTTTGAACTAACACAATTTGATTATCAAACATTTGTAAAATAGTAATGATCATAGAGAATTGTCTTTTCCACTTGATTAATTCAAGAAAGAAAGTCTCAGGATCGATCAACCTGTATTTCTAGATGCAGATCAATGAAATGACAGTTTCTGACCATATGATCCTAAGGTCATTGATTTGACATCAGGTCAAGTTCACTACATGGTTGAACTAGAAATAAAATTTAAAAAAAATAGTGAAGCAAACTTGACAAAACAAAACGTTAAATGTCCTCACAGAAATATTACACTTAAAAATTAGCTCTTTTTTTCCATAACTTATTTGGGTTTAATTTGAATTGTCAGTCACTCAAGAAGCATCATCCATCCATCCAATATCTTTACACTCCTTTCATTTTGGGTTGTGGGGGGCACTGGTGCCCATATTCAGCAGTCACTGTGTGAGAGGTGGGGGACACCCTGGGCAGGTCAGAAATCCATCACAGGGCTCAAAAAGCATCATAGTAGATTAAATGAAATGATTTTTCAAATGTGAATGCAAGCATAGAACTTGGGTGTAAGACTTCCTGTGAGACCATGTTTTGGGAAAATCACATTACTCACTCAAAATTTTGAAATGAGAGTCATTTGTTGAGATGGCATGCAATTTTTTTTAATAGCATTTCAATATTTCATAGTATGATAGATAGATTTATGAAGATAGTGTTTCTTCGTAGGAAAATACTGCAGAACACACATGTCAAATTTACCAAGATAAATGTAACTGAAAAATCTAAATGGTTGACTTTCCCCTCCCCACCACATACATACATACATACATACATACATACATACATACATACATAC
>NC_056505.1:26636942-26648297 GCF_014905685.2 Nematolebias whitei | reverse complement strand
ACATACATACATACATACATACATACATACATACATACATACATACATATATATGGTTTGAATTAATGAATTTGCTTTTTTTACAAAAAAGATTTTATATTGCACATTGGCAGCAATCTTGAAAAATGTCAGCAATCTTGATATTTTAAGTAGCTAACATACTTTTAAAAAAGAATATTACTGTCCAAAGAAGTTCTGTGCAAAGTTTTATGCTTGCATCCAGATTTGAAATATTTTGCTGAATTTGGTCACTTATCTTCTCCACTCAGTACTTTTTCATTTCAAAGCCTGCATGCTGCTAAGTCAATGGTAACGTCAATTGTGTGGTTTGATTTGACAGGCAAAAGCTATAATCATTATGCTGGTAATATCTGACGATGGTTAAAAAGAAATTTCAGTTTATAACCTACAAATCCTTAAAATACTAGTATTTATCCTGAGATTTAAAATAAACTTTTCAGCAATTCTAACTTTTCTTATGTGCTCCTATTTATTTTGCTGGTCAGGTTTGAATGGCGTGTGAACACGAAACCTAAAACATAGAAATGGTTTCTGCAAGACTTTGTGAAGTCAAAATATGTTGATAACATCTAACAATAATCCAGCTAATGATCATCAGAAAATAACTTCCAAACACACTTCAGGCTGACCAGTTTTAATGTTAAGCACACAAGTCATTGAATTATTTCCAACAAGCCCTAACGAGGGTGAACCAGACTCAATTCCAGGATGTGTTTCAGATTTTACTGAGATAATATTCAGCTGGCACCAAGTTGTGTAATACAGCACAGTTGTTGTGCTGCCACTGCAATTCACCTTTTTCTTATTTCAATTTTTGTAGCTTAGCCTAATTGTCTTCAACTTTTGATTTTTGTAATCAGTGTTGAGCAAAAATGCAATAAATGATAGTGATAAATCTTTCACTAACAAAATTACTCAAAATTAATTCTGATCTGACATTATTTTTCTCCTCAGTGCTTCTGATCTCAGGAGAAAAGTCAATATTCACTCCAAGTTTTGCCTATTGATGGTTTTTAGTGGATTAAAAAAAAACCTTTTTTTAATTGATTGGGTTTGTCACTACTTTAAAAATGTAATTATAAAAAATCAGTGAAGAATACACTGAGAAGACGCTTCCCTAACATTTTATCTTAAGAGACCATTATTGTCTCTTCAAAAAAGTAATGTCTGCTCTGCTGACACACCTGCATATAGAAAAACAATTTTTTGAAAGTGAACTTTCTCCCAAATAGAATAACTTATCACATTATGTTCTGTTATTAAAAAACAGTATTGGAGTTTGCTCCTACAATGCATGTAATGTTCAGTTTAGAAAGTGGCTGGAATTAGCTTGTTTAGCTTATTTGGGTTCAACAAAAACATTTTGAATGAGTAAGAGCTGTAGTTATCTTTTGTCACTCAATTAGATGAACACTGAGAAATAACCAACAGGAAAATACTATTAGTAGTTGCTAAATTAGCTGTTTGTGCTTGTTTTTTTAAAACAAAAATTCCACGAGAAAAATGCATTCTTCAGCAACTACACAATCTATTTAAGGCAGAATTTATTTCTAAATATACACATAAATGAGGTGTAACTATATTTTATGTAAACAAAAGAATCATGGAAAATTAAAAGCCTGCAAATGTTACAGGTGATCCCATACGAGATCTGTTTGTGCTCGGATTATATGTAGAGGGTGACTCTCAGTTTCTAACATGCAAAATTTTAGCTCAATATCTGCTAAATTAATCCAATTCAATTAAATTCAAAAATACTTTATTAATCCCAAAGGGAAATTATTTGTTGTTGTAACTCGTTATCCTTATTTCATAAAGAGATGTTATAGATGTTGATGGCTGTAGACAGGAAGGATCTCTTGTAAAGGTCCATCCCACAGTGGATCCCAAGAAACTGGCTGCAGATGCCGTCCGATCCGTCCACCCAGACTCGGCTGGCCTCTCGGTTACCCCAGGGCTGTAGGACCGCCCGAATGCCGGGCAGAACTCCTCCCAGAGCAATGGCCACTCCTCCCAGCAGTCTGCCGAGCTCCTCGTCATTGTGGACAGCCAACTGTAGGGGCCGAGGGAAGATCCTGTCCTTCCACTGTCATGAGTCGTGTTTCCTGCTAGTTCCAGGATCTCAGTGGTCAGGCACTCGAGCACAGCCGGCAGGTAGATGAGAATGCATCCACAGAACATCCTTTTCAACTCATTTGAGATTTGGGGCTGTAATTGAGATATTATTTGAGCTTTTGAGATGTTAATCAGCTGCTGTTGGTTGTAGAAAACTGCCTTGTTGCCATGGTTATGCATCATAACAAATGTCTAAAAGTAAAATAGTTTACCAGAGGAAACAATCATCCAAAAAATGTGATTTGCATCCAGAAAAAGAGGAATTACAGTTTCCAAAAGCAAAATCTCAAAATGAAAGTAACAGAGCTGCTCCAACATGCAGCCACATTGAGCAGCGCAATTCTAGAACACCAGAGTTACCAGAGTTTTAAAAATAGTATTTGTTTCCTAAGATCTTTTTGCTGTAGTGTCCATCTTGAATTGAATTAGCTCACATATGTTACGATAGATGTTCATCCAAAGTTTATTTTTCATGGTTCATTAAAACCTGTCCAGTAGTTTATGAGGTACTGCCATAGTTTAGTTGCAGATTGACCCAAAAATGCATAGTGACATATGAAATTTGTGAAAAGAATAAATATTTCATAAAAATAATCAAAAGGCAGGCATGGCAGCAAGAAATGAGTTTAAAAAGAACACGAAGGAGAACTAGACAAGGCATGAAACTAAAATGACTGATGATCAGGGAGAACTAAGAAAAATAAAAAGGCAGGGGTTGCTGAGGTGAGCGAGGACAGCAAAGCTGAATGAATACAAGAAACAGGTGTAAGGTCGAGGCAACACTAAGGAGCAGAAACTGACTGAGGAAGGGTACTGATGTAAATAATTAAAACACTGGGGAACAGCAAATTAACAAAAGGAATAAACTACCCTGACAGGAATTTTGCTTAAAAACACACACGCACATGCAAACACACATGAGCAATAAAAAATAATAAATAATAAATGAGAAAACTCTTTTTTTTCTTCACTTCTCCTGAAGTGACAGCTTCTGTTTTTTGAAACACGGACCTCTCTAATGAAAAGCAACATTCTTCATCCATCAACTTCCTGCTTTCTTGTTCAACAGTTGACAGATTAGAATTGCAGAACGCAGCATTGTTATGAACTTTTCTAGTTTTCACTATAAGCTTAATTAAACTGGGGGAAAGGTGGTGCAGAGGTTAGTGAATGTGAGCCTGTGAGCGGAAAGTCACAGGCTTGAATCCCCAGACCGACAACATAAAAATGTGGGTGGGAAAGATGAAGCACCCACACCTGCCTCCACCCTCGTTTGCCCCACACTGGGCCCTTGAGCAAGGCCCTTAACCACCATCATCTGCTCCCCTGGGCACCCTAGATAGCAGCTCTCTGCTCCACACAGAGGGCTGTGGTAGCTCGGTGGTGTGTGGTTGTGTCAGGAAGGACATCTGGCGTAAAAACAATTGCCAAGTCTTTGAGCAAGTTAGTTCGCTGTGCCGACCCCTGAAGCAGGGAGCAGCCGAAAGAAAAACAGCTATAAGCTTAATTAAACTGTAATCTGGTCATGTAACTGTCTGTCTTAATGAAAAAATCTAAAGTTTCTTCTTCACAATTTGCATTTTTCTCATGACAAAAAAACTCTCCTAACTTTAGTTTTCTGTTTTGATGTTTTGATGTGCTTTATTTATCTTTCAGTGTTTCACATGTATAACCTTTTCTTTTATTTTGTTTGTTCCTTTTTTAAAACATTAAAAAAGGCAAGGTCTCCTCATACTTCCATTTAACTGCAATTCATTTGCAAAACTGAATTTGAAGTGTGTGTGATTTTTTTTATCCTAATGAATGAACACACTTAAAGATAATGCACAAACTAATTGTGAGTGTTCTGAATTTTTACTGACAATTTGTGTACATTTATTTGTTTGGCAAAAATGTGTACAACTGATCCAATATTTGTTGTGTGTTGACAGAGACTTTGACATCAATATTCATTTTTGTTATTTTTTAAGCTCTTCTTCAGACCATCACCATGTCTTTCAGTGGTTTCTCTACAGCAGCTGATTTTACAGGCCTGCTGTCACACATCACTCTTGCGTTAGAGCCATAATATCCATTTTGATTTTCTACTCAGAGTCCTCAGAAGCATTTATGGTCATATTCAAGGACAATGCTTGAGTTATAGAAAACGTTTGTCTATCATTGCAGTGCATCTTGTTTGCAGATGACATTGTGATTTATGGTGAGAACAGGGAACAGGTGGAAGAGAACTTGGAGAGGTGGAGGTATGCACTTGAAGGAAGAGGAATGAAGTCAGTCGCAGTAAGACAGAGTACATGTGTGAATGAGAGGGAGACAGGTGGAACAGTGAGGCTACAGGGAGCAGAGGTCACAAAGGTGCAGGACTTAAAGGTCAAGGTTGGCCTGGAAACATTTTGGAATAATCCCAAAAGAGATGGAAGAGGTGGCTGTGGAAAGAGATGTCTGGGCCTCCCTGCTCAAGCTGCTGCCCCCGCAACACAAACTCAGAACAAGGGGAAGATAATGGATGGACTACTTGACCCTTAACTGACTCAAATGCAGAGGCCGCCCACTTAGATGGTAAATACCTTTTAAAACTTGTTACATAAAGCAAAAATAAATGTATATGACGTGACAGCAACCTTACGATTGTTTTACCTCACTGATTTGCTCCCAAACTTCATGTAATTTCCTCATTCCTGAACAAATGTCTTATCTTCTAAAATGACTGTCTCTGTTTACTAACACAAGGAAGTATTCTTGTTCAGTGTTCTGTGACCACAAGCTATTTTAAAAAAGAAGAAGAAGAAGAAGAAAGCAAATGGTAAATGCTACCCCTCTTCTGTCGGTAAGACGTGCTCCACCCTTCTGGTGGAGAATGAGCCACATTCCACAGGAAGTTTACCCACCGCCTCTTCCCCTCATCCCTCAGTCTTCCTGCCTCAACTGATCTTCACTGATTACTGTTGGATGGGTGGGCTGATAAGAGATGCTAATGAGGAGAGGAGATCCTTGACATTTACTGATGTAAAGTCTTTCTTTCCCACTTTTAATTAACCTGGAATTTAGATATTTCAGCACAACTCAGGGCAACACTTTCAAACTGATCAGTTTTAGGTTTCATTACCACCCTCCACGGAAAGGCAAAGGAAAGTAGTCATGTTTATGCCTGTGTATTTGTGTGTGTCTGTTAGCAAAATATTTCATGAACTATTGATGACTAAATTATCACTAGTGAAAGGATTTTAATCAACTCTAATAAATAATCTCAGCAGTGATGACCCAGGTCCTGGGCCTGTGGTCGGGGACTTCACTGAATGATGTGAGTCTTCCTTTTTAAAGTTAAATGATTCTAAAACAAAGGAGATGATCACTGATTTTAGAAAAGACTCTTCAGTTGCCACTCCTGGGGTCATTAACGGTGAAGCTGTTGAGGTGGTGCATCAGTATAAATATCTGGGAAATGTTCTTGATGACAAACTGACCTTTGACCCCCTTGTGAACTCACATTGTAAGAAGAATTTTTGATATGTAAAACCTGGAACAAACTCCCGGGGATTGTCAGGATGTGCAGCTGAACTGCTGGTATAACCCTACAGAACCTCACTGGCCCACACAAGGAGAGGTCAGCGAACAAGGCTGGGCTGATTCTGGCAGATCCTGATCATCCACTCCATGGTGAGTTCAGGTTACTTCCATCTGGACACAGGTATCTGCAGACCAGAGGTAGGACGAACAGACTGAAAAACTCATTTATCCCTGTAGCGATCAGACTTCACAACGAACAGTGATGATTTCATTATTTAAATGTCTTAATGGATGTTTTATGTGCCTACTGACTGTCAAGCAAAATGCCCCTTGAGGATAATAAATATTTCGAACGTGAGCTAATTATTAAAGGTACATTTAAAACCAATTAATCATTGTGATCAGCTTAATTTAAGATGCTAAATGAACTTGGGGAACACAAAAATGGCTACACTTCAGTCAGTTTTACAGATAATGAGCTAAGAATTGGTTTGGAAATAGCTGAGAGTTGTTCTCAACACATACTCTGAGCATTAATAGATCAGGCAAGTTTAGGGTGGCAAGATGGAGCAGTGGTTGGACCTGTTGGCTCACAGCAACATGGCTGTGGGATAGCCTTCCACCTGGGACCTTTCTGTGTGTTTACATGCTCTCTCCCTCTTCCACAAACTGACAACTCTATATTGCCACTAAGTGTGAATGAGTGTGACTGTTTGGTTATGTCCTTTTTCTTTCTACGTGTCCCTGTGTTGGACTTACAACCTGTCCAGGATGTCCCCCGCCTCTTGCACAGTGACTGCTGTAGATATTCACCAACTCCCTCCAACCCTGCACGCAAAGAAAAAATATAAATATAAAGGTGGCAGCGATATGCATTCCTTTAAGGAATGTTAGGTCTTTAGTTTGTTTTTCCTTTGAGCTGTTTCAGCAGCTGTCAAAAGCTTCATCAGTTACCATGACTGTTCCAGACAGAGCAGTAGGTTTACCCCATGGCTATCAACACCATCCACCCGCAGTCAGCACACCTGCTGCCACTCCAATTTGAAGACCAATCCAAAAGCTGCTGCTGCATTGTCTGTGGCTGACAGAAAAGCTTCCTGTCATCACATCCTGAGGGAAAAAGTGTGCTCCTAAGTCACAAACCATGTATATTTAGATTTTACAGCAGGTGATACACAGACCCCAATTCAGGAGAGCACAATACTTATCACAGTGACTCGAGGATATCTTTTAAATCACAGCGTCTGCATGACTTCCCTTCCAAATTAAGTCCAAATGACTGATTATGTAAGCCTGCTGACGCTAAGATGATTTAAAATACTAAAGTCAGATTCACAACAGGAATTAAAAAAAAGGTTTTCTGTTTCAATGACAACAGTTTTCAAATGATCATGTGTTTGATTGCAGACAGTGGATTGTCATGTAACGGCACATCCATTATGTCATATCAGACGTGGAAAAAAAAAAACATTTGATATTTTCAACATTCAGTAATCCTTGATTTTAAATCAACACAC
Organism: Nematolebias whitei; assembly: GCF_014905685.2. Classification (NCBI taxonomy): domain Eukaryota; kingdom Metazoa; phylum Chordata; class Actinopteri; order Cyprinodontiformes; family Rivulidae; genus Nematolebias; species Nematolebias whitei. Next base: position 26,641,137 of record NC_056505.1, on the reverse strand, counting down.
CACTTAACAATAACAATAATTTTGATAAAATTCTGTATTGATTTAACAACAAGAACAACAAAAAATTACCAAAGAGTATTTTTAAGCAGTAACAATTCATTTCATCCCACATCTCACGGTGGGGGTGTGACTCCATCCAGCACCTAATGTTCCCCAGAAAATGTTATTCATTCCTATTGAACAAGTCATGACATGTAGGGTATGAGCATGCAGCATGACTTACATTGTTGTTGTTGTTCTTTTGGCTGCTCCCTTCTGCAGGAGTCACCACTGCCAGTAAACTTACATAAAAACTGGCATTTGTTTTACACCAGATGCCTGTTCTCACCCTGGGCTCGAACCTGCAGCCTCAGGACTACAAGACCACAACACAGACCACTGATCCACCACAGCCCTGACTTACACAAACATTGTGAGCATTATAACAATTTGTGCACATATTTGTTGCAAATATGTTTTGTTGCTCTTAATAAAACCAGTCTGCACAGTTCAAATCTTGCTGCAAAATTGTCCCAGTTGAGATTCAGACGTTTTTATGATAATAACCGTGTCAACCACTTCACCACTGTGCAGCCCAGATGATAAGTAGACTTTGCACTCTGTACATTTTGTTACTGAACTAAAAAGATGCTACTTCTGGATGTTATCCTTTAATAAAGAAGACTGTAAGAGGATTGAAAATGAAACGAGGCAGTTTTGTCCATCAAGAAGCTCAGATAAATCACAGCCAGAATGTTGGAGGAAATCTGCTTTCAATTTTCTGCATGATTTATTCTCATGCGCCTCTTTTCTAAAACGAGCTCCTAATGAAAATGGGAGCAAAATTATATTAAAGGCATTATTACAAATATAAATAGGACCCAAAGCTTGGTAACATAATGAGTGAGTAGCAGAGATTTTTAGAACTGTAGGCTACAAAAGAGCAAAAGACTGCACTGGAAGATAAATCTAATTTCTTTTAAAACAGGGACTGCAGAGTCTGGAGTGGTTTTTTTAATTATTTTTTTATGTTCCATCTGAAACATCTGTGGAAATTATTCCACCTCTGAACAACAAATGTTATAATTGTGATTTAATCTTTCCCGTTGTTGAACCTTAAGAAAGTCTAGGGAGTTTGTTCAGGATGAGATCCAGATGTGTGTTGATGCAGCTGCGTGAGTGAAAGTGGACACTCCAGCTCTCACCTGTGAGTTCTCTTTGCATAAATCTTAAAATCTGCTTCTTTAAAAACAGTAGTAAAAGCCAAAACAAACCAGTAAGGGGCAAGGAATGTGACAGCACCTCTTCTATAGTGTCCATGCAAGACCTGCCTTCTTTTTTTTTTTGTTAATTAACAATCCCATGTCAGGAACTGCAGTCCAGCTATTTCATTAGCATTTGGTTCGCACCACTTTTTTCTCTGTGTGGATACGCATACTATGCTGTGGTTTTAACAAGCATGGTGGAATAGCTAATCAAAACCTGGATGCTGGTAATAGTGTCTTTGATCAGCTGCAGTGAAAATGGACATGCTGTTTTTTTGTGTTATGCAGGTTTTACATTTGCAAGTAGACGACATGAAGCCTCAGATCAAAGGATTGGGATGATTTTCAAGTCAGAACTGCTGGTATACACTTCAGTCACAGGCAAAAAGTTTATATTCAGTTAACTGTGACATGCAGTTATAATAGTTTGATGAAAGACTGTGAAAAAGGTGATATTATAAAAAAATAATGAAAAGTTAGTAAAAGATTATTTCAAGCTAAAGCCCATCTCGATGGGATCAACTACCTGGTATCATGGCACATTAAAGGTCATGCCATGTCATTAATGGTGTTTTCATTGTGTGTGTGTGTGTGTGTGTGTGCTGGGGGGGGGGGTCACTCAGGAGAACTTTCAGCTGAAATGTGCGATATTGAGGACCGTACAGTTAACTCACCAACCACATCAGGATTTTCAATCCTGATGCACTGAAATGTGTTCCTCATTTGTAATCAGTCTATTTAAAAATCACCAACCTTAAGAGAGATCAAAAAACATGAAAGCAACCATGTTGGTTTTATATTGATTTCATATCAGAGATAACTTTATGCATAAATAGAAGAATTCACATTTGATATTTTTTATGAGTTAGTCTTGTTTAGGTCTTTGTTCAAGTTGTTTCATGTCTGTGACTTCAGCTGATAAAGAAGACTGTTGAGATTTTACAGTTTTTTTTTTTATATAGATTTTTGCAGCACTTTTATTATAATTTCAAAGGGAAACAGTAGATTTGGGGTGTGCAAAACTTTTATATTTCATTATCTTGAGTAATTTGAGTGTCTTGGTCTTTTCGACGAGACAGAGAACGCAGCCAGACACAGAAAATGTTAGACATCAAAGTTAATGATGCCCTTTTCTCTGAGGCACATCCAGCTCCTTTAATGATGCAACATCAGCTCTGCCCAGCTCACAGACACCATTAATGCAGTTGTTGTTTTTTGACATTGCCTTTCCACATTATCTAAATCTAGACGGCAAACTCTAAGAAGGCTTTAGCACTCCAGGGATCACACAAAAAATGAGAGCAAAGTGTGTTTACCTTTAGGTTTTCTGGGTCAGCAGAGCTCTAGCATGTGGCCGTCAAATGGAAGAAAGGATCCATCAGAGCATTGTCATTTATGACCAGAGCATGAACGTCTCTGCAGCTTAAATGGTTTAATGGCTCAAGTATTCTGCAAAACCATCGTTTAAAAGCATGGCAGCATTGATTCCAAGGCATTAGTTGTGCTGGAAAGAATGTTCTGTGCTCTGTCAACAAATAAACGTGGAAACACATTGCATCAAAGAGAAATATGCAAATTTAATATCAATCAAGAGGGTTGTTTTTTTCCTCTTTCTTGAACTGGTATAAGTCTGAAGATGTAAAAATTATATAAAGTGAAATAAAAATATGTTTTTTATGTTTTATGTGTGTAGTAAGGCAGAGTACATGTGTGTGAATGAGAGGGAGGCCTGTGGAGCAGTGAGGCTACAAGGAGCAGAGGTCACAAAGGTGCAGGACTTCAAGGACTTGGGGTCCACTGTCAAGGAAAATGGCGAGTGTGGTAAAGAGGTGAAGAAGAGAGTCCAGATGGAGTGGATGGAGAAAAGTTTCAGGAGTGATTTGTGACAAAAAAGGTCAAAGGAAAAATTTATAAGACAGTGGTGAAACTAGCTATGTTGTATGATCTGGAGACAGAGACAGTGACAAAAAGACAGGAGAAAGAACTGGAAATGGCAGAAATGAAGATGTTGAGGTTCTCCTTAGGAGTGACAAGGACGGATAAGATTAGGAATGAGATCATCAGAGGTACAGCACAGGTTGAACAACTGGGAGATAAAGTTAGAGAGGCCAGACTGAGATGGTTTGGACATGTCCAGAGGAGGGACAGTGGGTATATTGGTAGAAGGATGTTAGAAATGCAGCTGCCAGGAAAAGATACAGAGGAGATATATGGGTGCAGTTAGAGAGGACATGGAGGTAGATGGAGTGAGGACAAAGGATGCAGAGGACAGAGTGAGATGGAGGAGGATGACTCACTGTGGAGACCCATAAGATGGAAAAGCCAGAAGAAGAAGAAGAAGGGTTGTTTTCTTCCTCTTCCTTAAACTGATATGAGTCTGTCAAGATGTAAAAAGTATATAAAGTGAAATTATTATTATTATTTTTATGTTTCAGTCAAGGCTTGGTACACTATCAGGACTAAAAAAAGAAGTGGCTTCATAAAGGATAAAAAAAAAAAATAATAATCCACAGTAAAAAAAAATCATTTTTACTGAAAAACACATGAAAAATACACATACATCTTTTCTTTCATACTGTCCTTGACGCAACCATTGTAACGTTATTTTATTGAAAATGTTTTAGATGTGGAATTTTTTTTTTTAATGGGGGGGGGGGGTATGTGGGTCGAGGTGCAGTTTAGTTTTAACTAGTGGTAAAACAGTGACCCCTGCAGGACAATTGTTTTATATGTTACTAAAACAGGGACACACAGGGACAGGTAGTTATACTTTCTGAAGCACACTGTTTTAGGAGTAGCACATTTATTTTCAAATCACTTCTCATAAATAGCACAATCACTCTCAATTAGCAGAACTGCCCTTCTCTTTTGCTAAGTGAAACTTTAAAAATAATTTTACACAAATTTGTATAAACTGGTTCACACACACACACACACACACACACATATAT
>NC_056505.1:26597340-26636542 GCF_014905685.2 Nematolebias whitei | reverse complement strand
AATTGCTCATAACTTTTATAACCAAAACAATTACCTAATAATTTGCTATTTTAAACTTTACCAAAGGCCTATATTTTAAAGTTATCTGATTAATGATCAGGTGTTGTAACAGGAAGTTTATGGTGATCTGGCCAATCACATGAACAGTGAGGCGCTGGGTAGGGGGCGGGGTAGAGATACCATGCTCACTCGGTTTGCTCCTTCCCGTATTGCCGGCGCATGACCCGGGACAAAATGACGACAAGCTGCGAGGGAGGAATCATCACCTAAAACGAGTAGAGCCCGAAGTATGTGCACTATTATATGGTCAGTTTATGAAGCGCAAAAAAGTGTCTCCTCACTGCATTTTAGCTGAGTAATCGGTATGTGTATCTTGATGTGTGTAAATCCCGCCTTTTCATTGCGCCGCTTCGTACACGGGTGAATAATTGGTGTAGACCTAGTCTTCCCAGTAGCTTCTCCTCAGCCTTTAGCCACGTTAGCCTCGTCAGGAGCTTGTAGTTGACCAGCGTTTTACACCCTGCTGGACGCACTGAGACACTGGATACGTGCTAATTTTTTTCACTACAAGACCAGGCAACTAATGAATGGAGATTTTTTTAGTATGGCAAAAATCAGTGGAGATGTACATTAAGCTGCTCTGGACAACCTGACTGCCCAGTCTTATCGGCTGACAGCTGTCACATAGCTGACTAGCTTGGAGAGCTAAGGCTAGCTGCAGTTATTTTTTAGCTCCCACAGTCTGGACAAGTTTGTCAGCCGGTGTGTAAGTAGGGACAAAGCGACAACTTCTGAAAGACGCTTGTCTCCTGCTCAAATCATGAGTTAGCTTAGGTAAGGAAATGCGAGCAGCAGTAATAATAATATTGGAGGTCCGGCTAGTTTAGCTTGTTTTATAGCTTTCATTCAATGTTAAAAAAGAAGCTGCTGAAGCCATACCACCGGTACCTCAGTGATTAAAGGCAGAACGTAACAAACAGTAACCTTTGTTTTAACACTGATTCGTTTTGGACTTTGGCCGGCTCTGGATATCAGGTGGAAATGAAGAAATTTTTTGATACACGTCGGGAGTTTGCGGGGTCTGGGCCTGGTTCTGGAGCCGGTGGAGGAGGCGCAGGTTCCGGCGGCGGTGTCAGTTTCATCGGCCGGGTCTTCAGCATCGGACGATATCAAGTGACTGTGGAGGAAATTATCGCCGAAGGTGAAATATGACTTTTCTGTGCATTACACACTTGAGTCCCTGAACGACAAGTTAGACAGTGAACTAGTGTCATGGTTGGTCCTACTTCCGGTCCAAACAGAAAACGCAACAACAACATGCTTATTTATTATGGTTTTTACCTGGAAAGGTATTGATGGTCCAGGTTACTGACTGGCTCAGGATCTTATTGCTGTTGTCAGGGACCCCCCCACCAACTTTTCACACTCTTTGTGTAGTAGAATCAGCAAGACTGAAAACATGCACCATATAGTTGGGTTGTTCAACAATAAATATGTTTTTTAATCTGCTTTGCGATATATTTGCTTCTCCAGTTTTGAGGGCTGTGAGGAATATGTCTGACTGGATTCACCATGGGAAATCACATGTAGTTGCCAAATTGAGTCATCTTGGTATTTACAGAGAGAGTTGCACAACAAATGTAGATTTCAGATCTAATGTTCAAATTTGGGATTGTTTAATTTTTGTCAAAATGTGACATTTTAAAGACGCATTCTGTCACAGGAGTCACATTAAGTTACCACGTGGCAAACATTAATGTCACAACTTTTCTGTGATAAAACAAGCCTGTAGGTCAGTCCTAATCAATAATTTTAAAGATATGTGTTAGAAACCATAACTTCTAAGGATATTTAAGCAAATTTCCCATGCTAATTAGCCATTGCAATGAGAGTCTGCTGTGCTCTGTGAGCTAGGAGGGTATGTTACTAAATAAATAATGAAACAAGACTAAGTAATTTATCAGTACTTTCCTATAAGTGAACCTTGTCTGTTTGGACACATTCAGACTTTATGAACAGCATGGCAAACTTTAGGAGTGTCCAGTATGGTTAGAGAAATATATGATTGATTATATGAATGCAAATATTTACTGAAAACAGGCTTTGAAACTGATAATAGGCACATACAAATATATATACATCATAAGCCAGATGAATATTATTTGTTGGCATTAGAAGTCAACACCATCATCTGAGGTTTATTTAGGGTCCGGAATAGACTTCTGTAATTTATTCTTGAAGATTTGTCCCAGTTAAAGTCCTAATATTCCTTGAAGGAATGCTTATCGCCTGCAACCTTTCATCCCAGAGTTTTAGACGAAGATCCTCTTGAGAAATGAGAGTTTAGCCATCAAACATGAAAATATGTTATGCACAATGTAATGTGATGTCTCAAGACGTCATGCTCAGAGAGTTCGTAGTGAATGACTCTCAGCTACTATCATGTTAAATTATAGCTCAATATCTGTAAAATTAACCGAGTTCTAGACATTTATAATGTTGGCTAATGTTGATTAGCTGTGATGGTCATTTTGAATGGGGCTAACTCCAAAAATTAATCAGTTGTAGATGTTCATCCAATAAGTACTTTGTGAATATTTCATCAAAATCTGATCTGTCCACTGATATTTATATGTGTTGTAAATCGCCTTCAACTACTACCACACCATTTTACCACAATATTTGTAAAATCGACTGAATTATGACTATTTTTGTATTTTCCTAGGTCAGTTGATTGTGGTGGCCGTCTTGAATTCGGTTGACTCCAAAAGTTGATCCGTTGTAGATGTACATCTAATGATTACTTTCTGCAAGTTTCATTCAATTTAGTCCAATAGTTCATGAGACATTTCCCTAACAAGTCACAGAGCACGTTCTAGCAGCTACTTTGATGTATACAACGCTACAAGGAGTGCCACCAAACAGCCTTAAGGACCAACTTTAATCGAGATAAAATGTGAACTAATTATAAAGTTAGAAACTTTATTTTAATTAACAATAGAACCGTTCGTTTTAAGAACAAAAACATTTGTTTAATGCCCAGAACCGAATGGCGAAGACATGGACAATGTTTTTGTCCGTGTGTTTGTGTGTACATGTCTGATAAAATATTTCATGAACCACTGACAGATACTGCCCTAAAATATGGTGTGACTGATCCTCAACTCATATTCTGAGGGCTAACAGATCGTTGTTTAAAATGGTGGCATTTGGAGTCAACTTTGTCTGTGTGCTCTGTGACTTGTGCAGGCTGTGTCTAAGAATGTTCATATGTGTAATAAGGGCTTTAAAGGCGTTTGCCACCTCAGATCTTCATTGTCTTTTTCAACACAATGTATAAAATTGTTTTCTGTGCACTTGCTTTGCTGTGTTTGCATGAGCCACAGTGGAATAATCCTGACAGTGGGTTACGTCAGACGACAGCGGCTATTTGGAGATGGACTTAGTCATTTAGTCACACAGTCTGCTCAAAATATAGACCTTTGCTAAGAAGGCTTGTAATCTCTATTTTACCACCTGAATCCTATAGATTAGACCGCCAAGACAGCAGTGCCTCAGCTATCTTTACTCTCATGGTTTACACACACATGGCCGCCATGGACGGTACTCTGCTTTGTCATGTAGGTCCTAATTTGTCCTTTTGTCTTTTAGCTGAACTGAAACGATCTTAAAAAATATTACTGTATAGCCTTTTTACTGGTGATTTTTTTTAAATATATTTTTGCTGGTATAGACGGCTGTAATGCAGCAGCATTCAGTCCTAATCAAACATCTGCTCGCAGTTTCACATTGAAGCCTAGTGATGAGTCTGCATGAGTCAGAGGCATTGCCACAAGCTTTCTGAGGAAAATAGACCTCAGAAGAACAAACATGGCAACAAACATCAGACGTTTATCATCAGAAAGCAGCTGCCTATCAACAACTTGATATAAACATTTAAATTTGCATCAAACTTGATCATGTATACAAGTCAAGGAGGGTATGAAAGTTACAGCATCAACACTGTTTACAGCTTTAAAACTCAACAACAGGAGTTTATAGTTTCAAGTTAACGCAACAATTTTAAATATATATATTTTAATTTATACAGAACATTAAATTTTGAGCTTTAGGGGTAAGTATTATATCATTATGGCTTAGTTCAGAAATAATCTGCAGTATTAAAGGGTGCATATTTTTCAAATGTATGGTTGTGATTTTTGTTACTACATGTATGTTCATCTTTTTCTTCCGTGATAATATCCCTGGCCTCTGCAGTTGGCTTATGAATTTTCTCACTTCCGTGGCCCTGTGTTGTTTTCGTCTCACAAACGCTGACTCGCATTTGCTATTTTAAACTTATCTCAGAAATGTGCCAGTCAGCCAGCCAACAAGCCGCTTTTCAAGTACAACATTTCGTCTGTTCACCGCTTTTTTTGTGTCTTTTATTTTTTATTTATTTAAGAGTGATGAAGTACTGCACACACAAAACTATTATCCAGGAGTTTTCCCCAAATTTCTTTACCATTTATCGTATTTATTTACCCGTTCAATTGTTCAAAATAACACTTGATATGTTTTAAATGATATTCGATGCTGCTAAAAGTCAGACATTTGGTAAAAATACACATTTTCTCATAGTGAATTTGTTTAAAAACATTTTATTGGTTTGAATATTGTTTGATTGACACTGTCCTCCTTATTTGCAGGAGGTTTTGCAATAGTTTTCTTGGTGCGGACACATCAAGGCCAGCGCTGCGCACTAAAAAGAATGTATGTCAATAATGAACATGACCTGCAGATCTGCAAACTTGAGATACAGATTATGGTGAGTATAAACCAGTTGAATACAACAAAATCATTAGGAGATGGTTCTGGAGCCGCAGACAAGTGAAGAATTTTTTATAGCAGTAAAATATAAACGTGAACTTAAAGCGCTTGATTTGATCAAATTTAAGGCTTATACTTAGAAGACAGTGAAGGTTATTACAAAAATCTTGGAGCTACGAAAAGTAACTAAAGGAAACTAAAAACTTTAGTCATAATTAACTTTTCAGTATGGGTTTTGTAGTTACCAGGTCTAAGTGGCGCCTCAAGTCTGAATATGTGTAATTTAATGTGAAATGTCTGATTTTACTTCCGTGTCCCATTTCCCAACTGGAGTCTTTTTCTGTTAATACCCAGTTCCTGCAGCCACGCCCTGGAATGACTAACAGTGGATGGTTATCTTTATCATTTCTATTCCTCGCAGATAAAAACTAATTCACAAACATGGAATAGTTGTTAGAATTTTGAAAACGATTTGAAAGATGTCACATGTCTGTCCTAATTCCTTTCTGTTTGTTTGTTTACACAGAGAGACTTAGTTGGTAACAGAAACATAGTTGGTTTTCTGGACTCCAGCTTAGCTGCAGTCGGAGCTGGTGATGTGTGGGAAGTCCTAATCTTAATGGACTTCTGTCGAGGTAAATCTGCCCACCCCCCACACTTTTCTGTCTCTAATTATTAAAGCTTCATTACCCTTAGCTGCTCGTTTCTGTATCCTGCTTTCTTCTGAGTCCAAAGGTCATCTGACAGCAGTAATGGTCAACAGAAGTTCAGTTTTCTTTAATGTTTTGATGTTTGTTTTTTAGGAATGTAAAAGTTGAGATGTAGTTGCTGAAGCATTTAAAGAGCAGTTTACAAATAAGTGTTTAATTTAGGGGGAAATATATTTAAATAAGTTAAGCTGCAGTGATAAACAAATTTGTTCTAACTTTTGAACACGTCGTTTCAAACAGTGTTGTTCAAAAGAATCGGAATAAACTTTATTGGCCTTGCACCGAGATACAACGCAAATAACTTTTGATAAATAAGAAAAAGTTAATTATTTGTTTTTTTCTGCTGTATAGAGATATTTGAAAATAAATATTTATGTAGTTTAAATGGGAAGTTATTAAACCTCACAGTTTTGTGGCACTAAGACTCAGAGGATGTCTTAAACATTTTTTCATAAAAGAATATTACTATGCTACGACGGAGCTTCAGGGCCACGCTAAGAAAAAATAATTAAAAGCCGTAAAATTATGAGAATAAAGTCATAAGAGACTTTTTTTTCCAGCTAAAGTTTATGGGTTTTTTAATTTTTCTTTCCATGAGTCGGATCCACGACACGACCTGTCATTCAGTCCACTAAGCATGTCTGCAAATAACCAATCCGAAGCTAAATGAGTCGCAATATTATCCGAACTCTGACACATAAAGCAGGTTTACTGTATTTTAACAGTGGTAAAATGAAGAATGTTGAGCATCCTGTTAAGTTATACTTTGGTATTGGTTTTACAAATAAGGAGATACTTAATCTGTTAGCACATCAGCATCAGATTATCATCAATATCAGGACTTTGAACCTGCTTACATTAATGTGGTACCCTCTGATGGGCTGCAGCAGCTCTCTGCAGGTGAGGAGCATTGAGCGTCGGATTGGTCATTTGCTGACACGCCTGCTGGATTGATTGACAGGTTGCATTGTGGATCCGACTCATGGGGGAAAAAAAAACGGAAAAAAAATAAATAAGCTGCAAATAAAAAAAATCTTATACGACTTTATTCTTGTAGTATTAAACTTTATTCGACTTTATTCTTGTAATTTTATGGCTTTGAAAAAAACATTTTCCTTAGCATGGCAATGTAATTTTAATTTTTTTTTCTTAGTGTGGCCCTAAAGCTCCATCGTACTATGCTGATTAATCAGGGTTGGTGTTTTTTTTTTTTATTAATTAATTAATTAATTTATTCATTTACTTCTCCCAAACATTTATCGACCCGTTTGTTTTATGCAGGTGGGCAGGTGGTAAACCTAATGAACCAACGATTACAGACAGGTTTCAGTGAAACTGAGGTGTTGCAGATCTTTTGTGACACGTGCGAAGCTGTTGCACGTCTTCACCAGTGCAAGACTCCCATCATCCATCGAGATCTTAAGGCAGGCTTCAATCAGTCTTTAATATTTATTTACTACCTACTGTCTTATTATGAGTTTTTATATATATATATATATATAATCTGACAAGTTTTGTCTTTTTCTTCCTCATGTAGGTTGAAAATATCCTTCTTCATGACCAGGGTCACTACGTGCTCTGTGACTTTGGAAGTGCCACCAACCGCTTCCAAAATCCTCAGACGGATGGGGTCGCAGTTGTAGAAGAAGAAATTAAAAAGTGTTTATTTTTTCGCACTCCTACGAGCACTGAATGCATCCTGTCCCCAGTTTAAAAGCTCATGTCTGTGCTCCCTTCTTCAGGTACACTACGCTCTCTTATCGGGCTCCAGAAATGGTCAACCTGTACGGTGGACAAGTCATCACAACAAAGGCGGATATTTGGGTCGGACTGAAGTTCTTAGAAAATTTACATATTCTGCTAGATTTAAAGTACAGGAAAAATGTACTTTGTGGTGTTTAAATGTTTAAAGCAAGACTTTACATGATTCTTGTCTTTTTAGGCCTTGGGTTGTCTACTGTATAAGCTGTGCTTCTTCACCCTTCCTTTTGGCGAGAGCCAAGTAGCTATTTGTGACGGCAGTTTTACCGTCCCTGACAACTCCCGCTACTCCCAGGATATGCACTGTCTCATTAGTGAGTAACTTTGTTTTGCACTATCCTACCTAATCCACACACAGCCTTTAAATGTATATTCAAATTTGACTGTACAATTTTATGTCTCTGTGGCAAAGTGTGTGCTTTATGTTGGGAACTTTTTAGGATACATGCTGGAACCTGATCCAGAAATGAGACCAGACATCTACCAAGTGTCCTACTTCGTCTTTAAACTGGCTCGACGAGAGTGCCCAGTTCCAAATTTATATGTAAGAAAGTCAGAAGAAAAGTGAAATGTGAATATGCTTTAGGAACAAAAAGGTTAAATCATGACATGATTTAACCTTTTTTGTTATCTACCTGGATGATTGAGCTTACAAACCTTTTAAAAAATGTTTTAGGATTTAAAATCTTTCTTTCTTTATATTTGTTTTTAACACAGCTTCCACATGTGTTTGCTTCTGCCTACTTGTTTCTCAAAGAAACGGAAATCTGAGACATAATCCTTTGTTTGTTTCTCTTACAATAGATAATTATGATATAATGGTGGGAGATGCTCATCATTGTTGAGGTGTAATTGAGTAACGCATATGTGTGTCGCTCTATGTCAGATAAATAGTGTCAATTTACTTTTTTAATACGGTATATGAATGTTTCTGTTCAGTGCCCTGAGACGACTCCTGTTGTGACTTGGTGCTGTAGAAATAAACTGAATTGAATTGTTCTGATATTTATTTTCTTCCTGTTAAAGAATTCACCCATTCCTGCAAAACTTCCTGAGCCCATCAGAGCCAGTGAAGCTGTAGCCAAGAAGAGTCAGACTAAAGCCAGGTGAGCAGAGACAAAATGGTTCAATTCTGATACCGTTATATTGATCAGTTTCTGCTGGGTGATCTTGCTTTTCTCCTGCTTCACTCTCCTCTACAGACAGGATGATTTTGATTTGGGCCACTCACTTTGTTTGTTCTCACATGTCTGAAGCTGCAACAACACAAACATTGTGTCTATGCGAGGCTACAATTTTCCTAATTTTATAAATAAAAAATTAAATTCAAAGCAACTTACAGGTGTAGAAATGTACATGGTGGTTTTAACTTTCAGAGTGTCACTGAATTTTGAAAGAGGAGGATTTTAATATTTTTTGGGGACAGAGCTATCTAGAGAGGAATTTTAACGACAACAAAAAAGTAGTTATACTAAACTTTACTATGTATTTGAAAAACATAAGAAGCTTGCCCATTTTGTGCTCTGCCCTCTTCTTGTTCTCCCATCAAGGCTCACAGATCCAGTTCCAACGACAGAAACATCAATTGCACCTCGACAGCGACCCAAAGCTGGGCAGGCACAGTCCCAGCCGATATCGGGCATTCTTCCCATCCAGCCAGCTCTCACCCCACGCAAGAGGCCTAATGTGGCTGCAGCAACTCCACCGGCTGTAGGTAAGAGTAACTCTGAGATCCTTCTCTCAGGGAATCTGGCAATGTTATTTTTTTAAAAGCACATCTGTGTTGGAATCAACAAGTTCCTTAATATATTGGCTGTACAGAGTTTCAGGTCATTCATCTGTGGTCCAATTGAAGGAGAATAAATTCAGTTGTGAGAGTCAGAGAGGTTTTATTGCCATTTCAGCTACATACAAGTACATACTGAAACGAAACGGTGTTCCTCCAGGATCACGGTGCAACATATAATAAATGCAAAAAGTCATCTAACCTAATCTTATTAATTAGTTCTAGAATTGCGCCGCTCAAGGTGGCTGCATGTTGGAGCAGCTCTGTTACTTTCATTCTGTGATTTTGCTTTTGGAAACTTTAATTCCTCTTTTTCTGGATGTAAATCACATTTTTTGGATGATTGTTTCCTCTGGTATCAGATGCTGTGCAGCTGGAAGTATTTTTACTGAAACTTTTTTTTAGTTTTGGACATTTGTTATGATGCGTAATCATGGCAACAAGGCAGTTTTCTACAACCAGCAGCTGATTAACATCTCAAAAGCTCAACTAATATCTCAAATACAGCCCCAAATCTCAAATGAGTTGAAAAGGATGTTCTGTGGATGCATTCTCATCTACCTGCCAGCTGTACTCGAGTGCCTGACCACTGAGATCCTGGAACTAGCAGGAAACACGGCTCATGACAGTGGAAGGACAGGATCTTCCCTCGGCCCCTACAGTTGGCTGTCCACAATGACGAGGAGCTCGGCAGACTGCTGGGAGGAGTGGCCATCGCTCTGGGAGGAGTTCTGCCCGGCATTCGGGCGGTCCTACAGCCCGGGGGAACTGAGAGGCCAGCCGAGTCTGGGTGGACGGATCGGACGGCATCTGCAGCCAGTTCCTTAGGATCCACTGTGAGATGGACCTTTACAAGAAATCCTTCCTGTCTACAACCATCAGCATCTATAACATCTCTTAATGAAATGAGGATAACGAGTTACTACAACAAATAATTTCCCTCTGGGATTAATAAAGTATTTTTGAATTTGAATCTAAACATTTCCATCTAAACAAATAATTAAGAGAGAAGACTAGAGACACATGTTGGTTAGTACAAGTGCACCGTAGGTGGTACGTAAGGTAGAAACATGTTCTGATATGTGGCTAGCAGGGTAACATTTTTCTATTTTATTAGCAGCAGAGCTATAAACTGTGTAAGGTGTAAAAATGTAAAACTAATTCCTAATGATAAATAAATACCAGTAAATAATAAATAAAAACTCATTATTTCTAACCTTTACTTCTTAATACCTTCAGGCTCTAATTCATGCTGACTCCCTTGATGCGTCTTTATCCGAGTATTTTCTGTATTTTAAAAATGTATACAAAATAAAATAATGCATTATTCAAATAAAATTCTTGTGTAATGACATGTGTAGATTTTATCTGTAGATATGTATTAATTGAAATGTGATTTTATTTTATTGAAACTTGTTCATAGCAACAGCTGTCTTCTCTTTGTGAAATTCACTCTTTGTTTAATATGAGTGTTATTGTACTTAATAACCCAAAACTTTAATAACGGATCATTTAAGACACGAGTTGTTTGTTATTCTGTGACATTCTGTTTTAAAGAAAACATGTCACTTTGCTCAGTGAGTTACAGATGGACCTTTTTTTTTGTCCTCCAGTCTTCTTTAGTTCAGATTCAAAATGTCCCTCCCATTCTTTGGTTTTCCTTCCTTCCAGGGGTTGGTATCAGTGTCCCAGCTGCAGCTCCTGTCCAACCTGCTCCACAGGCTCCAACTCTACAGGCTGCTCCACAGACGGCCAACATGCAGCCACAGCATCAGCAGCTCCTCATGAAGCAGCAGCAAGCTGCAGCCTTCATAAGCCCGCAGAGCAACCAACAGGTAGGAATATGGATGCAACCAGGATGGAGCTGCTGTAACTTAAATCTTTGTTTGTGCAATACAATAAAAAATAATCCAGGTTGAGGCATTCCCATGAGTTTGGAAAATCTGCTTTATTTTCCATTTTTCTTTAGTTTAAGAATAAAATCTTGTAGTATTCTCCAGCTTTTACGATTGGCTGAACAAACCATAGATTACCAACAGCATATAACATACTACACCCTCTGTCAAGACAGGAAGGGTTTTAAGGTCATGTCTAAACAATTTTTAGTTTGTTGTTCATCAGCGAGTGGAAACAAACATTCAGTTCAGTCTTCACAGAAGTGAACATCTTAGTAAATTCATCTCAGTGTTAGACTAAATTATTCAGCAAAACTGCAAAAAGTTCAAGAGCAACCTTTAAGAATCCATAGGCCTCAGTTAGCTTGTTAAATCCTAAAGTTTATACCAGTATAACTGGGAAAAGACTGAATGTGTATAACCTTTCGAGCAGGATTTTGAGAAAAAGCTAGTATGAATTTAAAACATTAAAGCGGAGTGTAGATTTGGAAAGTTGCAGCTAAACAAACCGCATGGTTTGAGGAACAATGTGATTAAGACTAATGAGATTAATTGTAAATATTTAGTCCCAATGCACACAACCAAATTCTGTTCTAACTAAAAACATAAAATTGGAACAAACCACTCATGGCAGCTGTCAAACGGAGTGGAGGAGAA
Organism: Nematolebias whitei; assembly: GCF_014905685.2. Classification (NCBI taxonomy): domain Eukaryota; kingdom Metazoa; phylum Chordata; class Actinopteri; order Cyprinodontiformes; family Rivulidae; genus Nematolebias; species Nematolebias whitei. Next base: position 26,624,924 of record NC_056505.1, on the reverse strand, counting down.
CAGATATTTGGGCTTTTTTTGTTTGTTTTGCAGCCACAAGGCCTTTGTGTCTTGCAGTCATTCAGCTACTTAATTATTCTCGAGTCAAGTCATTCAGTGTCAAACAGCTGAATCCAGGCCAAACTTGGCTCATGCATCAAGACAAAGATCCCAGCTACAGCAGCAAATCTATTGCAGAATGGTTGAATTTTTACACCTAACTAATTCTCTTTTTCAAAGTCTAGACCTCACCCTTATTAGAATGTTGTGATGAATAGTAAGAAAGAAAAAATGCTCAGACAAATTATGTCAGTGTTGTTTAGAATATTTGAATTTCTCTTTTAGTGTAAAAAACTGATGAGATCTTATGGTACTTACATTATTACTATTAAATCTTGATCTTGTAAGCTTCCATATTATGGTAGGGACTGAGGATTGATATGTGAAACAATGAAAATGAGGATGAACTTTTTATCACGACTGTGAGCACATTTGTACGACTCCATGTGTATCAGATGTTTTGGTTCAGTTTTTTGTTTTTACACAAAGAAAAGCATGATGATGCTTTGACACTGAGCTTTTCTCATAAATGGCTGTATGATATTCCAATTTAGCACCAACTACAGATGATGTCCCATCACCAAACACCTTTCCAAGCATCTACTCTGCTGCAGTCCAAAGTTAAACCTGTTCCTTCAGTCCTTACCCATCACGTTCAGCAGCATGTAGTCCATGAAACAGCAGCGTGTCATCTCACTCCCATCCCTGAGTGTGCAGCTCTCGGTCGTGCAGATGGCCCAGAGGTTGTGGTAACATCCTTCTCCTGCTGTCTGCTGCTCCTTGGGTCGGGGCTGATTAGTAGCTCATCTCTAACCAATCACTTGCAGCCTTTTGCTCTTTCCTTCTTCTTGAGCAGTGAAGACAGGATTGATCAGTAGATAAATGTGTTGCAACCTTGTAGAAATGCTTCTTGTGATGTGCTCTTTATTTAAAAGAATAACATTGCTCTTTCTTTTTTTTTTTACAGATATTTTTTAATCATTTTTACCTTTACTGCTACTTGGTTTACTTCAACCGTTGTCTTTTTGTTTGTTTTTCTCAAAGCTTGGTTCCTCTGCAGACTGATATTTTCTCACCTATCCATTTACTCGGGCTTATGCTTGGGATCTGATTTGTTTCCTCTGGATCAGTAATAAAAATATCCAAGTTTATAACTTGTTTTTTTTTTTATTGCCAGCTTTGCATTTTACCTATTCTTTTTTTAATTACAGGCTGCAGGCAGAGCGATTCACAAAGCTGGCTCTTTGACACCCCCCTCATCACCAAAGGTAGCCCCTAAAAGTGGCCACAGACGAATCCTGAGCGACGTCACCCACAGCGCCGTGTTTGGGGTCCCAGTCAGCAAGTCCACCCAGCTACTTCAGGCAGCCGCAGCTGAGGCCAGCCTAAACAAGTCCAAGTGAGTACAATTAACCCTTTTCAGCATTCACGAGTGAACTGTCCTTTCATGGCACAGAGGGAGTCTGGGAGGACAACAAGTGGCTCATTCATGTGACAGCAGCCTTTTTACATCCCTAAAAGTCACATTTTAGGAAGGTGCTCTAATTCAGTCCTAATGAAAATCTCTTTGCGTCAACTTGTAGAGGCAAACATCAGTTCACACCATCTTTATACCTTATGTTCAATTTCACTTTGCATTCTTAATAAACATTTTATATTTTTACTGCAGATCAGTTAGCACCACTCCCTCTGGCTCCCCGTGCTCGTCCCAGCAGAGCGTGTATCATCCAGGTGGTGCTGACGCTCCATCGGCGCTCGCAGCCCCCAACTCTCAGCCCAGCTGGAACCCCTTTGGAGATGATAACTTCTCCAAGCTGACGGCAGAAGAGCTGCTCAATAAGGACTTTGCTAAACTTGCTGAGAGTAAGTTGTGCACCGTGTGATCACGCCTGCAGGCCTCCTACTGTCTTGGTGTGATCTAAAACAACGTATTGTTTGTGTGTAATCAGCTGCTTCTGCAGGAGAAAGAGGCTCCAATTCCAATGAAAGTCTCATTCCAGAGCTCAATGCTTTTCCAGGTAAATTGTAATTCTTCTCATTAAGAGGTTTATGTGCGCTCTTAGATTTATAGTGCATTAAGGCATTTTTTGTTTGTTTTGTTTGCGCTATATATTTTAATTTCAGTTGTTTATGCTTCCATTTGATCCTTTACTCCCTCTTTTATTCACATTATTACTTCAAACATCTGCAGACATCTCAACGTTGTCTGCCCTTCACCCTTTTAATGCTCTTTCTCTCAGACACAGCAGGTAATGTTCTTGTGATACAAAATGCACTGAATATTTTCACGGTTCTCACATGCAGAACTCTGTCACAAGCCCATTCCTGCTGAGGTGGTTTCCTTGATATCACACACCTGATGCCGTTTTATGGAAGGCAGTTTTGTAGTTTAGGTTTGTACGCACAGCCCTATCTTGTTGGTGTAGCTAGCAGCTTCACACTGGCTTCTTGTCTGTGTCCATGAATAGACACCTTACAAGCGGCTAGATGGCATCTCTCTTGCAGATCTGTGCTTTCACCGTTGCCTGGTAACGTGAAGGACAAGTTCTCCTCTGTTAATTGGATTGCTTTGCTGCGGGAAGAGCCCGCTTACTGGTGCCATGAAGAACAGGAGAAAGTTAAACGCACTGTCTTGTTAAAACAATGTGCCTGACTTTTATATCCTTGTCAGATTAGCCTTTAACCTTTTACAGAGGTGTTTTCTTTTAGCCATTTAACCTACTTTTAGTAACTGCTGTTTAAGGCCTGCGCTGAGAGGATAACAGTCCAGCTAGTTATTAAGAAATAAGGGTGTGGTTAATCTTCTCTACCTTTAAGCTGTCTATATAATTCACTCAGGATGCACTCAAGCAATCACAGCCTGACATTTGTTGATGGAGCAGAAAATGTCTTTTGAGTACGAGAGATTTTTTTTTAAATGAACTAAAACTTGGTCGTTACAGTTTATTATTTCAAATGTTTAATATTAACTGGAATAATTAGCTTCATAAAACTGAGGATTCCTGAAAAACTTTGTCCATTTTGGCCCTTCTCTCATAGTGCTAGAGGCTAAAAGTCACATCTGCTGTGCCACTTTCTGAGTCAACTCATTCCTTGTCTACACCCCATAGCCCCATTTTGCCCAGTAGAAGTTTTTTGTGAGTATGAGCCGCAGCCAGCATTTGGTTATGTGCTTGGATTGTGTTTGTGTTGTTGATTATTATGGAGTCGCTTTGTTTTTATACAACTAAACTGGCGTTTATGACAAGTGATAAATCCAGTTTAACAGAAGTTGTTGACAGTGAATGTTTTAAAGAGTTTTACTAATTACAAACCGGATTCCAAAAAAGTTGGGACACTAAACAAATTGTGAATAAAAACTGAATGCAATGATGTGGAGATGGCAAATGTCAATATTTTATTCGTAATATAACATAGATGACAGATCAAAGTTTAATCTGAGTAAATGTAACATTTTAAAGGAAAAATATGTTGATTCAAAATTTCACAGTGTCAACAAATCCCCAAAAAGTTGGGACAAGTAGCAATAAGTGGCTGGAAAAAGGAAATTGAGCATATAATGAACAGCTGAAAGACCAATTAACACTGATTAGGTCAATTGACAACATGATTGGGTATAAAAAGAGCTTCTCAGAGTGTCAGTGTCTCTCAGAAGCCAAGATGGTAAGAGGATCACCAATTCCACCATTGTTGTGCAGAAAGATAGTGCAGCAATACCAGAATGGTGTTACCCAGCGTAAAATAGCAAAGACTTTTAAGTTATCATCATCAACCGTGCATAACATCATCAAAAGATTCTGAGAATCTGGAACAATCGATTTGCGTAAGGGTTATGGCCGTAAAGCTGTACTGGTTGCTCGTGATCTCCGGGCCCTTAAACGTCACTGCACCTCAAACAGGAATGCCACTGTCAAGGAAATAACAGAATGGGCTCAGGAATACTTCCAGAAATCATTGTCAGTGAACACAATCCACCGTGCCATCCGCCGTTGCCAGCTGAAACTCTACAGTGCAAAGAGGAAGTCATTTCTAAGCAAGCTCCACAAGCTCAGACGTTTGCACTGGGCCAGGGGTCATTTAAAATGGAGTGTGGCAAAATGGAAGACTGTTCTGTGGTCAGATGAGTCACGATTTGAAGTTCTTTATGGAACACTGGGACGCCATGTCATCCGGACCAGAGAGGACAAGGATAGCCCAAGTTGTTATCAACGCTCCGTTCAGAAGCCTGCATCACTGATGGTATGGGGTTGCATGAGCGCTTGTGGCATGTGCAGCTTGCATGTCTGGAAAGGCACCATTAATGCAGAGAACTATGTTCAGGTTCTAGAACAACATATGCTCCCATCTAGACGTCATCTCTTTCAGGGAAGACCCTGCATTTTTCAACACGATAATGCCAGACCACATTCTGCAGCAATCACAACATCATGGCTACGTAGGAGAAGGATCCGGGTACTGAAATGGCCAGCCTGCAGTCCAGATCTTTCACCTATAGAGAACATTTGGTGCATCATAAAGAGGAAGGTGCGACAAAGAAGGCCCAAGCCGATTGAACAGTTAGAGGCCTGTATTAGACATGAATGGGAGAGCATTCCTATTTCTAAACTTGAGAAACTGGTCTCCTCTGTCCCCAGATGTCTGTTGAGTGTTGTAAGAAGAAGGGGGGATGCCACACAGTGGTAAAAATGGACTTGTCTCAACTTTTTTGGGATTTGTTGACGCCATGAAATTTGGAAACAACAGATTTTTCCCAATGATACATTCTCTCAGTTTAAACTTTTGATCTGTGATTTGTGTTCTATTCTGAATAAAATATTAGATGTTGGCACCTCCACATCATTGCATTCAGTTTTTATTCACAGTTTGTTTAGTGTCCCAACTTTTTTGGAATCCGTTTTGTATTTCATTTGTTTAACTAATTGTAAGATGTTAAAGTTTGTACTGACTAATGAGTTGAATGTTCAGGAACCTTTAATGACTGGCCCTGAAGTTTGCAGCATGTAATTCATTTAAGTGAATTCACTTACAGATTTTGATGCTTTTATTTTGTTACTGGATTTTTTTTTTTATTTTTTTTTTGAGAGAGATACTTACTCAACATGGAGGCAACAAACTATGTACAATATTTCAAATATTTTGAAAATGTTCTGGTTTAATTAGAATTTTATGGGATTCTACTAATTTTGTAGGGGATTTAAAAATATATTAATTCACAGCCCAGTAGTTTTTAGTATTTGTATAATATGAAAGAGTAAAGTTGAAAAATACGAGGCCAGCATTAAATAACTGTGTAACTATTTGCCTGCTTATTGTGAACACTTCGTTGTGATAGTATTTGTTTATCTGACGTGAACTCTGCTTCGTGCGCTGCAGACAGTTCTGAAAGTTTTGTAATGATTGGAGCTGGAGGAGCTCTGCTGGCCAAACCAGTGTCACTATTTTCAAGTTTCATAAAGTAGCTTATCCTGTTGTATTTGTTGTAAAGAGGAAAACAAAAGACGTTTTATACCTGCACATTTATTTATTAACCTTTATTTAACCAGGCAAATCCCATTGAGATTTTGCAAGGGAGCCCTGGGCCTGAAGGCAGACTAACATGCATGTTTTTGGTCTGTGGGAGGAAACCGGAGTATCTGGAGAAAACCCACGCAAGCATGAGAAGAACATGCAAACTCCACACAGAAAGACCCCAGGTCCTATTGGGGATTGAACACAGGACCTTCTTGCTGTGAGGCAACAGTTAAAACCACTGAGCCGTCGTGCAGCGATGTGACACATGTGATTTATGCATGTCATAACTCTAAAACTGGCTGATGGTCGGTAGTTTCCCTGCTATTTTATGGTAAAAAGGCTTATTTTGAATACAATATATTATTACCCAAAAATTAACCTTGGTAATTGTGTCACTAAAAACATCCCTTAAATAATTGTTTGTTTTTGCTGCATCTTGACCTTTCAACTTTTGCTTTTGCCTTCAGTATTTGTGCTGAAAGCTTCAGTGTCTGTTCTTAAGTTGATCAAGTCTTTTTTTTTAAGTGATCCATTTTTGCTTTTTTCCCACTTTCAAGAAAAAAAATCACACTCTGTGGGAAAGGAGCAAATATGGTCCCTACTAAACAAACATGTTTTTGTCCGTAAAACTAACATTTACTTTCATCTTTCTGTCTCTGTGTAGCAAAGACAGAAGTGTGTGTGGATTCGCTGATTCCTGGTTTAGATGCGCCCCAGACCCAGCAGCATTCAAGCCAGCCAGAGTGTGTTGCTGCCAGCATGACAGGTTAGCATTCTGAATTACAGAAAAGAAAAAGAAACGGCTGACTGAACACTGGTTTATAACCTCTTTGTGAGATGAAGCTGCTCTGGTAAAAACACTTGTGTGAAAGTTGTTTTGAACTTGGCTTCTGGATTAACTGCAGGGTGAAGCAGTGATACGGATCGAAACCCAAAGGTTTCCTGAAGTGGGAACTTTTGTTTTCAGTGAGCACTATTAAGATTTTTGAAATCATATTGTAGTCATCTTCCTTCTAAACGTCACATTTTACATTGAGGCCTGCATTTAGGTTTTGAGCTCACAGTTACTGCTGCGTTAAGTTGTAAGCTACATCAGAGTCAGAGAGTCAGAGTTTCTTTATTGTCATTCGCACCTCATGTGGTACATGTGGTGGAGCGAAATTATGTACACAAGGTCCCAGTTACATCCAACAATAAAATGTATAAGAAAAACAGTAATAACATCTAAGATATGAACTAAGAAAAACATTAACTAAATATACACTAAGCACTCATAACATAAAAACATTGAACATCAGCACAAACATGAACATGAGTCTGTGTGAGCAGATGAGCACGCATGAACACATCAACATTGAAACAGATCAGCAGCAACATGAAACATCAGCAGCAACATGATGTGATTTTTCACAGTGATTATTCTAGTTAGAGATTCATGAGTCTAACAGCCTCAGGGTAGAAGCTGTTTCTCAGTCTAGTGGTTCTAAATGCTCCTCAACCTCCTTCCTGAGAGGAGTGGGGCAAAAAGTGTGTGTGCTGGGTGAGTGAGGTCCTTCATGATGCAGGTAGCCCTCTTCCTGCATGAATAAATGGCTGTCTTGCTAACAAATTCATCCCTGCACTGCTAACAGTCATAGTTTATCGTGACCCTCTGGCTTTGCTTCATTCTGCCTCAGATTCCTTCACTGGGGACGACTCTCTGTTGGGTTGTGGTCTGCTAACTCATGCTTCTTGCACAAACCAGCACGTCACTGGTCTCTCTTGCGCCTACTCTTCTGTTCCCCCTGGTTGTGGCTCTGGATCCTGTCTGGAGGAGCTGCAACCTGATCAGACTGCTTCTGGTAAGAACTTTCTTTTGTGGTGTTTTGATCACACAATTGAAACCTCGACAGATCACCCTCAAAGAAGCAGGGCATATTTATTCATGGATAACTGTGGCTTAGACGAGGAGATTGAAATACCGTATTTTATGGTGTATAAGTCGCATCAGTCAAAAAAAGCATCATGAAGAGAAAAAAAACATAAGTTGCTTTGGTGTATAAGTTGCATTTATTATGCGTCACCGCTGACCCATCGCATTTATTTACTGGTCAAAACAGCTTCATTTCGCCTGGGCGACGCGGCGCCATCCATCCATGGTGGCCAGAGCCGCTAGCTCTCCAGCGTTCCTCCGCCTGCACCAGCTAAGTGAAGCGAGCGCGCACGGGAGAACTCGCTGTTGCAGTTCTTAGAAATTTAAAGCGTCAGTCAAAAATTGCATTATGAACATTAAAAAAAAATGTATATAAATCATTGTGACGTATAAGTCACATGACTGACAAATCTTTGAAAAAAAACTGCGACTTGTACGCTAAAAAATATGGTAGACTGTGAATGACAACTTCATAAGGACCTAGATTTCTTTCAAGATAAAATAAAAAAATGTGACATAATTGACTTTTAAAAACTTCTTACTGGGTTGACCCCATCCATTTTTAATTTGCTGCATACTTTTATCTTTCATGTTCTTCTCTGCGGCTGTGGATTCTTCCTTTGTTTTCACTTCACTCACTCTTCCTTCACTGCAGACTCTTCTTTCCTAATGTCTGGTGGGAAGAAGGTCAATGATGATGAGTTTGACCCTATTCCTGTGCTCATCCCAAAAAATTCAAATCAAGGTAAGGCTGAGAGATTTGTGACATGAGCACCTGCTGACGCCAGAGAGACTTGGGCCCTAGTTTAGTCATCACAGCTTGTTTTTGTGATTGCTAATTAAAGAAGGCTTGTATGAGTGCGCTTGTCACATTGAGGCTGTTTGTCCCCTCATCGAGCTCTCACATTAGTTATTTCCTTTGTGCCTGAAGTGAAGCTGCGAGTGCAACAGTTTCTCTCTACAGAGTTTATCTTGATAATTCCCTCATGTTAGAATGGCGTTCCCTTGCTCCCCTTCTATAATGATGCAGCTGTTTAAACATGATCCCAGCTTATTCTCTGCTTCTTCTCTCCTTCTGTCCCTGTTCATGCATACCTCCCCTCGTTCTCACTTATTATTTTTCCCATACTACTCCTCGTTAATGACCTTTCTCATTTGCTTGTCTTTTACAATTGCCCTTGGCTCCTCCATGCCCATCTCTGTCTCTTTCTTTCTTTCTTTCTGGCACGTTTTCAGGTGGGCACTCGCGCAGCAACAGTGGCAGTTCAGAGTCCAGCATCCCCAACTTGGCCCGCTCTCTTCTCCTGGTGGATCAGCTCATCGACCTCTAGAGGGGGGTGGGGGAGGTTGAAGGGGCAGAGTACAAAACCTTAATGAAGGGAGGGGGGGGCGGGGAATGGAGGGACAGAGATGGGCAACAGAGGCACTTAACGTAGCAACTTCTGAAGTGAAAAAAGCCAGCATGGATTGGTTCAGGCGAACCATTCTCTTTATGTGCCTCCTTGGCCTCAACTCCATCTCTAGTAGCCTGATAAGCTGGTTTCATGCATCTCTGCTGGCCGTTGACATTTCCACGCTGGTAAAAACTTTTGTCTTTTTTGGTTTGTGTTAACGCCTGAGCATATCGTCTGCTTTTGTCCCCGCTTCACCATGGTCTTTTTCATGCCTTCCCATACTTGCATTAATAGCCCTCGTTGAGTGCACGCCCATGGTGATCGACCCTCGTATGCACTGCTTGATCACAGCTGCGTTGTGTTCACCTGGTGTACTTGTTGAAGGCAGAAGTTATAAACACACCGCCCTCATGGTCATGGGAGTTGATGGTCTGATTAGAGAGTGAGGACCGGAATTAAAATCGTCCTCTTACACTTTTAAGGTCAAATGTTTGAGCTTAATTATTTGAGCGTGTAACCTAAATGAACATGGATGTTTCCTGGTGCACAGATTGAACCAGTCTGTGAAGAAATGAGAAGGAAAAAGTCAGCTTCTGGGCAGATATCTGTTGTTAACTGGTGTACAAGAAGATTTAGTCTGCCCAGTCCAGACATTTTGTTTGGACATGACTGTGATGCATAAAGTGTTTGGAACCTAAAATGTTCAGTCCTGCTTGTTCTTCTGCAGATTAATCAGTAATTATTACTAACACTTGAGTACATTCATTAAGCTTCAAGACATCATCTTAACTATACACAGTTTCTTCTTTTTGAATGTTAAAGTACTATTGATTTTAAAGCCGTGATGATGTCTGGGTGTCCTGAATCGGCTGAAGTTGATGTTTACGCAGCCGATCAGTTTGAGCCCACAACAACATGCTATCACTGCATTAGGTTTTTAATCAATTTAATCTTGATTTTTTTTTTTTGATGTACAGATGCTTAAATTCTCATGTTTAAAACTTGTTTTCAACTGATATCAGCAGAAATTATTGATCGGAGGCATTACCAAAGCTAAAGGATATGTTCTATTTGTGCCGTTTGCCATGTCTCATCCTGCTCTCAGTGTAGATGACACAAGTCATACAGAGGAAGATGCAATTTAGAGATTAAGTTCATTTGTGTGGGCACCATGTTATGAAATTAGCTTTATTTAAAAACGTCTGTCTGTACCTAGCCAGTCCCCTCTTACATGTACCATGAAGTCAGTCATTAAATGTGGCAACATTTTACACAAAACGAGCCATGTTTATTGGATCTGTGGGCCTAAAAAAAACATTTCAATAATTAGTCTTGTCAGCTTTAGTAGAATTATTTTTTCATGTGTGTGTTTATTATTTAAAGGCTTTTAATCTTTAATGATATGACTAAACGTGACTTACTGATTGTGATTTTGAATGAATGTATGACCAGAGAAACATGTTTGAAAATGTGCAAGATTTTGAAGGCTATAAAGATAAAACCTATTTGTGTTTGAAGCCGTACTTAGTGTAAAGTTGGACTTTTTTTTCTTTGTCCCTTTATAGTTCATCTCCCTTATCAATATTTAATTTTAAATGTTTTTCCTTTGAAACAAAATGCTCCTGAATAGATCACAGTTTAGTGTTTTGTTATGTTCTTTTTAACAGCTTGCCGTTAAAACGGTGGAGCTACATTTTCTCTGATATCAGGGACCCAATGAAGGAATTTACTTCCTGATGACTTTCACTTCTCACAACTGTCCTCCGTTTGTTTTCCTGAACCGACAAAAGTTTGGATGAAAGTTGTATAAAAGTCTTATTGCATTTGATTTCAGTCGCTACAGTTGATTTTGTGTGTTAAGTGTCCAAATTCCCACCAAGTATTACTTTATGAAGTTTCAGTGTATATTCATACGCTGTAAACTCGTTTTTATGTAACCTTTACAAGTTTAAACTGAACATTTTTATCAGATATTCCATCACTTGTACAATTCATGTTTAAGTTTTGGGACCAGTTTTGTTGGATTTTTCTAAAATTTCTGTTGAGGAGTGAATTTTGGTATTCCTCTTTGTCTCCTCTCAATCTTTAGTATTTACAGTGAAGTCATTAGCATCGGTCTATGCAACCCAAGATAACGTGTCACATTCTTATCAGAAACTACATATTTTAGAGCTTTTACAGGAAAGTTAAACTTGTGTCGCTGTGGGGATTTTATTTGCCTCTTGTTCTGGTTGAGTTCGAATATTTCAGATGCATTCAAAATGTTCTTTCTGAGTTGGTAGATGTTCTTGTGTCGGGGTCCTTGTGTTTCTGTCCTTTTTTAATAAATCAAGAGATCCAGTTTAATGACAGGCAATAGAGAGGTAATTAAACTCTTAGTATGTAATTGTTTTTGGGTGTTTAATTTTTTAAAGAAATTTGTAATAAGTCTTAAGATTTTCCAATTTTGGTGAATTATTGTGATTCTTGACCGGACTCGTCTTACTGTTTTGAATTTTGTTTCTGTTAATTACATGAGCTTTCTATAGCAACATAATAAGCAGTCATTATTTGTTGATATCTGGCTGTAGTTAAAAATGTGTTGCATCAAAAAATGAGGTTTGGGACATTTAAAATAGAAGAATGTTTGAGGGGGGGCTCTCCGAGATGTAAAACAAAACCGAACTGGTGTTTTCCTTTAATGGCTGCAACTAACATCTCTGCCAAGCTGCAAGCTAACAGCTGCTGTCGACACCTCTGAGGTAAGACTGACCCATTTCCACTAATCCGTGCAAACCTTTCTGTCTGTTCACATCTGTTCCCACCTTGGCTCTGAATGCTTTCCCCCCTTGTTTCCACAGACCTGTTGAGTCTGTCTAAACTCCCTGAATCTTACCTTAATTAATACTAACAAGAATCTAAACTGCTCGTCCCTCGCCTGCTGTAAACATTTGAGTCCGCAGCTGCAACTAAGTTGTGGAAACAAGGTTATTAATGTTGTTGTAGCAGAGCTGTTAGTCTTGTCTGTCCTATGACTTGCTCAGAGTAGAGTTTGTTTGGTGGCCTTGTGCTGGTTCATCATCGTTGGGTCATTCTCATTGATCGGTGGTGTACAAATCTGAGAGCTGGTTCATCAGTCATATTGATGTGAAACTGCTAGCTGATATTCTGGTAGCTACGTAAATGTCCAGCTGTGCTCCCAGACTTTTATCCACTCATGTTAGTTCACATGTTATTCTCCTGTCTCTGCTGTCCTGTACAGATCTCCAAGGGGAGAGTAATGGGTACTCTGTGCTCGAGGAGGGTGTAGAAACTGAAGATCTTGAAGGAAATGCACTGAACGATGATAGCTCCGAGCACTCCAGTGATGAAGATGAACAGAAAGAAGCTCATAAGTTGGAGCTACAGGATGGAGGAGCAGTTGAGAGTGATGTCACTGCCCATGACTGCAGTGGCTCTAGACCTCTGCTGATGGACTCTGATGAGGACGAGCACAGACCTCAGCTGGCACTACAGTCATCACTGCACCCCAACACATTACCAGTACAATCGTCCGCCACCTTCCCCCAACCTACACCAAGCACCTTTGGTCACAGTCAGTCCTGGCATGTATCCGAGCCAGCAAAGGGGACAGATGTCACTCCAGATGTCTTCTCTAAAGCTCCTTTTCCAACTGCACAAGAGGACTCCGTGGATGTTTTTGCCAATGCTCCATTTCTGCGTGCCCCGCTTGCAGCTCAGCAGCAGCCCGACGTGTTCTCACAGGCTCCCTTTGGGAAAAGGAAGGAACACACAGCAGCACAACCGAAGACCTCGTACTCCCAAGCAGCTCAGAGTCTAACTGATCAGGGAGTGCTGGCACAAATGGTCCAACAACCGTTCCGGCCTCAAGCTCTATCCAAATACTCCAGACACTTTGAGGGGTCCGTGCTGCAGCAGCAGGGTGCAGCTCACAGAGCTGCGTCCGATGTGAGCAGGCAGGCTGCTGTGGCAGCAGTTCCTGCTGGACCGCTTCACTCCTGGACCTCTGAAGTAAACACTGTAGACCCCTTCATCTCTGCACCCTTTAACCTAAAAGCGCCACAAGAAAAACCTTGAAGTCAGAAAACCAAGTAGAGGAAATCTGCAACACTGAATTATGCAAACTACATCAGACGTCCTGCATGCTGTCTCCAGCACTGCAGCTGGACTGCAGACCCGCAAACATCTCATCCTAGATTAGATCTAGTAGTGGAAGGTCATCATTCCTACCGTATTAGACCTTTTTTTATGTTTTGCCTCCAAACTTTGAGTTACATTTAATCATTCTGATGTAGATCCTCACAAATACAATGTGGTGGTGAAGCATTTGTTTTTCTGTCTACCTCAGTTATTTTATTTGAGGACATTTGCACAGTAAATTGGCTGAAGCTTTAACACAACTACAACCTGTACATTTATTGCCTCATTCTTCCATCACTCTCAGGAAGGAAACACATTGGCATCACTGAAGACAGAAAAACTGTATAAAACTACTAGAGGATAAAATCATGTTATTTAGGTTTAATGATGCAAAATCATGTGCAAGTCTGTAGATTTGGTCCCTTAGTTTTGACAAATAGATGCTGGGTAAGAGTGAAATACTTTAGACATTTCAAGATAACATTTATTGACATGAAATATAACATTTCTATTCCCAGCTTGGATTTTTTTTTTTTTTTTTTTTCATGGCTGTCTTGTTTATGGTCACGGTCCTATAAAAATGGATTTCCTGTTTATTTCATCTGTCTGGATCGTGTGTATTTGTTGGACCAGAAAATTCACGGAATTAGGTTCTATGTGATGTCAAAGAAAGAATATAGATTTTTTTTTTTTTTATTCCTTTCACGATCAATCCTGCTATTTGTGTCTTTTTAATAAAACCGCTGCATGTCCAACCATTAACTGCACATGGTTTCACCACCAGATACTTCAGTCTGCAGTTCACTCAACCAGCGCCATGATCTGTTTTTAACACGTTTGATTTCCAGAACGTCTCTTTACTGAACAAGTGAAGGTAACATTTCTGACTCGTAGCTACTGATGTTCCAGCCACAGGCTGTGTGAGATCAAAAACACATCTTTTGGATTTATTTCCATCAATTGGACATGGTTTCTGAACACTAACTGGTTCTCACTTTTACAACAGAGGATCTAGACTGTTTCAACCCAAAGCTTAAACTGACTTTTTTTGTTGTTGTTATTGTTGTTTAACAGTTTTTTAATTTTTTTTTTTTTTAAATAAACCTGAATGTTCCTCACCCAGCCTGCACATATGAAGATTGCACAGTCACCAACAAAGAGTCGGGTCTCTTAAAGAATGTGTGTTGTCAGCTGTAAAGATGCATTTTAAGTGCTGTTTGACAGAAAACAAAGAACTGAAGGAACAGCAGAGGATGCTGTTGGACAATAAAAGCACTCCAAACGCTTGTTCTGCTGCACGGCCTGCCTTTGAAAAGAATGTTGTACACGAACCCAATAAATGAATGTAAATCCAATTTTCCACAGGCTGTGCAATTTTTTTGTTTAAAAATCTTCATATCATGCACATTGTATTCTGTTACACCTTACTGTAGTTTAAATTGATTGTTACCTGGGCAGGTGATACTGTCAAGTACAGAAACACAAAAGAAGTCCAGTTTCTTTAATGCAAATACTTTGAATTGTTCCATCCTGGTTGACAGAATCTACACCAACGAGCTCATTGGTCTGAAATGTAACCCAAACTACAACGAACATCCAAAGAGTTGAAATGCCCCAAACTACATAAATAGGACTGTTCACAAACCTTGAGTGTAAACTTTTACTTTTTATTTATTTTTCCCCTAGCTGCCAGATTTTCTGTCTGGTCAAGTGGCCGTAATATTGCTTCAGGCTTTTTGAATGTCTTTAAAATACATTTTGGCTGCCGTTTTATGAATTTTCATCCCAGTACCCGACTATTACTTTATGTTAATGTGTTAAGCCACTTAACTCCGACGTATGAATCATTCAGGCATAGAAAGGCTCATAAACTCAAAGGATAAACCAGTGTTGTCTAAATTTAATAAACAACAACAACAAACGTATATGAGAGACTGCAACAAAGTGAACGTTCTGTACACATTCTGCTGGCTTCCTTAGATGAATAACTTTTACTGTTTTTTATAATGTATGTGAATGTTTCTGTTCAGTTCCCTGAGACAAGTTCTGTTGTGTCGTGGTGCTATATAAATAAACTGAACGTAGGCAATTTGTTACCAGCAGCATGACACCATTGTGTAATGTGTCCAATTTAGTTGAATTTATGAAAAACATGAATGATGACACACGCAAACATTTATGTATGTCGTCTCCCATACAAACCAGTCTGTTTGTGTCTCTTTCCCGTCCTCTCTGACCCCAGCCAGTCGAGGCCGATGGTCACCTGATCCTGCTGAAAGGTTCTTCCTGTTAAAAGGGAGTATTTCCACTGTTGCTATGGTGCTGCTCAGAATGGGAGATTACAACAAAGTAAAGATTCAATGCATTCTACTGGCTTGTTTAGATCACTTTTACTAATAAGCATTTTTTAATGCGTGTATACACATGCATTAAAAAATGCATTATATTACAGTGCTGCGAGATGGATTTTGGCATGAATTGGTGTTATATAAATAGAGTAATTTGAAACATTTCTTAAACATGTAACTTTCAGATTATGTTCATCTGCTTTAGATATTTTTAAACCAGATTTTTCTTCTTTTGTCTGCCACTTAATTTTCTAAATTTTAAAGCATGTGGCACAGTATTCTGACATACAGTAGGTGTGAAGATGGGACAGAAACTAAGTAGAAAAAACCTGCCAAAATCTTTTGTTTTTCATTAAAGGCTGACAAAATATTGACCTTGACCATTTTAAAACGAGTACAGGATGGTTTGGTTCACAGAAAGCAAAATATTATTAAAGTTGTTGAGGGTTTAAAGCGCGTGTATTAAACTCAAGCCCCGTGGACTAAATCTGGCCCTTGTTAACATTTTATCTGGGTCCCCAAGATGATATTTTAAATGTAAAGTGTTTTTTTATGCATTCTCATGTTGACTATGATAACTTAGTGCAGACATATTTGTTTGATTTTACAATAATCTTTGATTCTGATGTGGAAAGAGCAACAAAGAACATCAAATGAGACAAACTGATGAACCTGCAACCAAGAAATGATGTCAGATATCTGACTTGAGTTTATGGATTGGCTGAAACTGGTCCGTGGCTTGCAGCAAGTTTTTACTTTTAGCCCCCATTTAATACCTGTGTTTGACACCCACTGGGTAAAGAGGATGGATGGATGGATGGATGGATGGATGGATGGATGGATGGATGGAGCCTGTGCACTGTCCTGCAGTGTTGGTCTGTATAAAACTTGTCGCTAGGGGGCGATAACACACAATCATACCGGAAGTGAATTACCGTAAATTCGAGGAAAAGTAGAAGAAGAAGCGACGGCGAGGTTTTTATTTGTTGAGAAAAAAATCGGTCAAATAATGCGTTAAAAGAGGTGAGTCCTGATTTAACCATACGAAGCTCTGTTTTCTAGGTACAAAGTTTGTTTTATGTGTGAGTTTTCTCCTTCGTTTGTTCTGCGTGTCCCGCTGCGTAATGTTCTCATGATGAACATCCTCCTCTGGTTTTCTGTGCCCAAACCATTAAAAACAAACTAAAACTGTGGTTTGAACTTAAACAGGTGTGTTTTTCTGGACATCCTCGTCATGGCTAATCAGAGGGTGCTCCCTCAGAGCAAAGAGTCTCTGCTGCAGAACTACAACAAGAGGCTGAAAGATGACATCAAGTCCATCATGGACAACTTCACAGAAATCATCAAAACAGCCAAAGTAAACATGAACACCTCCTCCTCCTCAGCAACATCACTCTCGTTGTGTTCATCTTTGGGAACGTCCTGCTCACAGCTGGCTGTTCTTTCTTTATCCAGATAGAAGATGAGACTCAGGTTTCTCGACCGACCCAAGCAGAGCAGGACCATTATGAGATGCACGTGAGAGCTGCCAACATTGTAAGTGTGACAGAATCAGCTTCACCTGCCTTGTATCGACTCGTCATCTTACAGGTTGACTGAGGACAGGGAGCACAGGGGGAGATGGTCACACTGGCACTGCTTCCCTTGTAGGACAAGTTGTTTTTCTTACGGCACCACTGAGACCCAGCACTCACTCAATGAATGCACATCACCCATTTCATGCCAGAGTGTTAAACTAAGATCATCTGGGAAGTAGTGGTGCAGAGATTAGCAAAGTTGAGCTTGTGGTCGGAAGGTTGCCGGGTTGAATGAATCCCCAGGCTGACAACAAAAGTGTGGATGGGAAATGTGAATCACCTCCAGGCCTTTGAGCAAGGCCCTTAACCGTCCCAGCTGCACCTTGGATGACAGCGCTCCGCTCCACACAGAGGGCTGCGGTAGCTCGGTGGTCTGTGGTTGTCAGGAAGGACATCGGACCTAAAATCAAAAGCTAAATCTTTGTGCGAGTTAGCTCGCTGTGGTGACTCCCTGAAGAAGGGAGCAGCTGAAGGGTAAAAAAATTATAATACAGTAGTCCCTTGTTTATCGTGGGGAATCCGTACCCTGAAGACCCGTGATAAGTGGAAAAACCGTGAAGCAGGTGTAGTACAAGTAGTAGGCGTTTTAAACCCTTCCCACACTCTTGAAATATTCTAAACAATGTTTCTAAACGCTCTAAAAGAGCACAGAATGTCATGATCTCAGCTCCCCCCTCATCTGCTCTTTGCCACCTGCAAGAGCGCTTGGCCACGCCCACTTCTCCGATCTCCATGGAGAACAGCTGATCAGCTGCAGCAGGAAGTTTATCCTGCAGTTAGGGCTGCACAAAGGTTCAGCAGGTGCTACATAATTTAAAGTAACATTCCATGCAGATCGTGCGGCTCATCCATCAATCAGCCATTTGTGTCGTGTCCAGTCTTATTTTGAAAAACCACGATGGAGCGAGTCCACAATGAACCACGAAGTATCGAGGGACTACTGTAATAATAACCAATCATCCATTGATAAGAATGGACAGTTATAGTAGTTTTGGTCTGACTCCAATCTTGTATATTTTTCAACATGTTGTAAATTGTTAGCACAGAGTCTGTGATGAGGATGAATCGACTAGTACCACTTTAAATTTTAGCTCTGTCTGTACATTTGATACTGTTTTTGTGCTTTCCCATGACTACCTGTGGCAGCCATCTTGAATTGGGTTGACTCAACTGTAGGTGTACATCCGCTGATTACTATAAGTTTCATTAAAATCCATCTACAGGTTATGAGATATTTTGCTGACAGACAAAATAACACAGACGTGGTCAAAAACAATCACACTTTTTCTCCTTCAGCAGCGAGTGATATCCATAACAGAAGTGGGGCCCTTTTCTGACTCATTTGGGTAAAAATACACAAAGCCTCAACAGAACTTTAAACAACTCTGAAAATATCAATAATAAGACTTTGTTTCACAAAAAGCAGCGTTATCATAAAACACATATTTTTGAGTGAATTCCACAAATTGTCATTTTACTGAGAATAATGGCATTTCAGAAGCCTAAATTGTTTCACTGTTTAGATTTTTTTCCTCTTTTTCATGGAAGTTCAAGGGAAATGTTTATTTGCGCATAAACAACTTAAACCGTGTTTTCTTGGTTTTGTAGTTTATTTAAAAAATCTCTTCAAAAAACAAAGTAGCAATTCGGCGTTCCTCATTTTCAAACCATCCGTTTTGATGTTTCAGGTTCGTGCCGGCGAGTCCCTCATGAAACTGGTCTCAGATCTGAAGCAGTTCCTGATTTTAAACGACTTCCCGTCCGTGAACGACGCCATCAGCCTCCAGAACCAGCAGCTCCGCGCGCTGCAGGAGGAGTGCGACAAGAAGCTCACGTCGCTGCGGGACGAGATCGCCATGGACCTCTACGAGCTAGAGGAAGAGTATTACTCCTCCAGGTACAAATAATAGGCGCTCATCCATCCCACCGCACTTTGTTGTCGCACGCCCAGCGGTGTTTCACCTTTAATCTTTTCACGAGGACGGGCTCAGCTCCCACGTCTCCATCTGACAATATTTTAGTTTGAACATATCAAACGGAGCTCATCAGCTCAGTCCTTCTCTGAGGGTCAGTGAGCCTGATTTCACCACGTGCCTTCACATTTTTATAGTTCCACCAAGTGACCTTTGTTTGTTTGTTTGTCTATAATTGAACAAACACTAAATATCTGCTGCATCAGCATTTTCAGCTCTGACTCCCAAGTTGACCCATATTTTAAGAATCCAGTGAAGTTTCTGTACTATAGGAACACATTTTATGTCTCAGAACCAAAGGCTTGGTGTTTATTTACTGCAGGATTTTTTGTTTGTTTGTTTTTGTTTGTTAATTCTAAATGAGAACCAGGACATGTTATGCTCTGCAGCATCTGTTGAACTTTTAATGAACATCCGTATGGTTTAATTAAATGAAACGACAACAAAAAGATCCCATCTTGTCTGTTTACTAGAATATTTTCAATGCAATAAATTTCTATGATTTTTAAATATGCAACTGCTTGTTTTTATATATTAATAATTTGTTACATGATAAGAGTTTTGTTTCGGGGAAAAAACAATGGAAGAACTGTAACAATGAGATTTTTTTTTTTTTTGCTTCAACTTAGAAAATATTGATATGCTTTAATTAAATCCTCAATATTAAAATAATTTTAGATTTTAAATATTAGACCTACCGTAATTTTCTGTTTTTACTTGTTGGAATCAAATCTAAAACTAATTAGATGTACAGTATAATCTGTCAGATTAAATCAGGAGGTGTAATGTTTTTAAATCTAGTCTGTAACCAAAGACGGGGCCCACACGTGCTGCAGTTTTAGATTTGTCCCATAAACTCAGGATGGTTGAGAAATAAAGCAGAGACGAAACGCTGCAGTAGTTTGTGTTTTCTTTAAAGGGGGTGTTAAATGGTTTCTCGTGTTTGGAGCATGCTGGGTCTGCCTTTCTCACTGCCCTTACACTGCTATTTCCATCGGCAACTAATTTCAGCCTTCTGCTGATCTCAGAAGTTCTAAAATGTTCTAAATCCTAAAACAAAGTGTTTTAATGTGATCAGTTTCCTATGCTTCTGCACAACTTCCATGCTTCTAACAAATGTGTGCTTTCCTGTGCTTTTCTCTGTGGACCAGTATTTTTTATTTCTGACCTTTCGCTCTCGTCTGCTTCTCTCCTTCCGCACTGCGCTGATTCTTTGCCTCCTGCTGGTTTCTGCTCCACAAAGCTACAGTCAGTGGGACAGCAATGACCTGCCTCTGTGCGAGGCCTACCGCCGCAGGGACAGCTGGGCCTCCAGAGACAGCAGCGGCAGTTCGACGCAGGAGGACCGAGAGGACGTGGACGGGACGCCGTCGCAGGAGACGAACCCCCAGCATCACCTCAACGGACATGGGACGTCCACAGAGAAACCATGAGGGGAAAGGACACAATGGACTCCCAGTTCCCATTTCACCAGTTGACCAAAACTTTACCAAACTAATGCATCTGGAAGCAAAATCTAAAAATAAAAATGAGAATATTTGCATTAAAAAGGGAACTCTTGGTAACATCCCTCCCCCTACAATTACATTATTAAATTTACCTTGAAGCAATTATTGGGTAATAACGTACTACTATAAAGATGTAATGTTGGTTTCTATATAGTCCTTTTTTTTTACTGTCAGACTTGGCTTTTGTTACACGTGTTTTGTTATGGTCATCTACAACAAAATAAACACAATATACTTGTTTTTAATCAAACTTATTTTGCTAAAAGCCATAATTCAAATGTACTGATAAAGTCGGTGCCAAAAAATTCAGTAAAGAATTAGTCCATCAGTTTTACATCGGATCAGTCGGGGGATAACATTTTGATGTTTTGGGTATTTAAAATTACAGCTGAATCGTTGCAGAAATCACATTTCTACTTGGATACGTGGTTTGTTTTGTTCTTGCTGTTTTTCCTGCAGTTAGAAAGACGGTCCTTTTGTGGGCTGCAGTAGCTCGGTGATCTGTGCCACGGTTTTGCAATCCTGAGGTTGCAGGTTTGAACCCAGGTTGCATCAGGAAGGGCATCCGGCATAAAACAAATCGCCTAATCTTTCATACGAGTTCGCTCGCTGTGGTGACCTTCGAAGAGCAGCCGAAAGAAACTTACATTATCCATCAACGATTACATAAATGATCTAAAAAGATGTATAGTAGCAAACTTTAATTATGCATGATAAATTAAGAGCTTACAGTGAGGCCTCAAGCCTTTTAATTATCAAATTTATTTAAGGAACAGAAACGTTTAACAAATTTATAGCTTGAATTACTAATTTTGGTCATGGGAAATGTTTTGCAAATAATTGAATCCATAAGCTCCTTGGACATTTTGCTCTTTAAACTTACAATTAGCCAAGAAACAAATATATAAAAAATACATTTTACTATTGAATCAAGTAGACCTAAGAAGCAAACGGTTCTTTTTGTTTTCACTATTGTTAAGTTAGAGCTGACACACAGCAGAGCTCTCTGGCTGATACATCACTCTTTACTGAGCACTTCCTGCTTTCTTTGATACATCTTTATCACGTGATGTATTCAGCTGAGTAACTCTAGCACATTACATATTACTGTTTGGAGGCTTTGTACAATAATTACAGGATCCGACATGATTGTGCCATTATTGGCTTTAGGTCAACCAGTTCTCACACAGTCACTGTGACTCAAACTAGATGGAACCACGTGTACTGTAATTCCAAAACCAACGCAGCTCAGTATCTTCGGTTCATCTTCTTAAACTTCTCATAGTGGTAGTCGTCTGTGGCCTTCTCGTTGTTTGGGCGTTTGCGGGGGTTTGGTGGTGATGGAGCTACGGGTTAAAAAAGGGAAGGATTCGTTATTTTTATTTACCTTTTTTAGAAATAAAGTAATAACATTTACATGATTTAATGGGGAGGGTGGGGATTAAAAGCTGAGTCAGACCTTCTGGGCCTGGTTTCTCCGTGTCGCCCACACGCAGTGGTCTCGCTTTGGGCTCCTCCTTGTGTCTGTGGTGTCTCTGTGGTGCATTTGCATCCTCATGATAGACTAGAAAGAAAAAAAAAAGAAGCGGCGTTTACAGACCTCGCTGGATTAAAGCTTGCCGTTTACACCCACAACACGTTTAAAGTGAACTCACAGCGATTGTGTTGGACGTAATTAACAGCGATGTTTGTTGGAACAAACGATGTGCCGAGGTCTTTTTTCTTGTTCCTTTGTTCTGCCAGAAGCTTGGCTTTGGCCTCCTCTGTCTGGATAATGTTTTTGATTTTTGCACTGGGACAAAAGACACAAATGGGTTACTCGAATATTTAAAAAATGAGCATGAACCGAATTATTAAAGAATCTCTGCACATACTCGATTCCAAGATCAACCTCTGGGATCCCGCTCAGCATCTGATTGGACAGCATCTCCTCTGTTTTCTTGGCAGAGTTGACTCGGATGTTTTCTGGCAGTTCGTACAGGTGGTCCTCCGCATTTTTCACTTTCACTTTTTGCTCCTCGGCCTCCACCATGCCTTTCTTCTTTTTTAACTCGGTCTCTATGTACTTCATCCTGTGATGAAGGCAGTTATTCCATCATTATTTCCATACACGCTTAAATGCATTTATGTTATTTGATGAGCTATAACTGAGCAAAAATAATCAACATGAAATGGCCGACAAACAATCCCTGACAGCCACACTGAGTAACTCAATGTGGAAAATATTCCCACGTAGACATTTAAAAATGTAAATAAACCCACTAAAAAACAAAAGAGACGCTAAATATAAGATTCTGGATTGATTTCCATCTATTTGCCTATGATTCTTTTTTGTTTTTTCCATTTCTTGATTAGTAGTTTATACAGCTTTTGGTGCATACAGGCTACTCCGTTCTTTAAAAACACTGCTCCAGAATTGCCTTGCATAGTGAAATCAAAAGGTGACATGCTTCCATAATGCGTGTCCAGCAACAGTTGAAAAGAAACTCAAACAAAAGCTGTCTTTGCACCGTTAGCCGACTCGGTGGTCAACAAGAGCAGCAGGTAACTTCAAGATTTGGAGCAGAAAACATTTTGCTGTAGAGTAATGGATATCAGGGAACACCTACTGTCAACATCTGAAGTTGCTTCAAGGATTAAAAACAAGTAAACAGAAGTTGTACTTCTTTTGTAAATACAGCTCAGTTACTTTTGAACTAAACTGTTTTAAAGCTTTCTTATTGATGGAAATTCAACTGTAATAGTTGCTGTCTATATGAATGAAACTATCTGGAGGGAATCAATTGAATTCCTTCTATTTAGAAAAAAAAACAGCCGACTGTAAATTCTCAGGGAAAACACATTGCACAACACTGATGTCAGTGAAGCTTGCAGTCAATTATGTTTAGTCACAAATAAATTATTTCCATCTGATGAAGCCGAAGGATAGGAAATGCAACACTTGAGCTTGCTGCAGTGCAGCTGCTTTGATCCAGTAAAGTTTTAACTCCTTATGGTTCTGACAGCTCAGTGTTGAGCCATCAGCTGTTTTCTAAACTATTACATCAGTGATATTATGAGAATATATGTATGCATGCAACATACTGTTGGAAAGCTGAGAATATGACAGTTTGATTGACATAAAGCATTTTGCAGCACAATCACGCCAAAATATACAGTTAACACCAGTAACAATCAAAATTGTGTCATTCTATTTTTAAAGCCTTGTGGTGATCAACAATCAAACTACTAAAGCTTCCAGATTCTGTTAATTGTGAGCCAATGAGACTTCCCTTCAGGAAAAATAAAAATTCTCCATTTATGCCATCTAAAACTGAATATAAAGGAGACTAACCGGTTTAAATAAAGTTTGAATGAATATATTCTATGATGCTCGTGAGGACTGATTCAACAAAAATCCAATACAGTTCTGAACACTAGGCTATAAATAAGCAACTTCCAATGAACCCATGCAGAACTGGAACTCTTGCAGATGACCGGCCCAACAGACTAAAGTCATTTCTGACAAGTATAAGTTTTCTAATTGTCTATAAATTTGATAATCATGAGCTAATAAGAATAGACATTGCAGCTGAGCATTTTTCAGTGTGGATAAAGCTACTGAGCTCTGCTTTGTTTTACTTTTTATCTTGAGTCAAATAATGGCAAGTGCATTCACAAGCTAAATATATTGTTTTGCCATTAACAAATAAAAGAACACTCAGAAGTCCATATTTTCTTCAAATTTCTACATTCTGTAAAAGTTGTTGTTTATTACTGTGTGGTGTTATGACAATTACTCATAAATCTCTCACAAACTCTGCATTCCTATAGACAAGCTTCTGCCAGCATTGAGGCTACTGACATAAATGCCCCAGAGCTCGCCTTGAAAACAAAAGCGCTGCAAAAATCAGCTTTCACCTAAAAACAAATGATTTAGATTTTAATGCAGAACGATTCATATATGATTCTGAGGTACACATGAAATGCCCATGTGTGCTCTAGAACCAAATGGAAAAAAAAGTTTTGATTTTTTTTTTCTCCTTTGAAAGCCATCATTCTAAATTTATCTCCAAGACAAAATCACTAAGTCTTACTGGAACGGCTGAGGTGAGCTGGTCTGGGAAGCTCAGTCCTCACCTCCTTCTACAGGTGTGCAGTGGAGAGCATCCTGTGCTCCAGCATCAACGTGTGGCATGGAGGCTGCACAGCTGCAGAAAGAAAAGCTTTGCAGAGAGTGGTGAAGGCTGCACAGAAGACTGTTGGAGTCAGCCTCCCCACCATCACAGACATCTACACCTCCAGATGCAGGAAGAGGGCCTCATGCATCATGAAGGACCCCACTCACCCAGCACACACTTTTTGCCTCACTCCCCTCAGGCAGGAGGTTAAGGAGCATTAAATGTAGAACCACTAGACTGAGGAACAGCTTCCACCCTGAGGCTGTTAGACTCATGAATCTCTAACCAGAATAATCACTGTGTTGATAATCACATGCTGATGATTTATTTCATGCTGCTGTGTTCATTCGTACTCATCTGCTCACACAGACTTATGTTCGTGCTGCTGTTTGGTGTATTGTTTTTGTACTATTAGTGCTTAGCATATTTTAGTTAATCTTTGTCTTAGTTCATATATTAGATCTTATTAATGTTTTTCTTTTACATTTTATAGTTTTGTTGGATGTAACTGGGAGCCGGTGTACACTTTCGTTCCACCACATGTGGTGGGAATGACTAATAAAGAAATTTAGACTTTGAACTGAGATGAACAACTGTTTCAACAGGATAGAACAATGCTTTAAGTCCAGATGACCTGACAGAAAAATGTTAGATTTTATACCTGGATTATTGAGCATGGACTTTGTTGTTAACAATGCTTTATGTACTTTCAAAATAGGAGTTTTAGGCACATTTTTCCCATAATGAAAAATTGTGCAATGTAACTAAACTGGTTCAGATGTGGTCAGTTAATATATTTTTACCCAAATACATCTTAATGTACTAACCTAAGTGAGTAATTGGGGGGGGGGGGGGGGGGAGAAGACAACCAAACATAACCAGAAAACACAATAGTGTGGCAAACCAATGGTAATAGAAAGTGCAGCACTATTTAAACATTACAGAAAATCAGATCTTTATCTTGTGTTTTAACAGTTTAAAGATCCCTACATACATACACATGACAGCACATTGTCAACAGCTACATTTTTAAGGATGCGTTGTTTTATGAATGTTTGCATTGCAATAATGAAAGATTACTTACATGTCTGCATCCTCATCCCTTCTGTTAGTCTCAGCTGAAAATGACGTGCCCAGGTTGAGGTCTGTCTCGTCTTCTGTCCTGTATGTAGATCATTTTAAATCAATCACTCCAATCAGAGGACATGCACGTAAAACATACTAAAGCATGCAGTCTGGTAATTCCACCAAAACCTGGTTTACTTACATATCTCTATTCCTGTCCTTCACTTTCTTCATGTCTACCACCCCTCCAGTCTTCAGCTTGAAAGGATCATTCTGTAAAAAAGTATAATTTGAAGAAGCAGAAGCTGATAAGTTGCAACTTAAACACAAATATTCGTGGCTTAGAAATATTGCTTACATCAATTTCAGCTTCTGGCGGAAGTTTTTCTCCAACCAATAAGGCAGTCACGCTGAACACAAGAGAAATAGAAATGTTTACAGTACTCACACAATGTGTGTTTGGATTATTGTTAAGAAATACATATTTGTGCTACTATTCGAACCTGACTCCTTTTTGTCGTTTCCTTAAACTCTGAAGCTCTTTGGCCTCTTCCATTTTCATTCTAAAAATGAATATAAACAAATAATAAATAAAACTCATGGGTTAGAAATGTTACCAAATTATGGCTTAAAATGTAATAACGTGGGTAATTTCCACGGTACTTTCATGCACGGCTAGCTCTGCTAGCTGGCTAACACAACGTGACACTAGACAATATTTTTATTTGAGTAATTTACCGGACTTCTTCCGTCGTCTCATCCGCATCTTCTTCGTCTGAAGATTCCTTTCTTCTTCTGAAACGTTTACCACACGGCATTTTTTTAAATATAATTTTACTGATAGCTTTGTTCCAGATAAACACTGGGTTACATAAATTATCGCGGTTGTTGTTTTGGGAGACTCTTTAACCGACGTACAATAATAATACGTCATTTCCGGACTTTCAGGAAGTACTTCTGTCCTGCGTAGGTTTTCAATAACAATCATGGCGACTTATAGACAGGTTGGGAGGTTGTTGAGGATTTCTGCAAGACTTTCACGACCGTACGTGTATTCGTTAGAAAGTTGTGAGCTTGTGCAGCTTTTAAGTTATAATTCTTAAGGTTGATCTTAATGTTTATTCTTAATGTTTATGTAAACTGTGGAGTGACGCAGAAGAAGTGTGGTCTTACTGTGTTTTCTTAATTTAACGCGTTTTAAATTGGCTTTCTTTGTCCCTTGTTTGCTTCGCAAACTAAAGTCAAGATAGTGTGCAGAGATAAACACAAGTCCGGTGTAGCAGGCGCCTCTTTTTAATCGTTGCTTTTCCAACTTGTGGTTTTAACCCATACAGCAAATTCTTGATTAACTAGTGTCATAATTCTGATGAAGTTTTCAATATTATATACTTTTAGACGAAAGAACCTTTTGGTTAATCAAAATTATTTCTAAAATATAATAACTTAAGTGTCTCCTATGAACCATATTAATGTCATTATCAATCCAAACAAATAAGTCACCAGGGTATTATACAGAAATCTTGACTTATACTCGACTTACTTATTTAGAGGTAAAACATATTATTTTTAATTCTAAAATTGCATCTTGTTTTCCTGCACATTTGCATCTTCTGTGTTCTTCAATTATAGCTTTTATTTTTTGGAAGGTATGACCATGAACAGGTCTGAACACACTGCTGTAAACAGTAATTTATCATCATTACTCATTATTAGATTGTACGGCAATAAAAAAGGTTGAATCATGTCATCTGGACTTCGTTTTTTTGTTAAAAAAGAAACGTTTCGCCCCTCGTCCAAGAGGCTTCGTCAGTCTGAGGCCTAGCCATCTGGTATTACCCAGAAGCCACCCTGACTCTTGTGTTTCAAGCCTGCCTCAGATACCCCTGAAGTCTGGCCTTTTCACTAATGGTTTCAAAAACACAAAGT
Source organism: Nematolebias whitei (assembly GCF_014905685.2). NCBI lineage: Eukaryota > Metazoa > Chordata > Actinopteri > Cyprinodontiformes > Rivulidae > Nematolebias > Nematolebias whitei. The sequence continues at coordinate 26,597,371 of NC_056505.1, read as the reverse complement.
TTGTTTTCTCAGTCATCCAGGTATATAACAA
>NC_056505.1:26595715-26597240 GCF_014905685.2 Nematolebias whitei | reverse complement strand
TTCAAAAACACAAAGTTTGTTTTCTCAGTCATCCAGGTATATAACAATTTGTTATATACCTGGATGACTGAGAAAACAAACTTTGTGTTTTTGAAACCATTAGTGAAAAGGCCAGACTTCAGGGGTATCTGAGGCAGGCTTGAAACACAAGAGTCAGGGTGGCTTCTGGGTAATACCAGATGGCTAGGCCTCAGACTGACGAAGCCTCTTGGACGAGGGGCGAAACGTTTCTTTTTTAACAAAAAAACGAAGTCCAGATGACATGATTCAACCTTTTTTGTTGTTATATACCTGGATGACTGAGAAAACAAACTTAGTGTGAATGGTTGTTTGTCTCGTTTGTCTCCATGTGTTGCTGTGATGGACTTGCAACTTGTCCAGGGTGTCCCTCGCCTCTCACACAGTGACCCGAGTGGGTGAGTGGGTGGAAAGGTGGATGGATGGATTGTGTTTTGGTTATGGATCTGAGTTTAGCTTCAGCACTTTGATGAGTTCTAGTTAAAACAGTCAACTGATTAAGTATTTTTTAATAATCACCAGAAACCATCACTCTCATCCTTGGGTGTTTTAAAGCCTCTCTGAAGAGACCTTTTGTTTATTAATTGACTACTTAAATGTATGTTTTGTAATGTTTTATTATAAATTTTAAAATTGTGTATGCATAACTAAGTTGTTTATTTAAAGTCCTTCTGTTTTAAGACTAACTTTAGATCAGAAAAGATGTTGCTTACAGCAGTACGAATGCTAATTTGATGATCTGCCAGTTGCATGATCTGCTGAGAGGAAAAAGTTTAATATGCACTGCTCAGATGCTCTAGACCTATTTTTAAGTATTAACCCAACAACAACAACAAACCGGATTTGTCAGATTTATATACAAAAATATACATACACTCAAAGTAAAAAATAATTTCTATTGTCACATAAAAAATTCCTTTTTTCTTTGTGACAGTCATGGTTGCTGTTTGGAGATTGCGTTCAGTGTTTTACTTTGGAATGATTTTGTTAATTTTTACAGGCTTTCATTGTTTATTATTTGTCTGTACATTTATTACATCCAATAGAGTTCAAGACAAAAATGTATACATTTTATATTTACGGTATACATTTATTACATTTACATTTGAAGCAATGCACCTTAACATTTTACATTTTGGCAGGTAAAAGTGCTTTTGAGGACAGATTGTATTAGCTGATTTTAATGCAACCATGGACAGTGAATGTCAGTCATCATATGTCTACTTCACTTATTCTACAACAGTTTGTGTAACCGTTGCCACCAAGGGGTACAGTTCTTGTAACTTGGTGCACAAATAATTTTCTAGAAGATCAACAGTCTTAGTCTTTAAATTTTAACACCTCTACTACATAATAAAGTATAGAAAGTAAATGACTCAAGCATAAGTCACTGATTGATAAGCAGTAATAATCTAAAAAAGTTAAATCTGGTCCTCTGGACATTCAAAAAAACAAAACAAAGCAAATCAATAAAAAAATGTAGAAACGTTTCATCTCTCATCCGAGA
>NC_056505.1:26568013-26595315 GCF_014905685.2 Nematolebias whitei | reverse complement strand
GGTGCTATTTAAGAGACTGAGCTGAATACAGCTCCTCAGACTGAGGAAGTCTCTCGGATGAGAGATGAAACGTTTCTACATTTTTTTGTTGATTTGCTTTGTTTTGTTTTTTTGAATGTCCAGAGGACCAGATTTAACTTTTTTAGATTTTTCTTCCTGGATTATTGAGCATGCATCAGGATATGCAGTAATAATGTTAAAATATATTAGTGTAGTGACCCTGTTGAACATTTCTGTAATATTTCAGTATTGCTGGCTGCGGGTGTCAGAACAATGGATTTCACTGGTCGTCACAGGTCACAGGAGTTTCAAAGAGATGGCCGCAAAACCCTCTCTGGACTGTTCCTGGTCTGTATTTGTTTTGGATCCTCTTGTTGGAAAAATCTTAAACTGAATGTGTTTATACTGAACATTATGTTTATACTCTTTATACTGTGGTAACAAGTGCTCATCAGGTGCTTGGATGTTGTGAGAAAACCTTGTATTTGCACATGCAAAACAATAACAAAACATGCATTTGTGGCTTTCTAACAATTCCCATTACATTCTTGTTCATTGTGTTTTGTCTCTTTTCAGGAAGGACCATGTTTGTGCAGACACAGGATACACCAAATCCAAACAGTTTAAAGTTTTTGCCTGGTCGGACAGTTCTCCAGGAAGGAACTATGAATTTTGCCAGCGCTCGTGATGCTTACTGCTCGCCCTTGGCCAGGTATAAGGTTCTAAAATGCAAGTTTATTAATATTAAAACAATGTGTCGTTATTTAAAAAAAGTTATTTTAATGTGGCACAAAATAAAAGACACAACTATACTATAAGAACATCTGTTGGTGTTTTTCTGACCTATGTCTGGTGAGACAACTTTTTTGAGTCATATTAGGATAGTGGATACCAAAACATTTATTCTAAAAACAATTTATTGGGGGTGAGGGGCTTGTTTTGACTATTGTGTAGACTTCAACTGGCCTTGATTCTGTAATCAATGATAGTAAAGTTAAGTCTACTGTTTGTTTGTTTTTTGCCTATTTTAATTTTGAGTTTTACCAGACGTAGAAGTTCAAATGCCTAATATTTGTATATATATTTAATAAAATGTCAAATATGTGGAATAGTTGTCTATTTTAAGCACAATCCCTATCAATAGGCTTATTCTATATTTCTATGATAGTTTCATTAAAAATTGTCACTGTGTAAAACCAGGGGTTTTTTTATATTTAAACCCCTTTGTTGTCTCCAGACAGCTTTTCAGGATCGATGGAGTTAAAAGTGTCTTCCTGGGTCCTGATTTCATCACTATCACAAGGGTAACTTTAAGTTCAGCATCTTTAAATCTCAGCAGAGTGACATCATCACAGTTATTCATTTGTTTTCTGTTCCTCCCTACTTAGACTAATGAAAATATGGAATGGAGGGTAATTAAACCTGATGTTTATGCCACAATCATGGACTTCTTTACTTCTGGACTCCCAGTTGTCAGTGAGGACAGCAAGCCCAGTGCAGATACCGGTACAAAGGAACAACTGAAAAACAAATTAAAATAATTTGTAAGCTATTTCCAATACCAAATGTGCTTAAATCTCAACTTGTCTTCTCAGCACCATCAGAGGATGATGATGAAGTAGTTGCAATGATTAAAGAGCTGCTGGATACCAGAATAAGGTGACAACTTGAAGACATGCACGTTGACACAGTGATGGGTGGTTTTCTGACTTTAACTCACACCTGACGATGTTCCTGCTCACCAGGCCAACGGTGCAGGAGGATGGAGGAGACATTGTGTATCGAGGATTTGATGATGGCGTGGTTAAACTGAAGCTGCAGGGCTCCTGCACCAGTTGCCCCAGCTCAGTTGTAACTTTGAAGAATGGAATCCAAAACATGTTGCAGTTTTACATACCCGAGGTGGAATCGGTAGAAGAGGTTTGTTGGACTGTTTTGTTCAAGTTTATTAAATATATGTGCACTGTGTCCAAAAGTTTTTTACAAGTTGTAATATTTATTTGCTCTTATTGATTAGATTTATTTAAAACGGAGTGAACGGACGTTAATAAATACAATAAAATAAACAAAAAGTCTGAGGGAAAAAATGCAACACAAAAGTGCTAATTTGATTTTTTTACAGGTAAAGGATGAGGAAGAGGAGGCAGCTGAGGTTTGAGCTGAAACAAGAACTTGACTGAGACATTCATCTCTCCAAAGCAGTCAGGCTTCAGTCAAACCCTTAAAATCAATAAAACTACCTGTTGTAACAGACTGTTTTACACGAGAACACGTCATCTGAGTGTTCTTGTGCATTTTGGTAGTTCTGCTATAGTCATAATGACATTTTTCAAACTCATTGCACATCTGAAATGAATTTATTCTTTTACAGTGTTACATGATTTCTAAATCCACTAGAGGACAAAACTGCCTTTAGGCAACGAATACGTTATAAAAACTGTATCTATATAAGTATATACAGTACTGAATACTTGTGTGTTTACGGTGCATAAAGATCGTTTAAGAAAATATTTTTGCCGTGTTCACTTTTGTCCCATCAGTAAATGTGTAGGGACAAAATATTCATATAACTTGTCAGAACATTTATTCCATCATTGCAAACACAAAAATGCCACTGGATGATACTGCAGTGCCAACTATTGTTATTAAAGTAGTCACTATGTTTCCATACTGAAATATTGCTTTTATCTGCTCTTGTCTGTTAATAGTCACATTCAGAGCGTGGAGGGATACTAATCAGATTTAAATACATTATTCTGACAAGATTGTGTTTATTTTGTCTTCATGAATTTATTTTTCATTTTCATTCAACCTTTATTTAGACAGGTAAATCCCATTGAGCCTCGAGGACTCATTTACAAGAGAGACCTGATTTCAACAAAGGATGATGACAACAATGGACAAATATAAAAAGGCATACAGATTATTATTCTTTTTTTTACAAATAGGATGGTAAAAAAAGTAGTAATTTTTTAGTGTTTAGCTGCATTTTGCATCTAAATGTTTCTGATTTATTAGCATTTATCAGTACTGAACGGAGTGTACGATAAAAATAAATAGAGACATTTTAATTTAATGCAGTTTAAATGCTAAGGTGTGAATGACTTAAAGAAGATGGTTAAATGGTAGCTAAAAAAGTATGGTAAGACAAATAGCAGGTGCTAAAGCAGATTCAAAGAACAATATTTGAAAGAATCAATGCATTTATATGGGCAAAATATCTTTATTTAATGTTAAATATTTAAAAAATATAAGATAATCTAAGCACCCACCTCCTAAATGAGCTGAGCGTTTAATAAATAGCTTAAAAAAGCACAAATGAATAATTTTCATTCATTCAACCTTTATACAGGTTAGTCCCATTGAACCACGAGTACTCATTTACAAGAGTGACCTGAATTTTAACAAAGAGTGATGAAAATGGTGGACAACAACGGCAATAATAGACAATCATAAAGGATGCAGATAAGTTTTTTTTCAATATAATTATGGATTGCAATTTTACAAAGAGAAAAACAATGTACAGTACATGCAGAATCAGCATTAACCCATACAACAATAAATAAAAATGATTTTAAATATTTTGATTTTATACTGTATAATCATCTCTGGCCAAACTCCCGGATGCTGATGTAGGTTTTGGAATTATTCTGAGTACATTACATCATCATCCTTTAAAACGTCCTTAGCGTTTGTTTAAAACAAATTTCAATTAAAAATGATCAGAATAATTTGGGACCTTTTAGGGCTTAATGATTAACTCGTTTGTTGTTCTCTCAAATGTAATTTATTTGTTACCTGTCAGTAAACATGGGCCTTGTTGCGCTATGGTGCGCATCACCAGGATATACGATTGGCTCCGCCCACCGTTCACATCCTGTTGCCACGTCAGAACAGCCTACGTTAGTGGGCGCATCCTGACTGACAGGCCGATGGACTAATCAGAGGCGCCGTAGAAGAAGGCGGTTGGCTAGTTGAACTCAGAAGGGGCGTGGCTTATTGACAGGCATCCCTGGCTACCACCAAACTCAGAGTAGCTGTATCTGGCAACCGAGCTGCAGACATGTGTGGTGAGTGTTTTTTTTTTCTACGCGTTTTTATTCAGTCAGAAATGTGTTCCGTTCTTTATTAGTCATGGTGGAAAAGCAAACAAATATAACAGCTCTTGTTTATTACAGCGCTTCAGTGAAGGCTATGTTAGCTAGGGTGGCTAACTCCGTAGTTAGCGAACATGAGCTGATGTTTCTGATAGTCAGCTAAATATAAAACACTGTTTCCATCACTGTTCTTTGCTCTAGTTGCGCATTTTGTGTTGTTACTGTCAAATATGCTGGAAGTCGGGTTTAAATGATGTCTGTCCTTCCTGTGAGGCTGGCAGACGCCATCATCATCATCTATATTTACCTACTTTTATTTGTCTCTGAGTGATTCTCGTTAGTCGTGTTCTTTTTTTTTTTTTTTTTTTTTTTTAACATGCGCATTAAAAGTAAACGTACCCGGAAGACTATAATGCCGTATGAGCAAAATAAACTGCCTTTGGGTTAATTCAAGTTTATCTTGTGATTGGTGTTTTTCAGACAGGTGACGTTTCTGTGTCGCATCCCTGTCGTCACAATCTGAGTATAAACCAGTCAGACTAGATAAACTAGTTTGTTCTTTTCAATAATATCTGTAGCCATTTTCTTTTTCCCCCCTGTTTCTTCATCAGAGGTTGTCCTTGTGATTTATTTGCCCTCCCTCTCCAGTATTTTCCCTGTGCCCCTCACTTCCTCCCACCTCCTCTTGCTGTCCTGAAAGAAAGTCCTGTTTTAAGGCAGTCTGCTGGTGTCACATTTGCATGTATCTGGCAGTGGACAGATTAATATTAAATTGCATTTCATGGTCCCCTGTGGACATTTGTGGTGTCCCAGCTTTCAGTGTTTGCTCTGTTGAAATGGGTAATGTGTGTTTGTGTAAGGTACTGATTATTGATAGATGAACTGCTCCAACTCCAAGCTTTGATTTATTTGGGCTTTTCCACTGTAGCCTAATTGGCTCTGAGCTGGTATAGTGATTACACACGTTCATGTCTCTGTGTGGTGATTTAATGTGTTGCTGTAAGAATATTAAAAATGAAATGTAGCTACAACTCTGAAATGTATCAAATGATTTTGTTTTCTTTACTTGCACAATAACTGTCACAGATACGCCCAGCGCTTTCTGTTTTGAAGCTCTTTGCTATTTAAAACAACGTCTGCAGTTACAGCAGTCCTCCTAGCTAGACTGGTTTCTGTAGAAATACTTGTCAGTCTTTGACTTTGAACCTTAAATAGTTCAGGCAGGCATCACCACAAATGTGTTTTCTCAATTCAGCAAAAATATTCCAACAATTTTCTGTTTGGTTGTTGCATACACTTTAACGTCTTTAGATTCACGTTTAACCTTTTTGACTCTTTGTCAAATCTTGGCTATATTCAATGTTTGATAGTTGTTTTTTGTTAAAATTTAATTTGTGCTGTATTTAACTAGAAGGTTATCTGATATAATTAGTAACAGTAAAATGCATATAATCCTCTTTAGTTTCTGCATACATTTTTATACCACGTTTTTTGTTTTAGCTGTAAATTCTCATTATGGCGATATTGATTTCTGCCCTGCAGCCAAACTTTAGTTGAACTTCTTTCTTAAAGCCATATTCATGAAATGTGTGAAGTCATTTTAAAAATAAAACAACAGTGCTGAATAATAGCTAATACATACTTCTCTCTTCAGGAATTTTTGCCTATCTCAACTACCATGTGCCAAGGACTCGACGCGACATCCTTGAGATTCTCCTCAAAGGTCTTCGACGTCTGGAATACAGAGGATACGACTCAGCTGGTGAGAAAAACCAGACTGGGTTTGTTTGAGCTTTTATTTTAATCAGTTTCCTTGTAAGGCAGTTAGTTATTTGGATACTTCCTCTCAATAATCAGTGATATGACTTTACAATATTATTGTAAGGTAAAAAAGTTTGGGAGAAGGTAGTTTTCAGTTCATTTGTGAAAATGTTAAAAACTTAACAAATGCCCTTAATGTATCTTCATCGAATTATGTTGTCTGGTGAAGAGGTGTTCTTAATGAATGGATTAGGAGCTGCAGCTTGATTGTGTGTATAAGAGCACCGTATTTTTCCACCGTACACATCACACCACGGTATAAGTCGTATCAGTCCAAACATTTCTAATAAAGTGGAAAAAAAACATGAATAAGTCGCTTCGCCATGTAAGTCGCATCTATTATGCGTCACCACTGATGCGTTGCGTTTGTTATGCGTCACCGCTGATGCGTTGCGTTTGTTATGCGTCACCGCTGACCACCCGGAAATGTGGACCGGTGTTGTGCCAAAAATTGCTTGGCTGCCAAATGACGGCCACGGGAACATGCACGGGAAGCCTTTAACAAGAATTTAACAAGATTAACACCTAAAAACAATTATTTGTTTGTTCGACATTATAGCAAAGGTGTGTCTTAGTTTAACTCTTCTTTAATAAATGCACTTTAATGGTCAAATTAGCTACAGTTCACCAGGGCGGTGCGGCGAAATGCAGCTGATTTGACATTTGCTGCAGGAGTTCTGGAGCAAGACGAAGGTGGCTCAGTATGGCAAGCCAAGTGTCTCTTTAATAGCCACTTTTACCTTTTAGACACGTGTCTTGCCATATCACTCGATGGCCCTCTAGTGGCTGCATATGGTAATGTTTAATATTTTTCATGCCAGAATGAATGAAATTGTCATATCTCAGCCAAAAATCGGGTTCTAAATATGGGGGGGGGGGGGGCAAAAACGTATTGTCGCGTTGGGGTATGAGTCGCAGTAATTGCAAATTTATGCAAAAAGGTGTGACTTATACAGTGAAAAATACGGTAGTAGTAGTAGCCCAACATGTTTTCAGTGGTGAGAAAGATTAGGAACCTATGTAAATAGTTACACATCATGTGTAGCGTTTGTTCTCATAAAGCTTTTATCATTTTAAAATGTTTTAGGTGTGGGAATTGATGGAGGAAATGGCAAGGAGTGGGAGTCAAATGCCAAATCTATCCAGCTCATCAAGCAGCGTGGAAAAGTAAAAGCTCTCGATGAGGAGATTCACAGTAAGACGAGATTAAGTTGCTCACTTTCCAGTCAGTCGTTGGTGAAAATCTGGGCATACTGAACACGTTCTGGTTGTTTGACCTCTAGAGCAGCAAGATATTGACTTGGATGTGGAGTTTGATGTTCACCTTGGCATTGCTCACACACGTTGGGCGACCCACGGTGTGCCCAGCCCCGTCAACAGTCATCCGCACAGATCAGACAAGAACAACGGTCAGTTGCGTAGAAGAGCACAAACTAAATGGCTCCTTTTTGTCTGTATGCACTTGTCATAGAGACCTGGAGGTTTATGATGTTTCATTTTTAATTTGCAGAGTTCATTGTGATTCACAATGGAATCATTACCAACTACAAAGACCTGAGGAAATTCTTGGTGAGAAGATGTTTTTTTTAAATTGCTGTCTTTATCATTTCAGTACTGTTGCTGACAAGATTTACTTGCTCACTTTCTCTGCACAGGAGAGCAAAGGCTATGACTTTGAGTCAGAGACTGATACAGAGACGATTGCCAAGCTGGTGAAGTACATGTATGACAACCGAGAGAATGACGACATCAATTTTTCCACCCTGGTTGAGCGAGTAACTCAGCAGCTGGTAAGGACACACGAAGACACACCGGTGCCACTGCAGTAATAAAAAATAAAAAAATAAAATTACCTCAACAATTTGTTTTCCAACTATCCAGGAGGGAGCTTTTGCACTCGTCTTCAAGTGTGTTCATTATCCTGGAGAAGCTGTTGTCACAAGGTACACTAGTATCAGTCTGATGTGTTACTGACAGTTAATTAAGTAAATGTAGATGTTCTTTCGTACATTCAGAGACCCACGCACCATAGAATTGTCATTTAATTGTGGCCAGGACAGCATTTACAATGTGCTCTTTGTGTTTTGTGCAGGAGAGGAAGTCCTCTACTAATTGGAGTGCGCAGTGATCATAAGCTGTCCACCGATCATATTCCTGTTCTCTACCGCTCCTGTAGTTATACCATTCTGTTTCTAGTCTGATTCATCTACATTTAATTATACGTGTAGGACTAAAAACCTGTTGTTTGTTTTTCAGCTGGTAAAGAAAAAAAGAGCTGCAACGCAATTCCCCGGTTGGATCAAGACACCTGCCTGTTCCCCATCGAAGAGAAAGCAGTAGAGTATTACTTTGCATCCGATGCTAGGTAAAACTGATCCCTTAGTTTTGCTGCATACAGAGAAAACAAATGTTTGGCATGAATTATAGTTGCTATCTTCATATCATGACAGTGCTGTGATTGAGCACACAAACCGGGTGATCTTCCTTGAGGATGATGATGTGGCTGCTGTGATGGACGGCCGGCTGTCCATCCACAGGATAAAGCGCAGAGCAGGAGACTACCCCGCCCGCGCCATCCAGACTCTGCAGATGGAACTACAGCAAATCATGAAGGGTGAGGCGATCATTAATATGCTCATATTTGCAAATAAATCCACTATTCCTGCCTTCTAATTTTCCCTCAAACCCTGTTATGGCCTTTTGTAAATAATAATAATACTTGTGAGAAACTGGCTAATAATAGAGCTCATATATTTTAGCAATTTACCCAGAGGCTATTATTCAAGTAGTTTAAATCCTTTCTGTACCAAATGAACCCTAAAGAAAAATCATGCAAATATCCCCTAATCTTCTAAACTTCATCACCTTCATGTTCTCTTTTCTTTTTCTTAACAAGTGACCAACATTGTTTACTTTGGTCTTGGTACTGCTTTAACTAATTCAAGTTCATATTCAGATTTATTTATACGGCACATTTACAAACTGCTGTTGGTCAAGGTGCTGTACATAAAATTGTAAGGAAAAAACAACAAAGCACAAAGTATCATTTGAAAACAAACAAAAAAAATGATAAAACATAAAACAAATCTTAAACAAGACTCTAAAATCATAGGGAAAATGTCAACTTGTGCTCTTTAGGAGCTATTACTGAAAAGGCTTAATCACCTCTGACTAGTCTGGACTTTATAACCTCTAAAAGTGAATAATTAGATTTGAGAAGTCTGGAGGGCACAAAGCTGCAAGAGGTCAGACAGAAACACAGGTGCCTTCACGTTTATCGCCTCATAAAACATTAAAGTTTTAAATCAATTTCCAAACAAACGGGAGGCCAACAAATGGAAGCAAGCACCGGGGAAATATGTTCACACTTTTTTTTTTGTCAGCTGCATTCATGAGAGGCAGACCTGACTAACACCAACAGAGGAAAGTACAATAAAACATTTGGGATCTAATAAAAGCAAGAATCGCCTTTTCATAGTCTTTAAAAGATCAAAATGATTTAACTTTAGATAAAAGCTTCCATGTAGAAAACAATCTCTTTACAACTGAGCTCATTTGTTTCTAAAAAGTTAAAATTAAAATCTATTTTTTTTTCTTCTTTCGGCTGCTCCCTTTCAACCAGATTCCACAAAGGATTTGAACTATCCATTTAAATAAGAGAAAAGAGCATAAAAAGGAGAAATAACTTTAACTAACTTTAGCTTTTAACAAAATTAGGCTATGCAATGAGCTGCAATACAGACTCGGATCAATTAAAACTGATTAATCACAGTATTGCAGTATGTTTTCCAGTATTCAGGTCTCTCTTGTAAATGAGTCCTCGAGGCTCAGTGGGATTAACCAGTCTAAATAAAGGTTGAATAATTGCTTTATCAGCTGAAAGGCTTTTAATTTGCTGCTTTTCCTCAGCGGTCCAGCAGAGGGCAGAGAGAAACTGATGCTGGCCTCACTCTGCATTCCTTTGTGGTCCTGTCATCGCGCAGCCTCTCAGTCGGTGTCTGCAGCTTTTCTGCTGAATAATCTAATTTGCATGACCCAAATTGCTGTTGGAGGCAGGCTGGAAAAAGTTAGCATTTTTCACTGTCACAGCTTGTTTTTGATGGAACAAAAGTATCTCGTTTTGTGTTTTCTTCATTTAAAGAATACTTTATCTTGTGATTGCAACTGTATTTATAAAGCAACAAAAGCCCTTACCTCCCTGCAGTTTCCAGGAACAGACTATCAGTTAAACTCAATAAAGTGTTTTTTTGCTGCTCAGCCATGAGATTATTGAGTTTTAAGAGCCCAGCGAGTGTCTAGAAGACCTTTCTCAAGAGCGCTCACATGAGATCACACTTTATAAAACGTCTCTCTGTAGTGGCCTTTATTGTTTGTTTCCCCGCTGTTGGAAATGTTTCCCTGATATTTGATCCTCACTTCACAGGTAACTACAGCTCCTTCATGCAGAAAGAGATCTTTGAGCAGCCAGAGTCTGTGGTGAACACCATGAGAGGACGAGTCAACTTTGACAACAACACAGGTCAGAAAGCTGCTCCAACTAGTTTTCTGTACAACGATCCATGTTTTTACTTTCCCTTTACTCTGTTATCAAACTATAGATTGTTGCCCAGTTAAATTAGTTCATTTGTTGAAACCAAATGTAATCTGGCCCATCTTTATTTGAAACTGAGTTGTATTTTTATTAAACTGAAAGGCTAGTTGATGGTTGAGCTGTTTTAATTTGCTCTTCAGTGACACTGGGTGGACTGAAGGACCACATCAAGGAAATCCAGAGATGTCGACGACTCATCCTTATCGCTTGTGGCACCAGTCATCATGCTGGAGTAGCAGTGAGTCGCACTTGTTTTGCTTTGTTGTAAATTCTCAAGTTCTTCATCGACATTTCATCTCATCAGATTGACACGTGTTTTGTTGTAATAAATATGAGGTTTATATTCTGACATACGTTTTGCCCTGAGTTTGACAGAATGAGACTGATCTGTCTTTTTCTTGTTTATTAGACCCGTCAGGTTCTGGAGGAGCTTACGGAGCTGCCCGTTATGGTGGAGCTGGCCAGCGACTTCCTGGACAGAAACACCCCAGTCTTCAGAGATGACGTCTGCTTTTTTATCAGCCAGTCAGGTGTGGAGGGCGTCTGGACTTGATCTAGTCTGCATTCCTCAGCTGTACTCTGCTTTTTAGATTCACCGCCTCTGGTTTTTGTGCTGTTTTCTTGTGAATATATACCAACTAAATCAGAATCATGTGTAGAAGTTTTCTAATTGGGTCTTTCTGCCAACACTGCAGGGGAGACGGCTGACAGCCTCATGGCCCTGCGCTACTGTAAGGAGAGGGGGGCTCTGACCGTGGGCGTTACCAACACTGTGGGCAGCTCCATCTCCAGGGAGACCGACTGTGGAGTCCACATCAATGCTGGGCCAGAGATTGGAGTAGCCAGCACCAAGGTAAACAACTTTACAACCACATCTTCTCTGAGATTAACATACCTCCGCCTTTGTGTATTTTGGAAACATTTTAACTAAATAAACTTTTCTTGCGTGCAGTAAGAAGAACAAACAGTGACTCTGACGATATGTGTGCCCATAATCGTGTTAGTTAGTTGTTTTACAAAATATACTATGCATACTGATAAATACACAATACTCATTCTGCTGTAGACATTACAGGAGGTTTGATAGTGTAATAAAGTGGTAATTAATTGCAGTTATAGTGAGAAATATTTTTCAGTAATGTGATAAGACACAGCAGTCAGTGACTGTTCAACTCAAATCACAAAAGTTTTGTGAAGCAGTCAAATCTCTCCCCCCGATGCTCAGTCTGAGGTAACTGCACCTCAGTTTGTAGCATCATGTCAGTGAGGTCATCTGTCGTCACTCAAAGCCCAGATAAAAACATAATTGCATGTTTGATTCTGCCTTTTGGGACTGACATTGTCCTGCACTTCAACTCTGCGTGAGTAGGAAAAAGAAAACTGATATCATCGTCTTGACTCATGTAAATGTTGGAAGCTTGATTTTAAAGCCTCTCCCTCTTTTCAACCTCACAACCAGAAAGGATTTTCCAGCTAAGACTCAGTGCAGAGAGGAAAAGTAGAGCAGGTCCTTCCCTGGTCCAGACTTTGGGCTTGGCTCAGCGACTCTAGTGCTGCTCCAAAGCCCCAGCTCTCGCCTCAGAGACGCCATTGTTTATGTGTTGGCTGGCTGGGGCCTCACAGCCACCTTCATCAAACACTGCTCATCAGATCACTGGAGAACATGTCTCACACCCAACTGCTGAATGACTCCAAATCATCTGCTGGTTTCCATTTTCATCCATTTGTATGGAGGCGACCTTTTTGGTTCCTAGTCAAGAGCCATGGAATAAAGACAAAATACTTTGATGCTGTCATGAGACAAATGATTTTTTTGTCTGATCACATGACTGTACATGGAAGACATCTTATTTATGAATTGCATAACAGCATCAGCTAAAGTCTTTGTTTCATGCTCTTGTCTGCAGAGTAATGTTTTATATCTTCTGCTTTAAAAAGGTTGGTGAACTGAAAGTGAAAGACGAGCATAATTTACATTGTAAGCTGAGTATGTTTTTATATGCGAGTCTACAGCAGGAGTTGTCAGAGTTCTGAGGAGATGTGGTTTGTGTGGTGTCAGAGGGAAAACAAGTAAAGGTTTTACTGCCATTTTCTTGGGCCTACACAATGGCATTTGTTAGTCCAGTGGGTCTTGTGAATCGACTTGACTTCACAAAAATGCTAATTAAATCTTCCAAATGGGCATGGAAGCGCTCCAAACATGCTCAGAGACGAAGGAACAAAGACAAAGTGGGTGGTGATGACGACAGACTCAGATGTGTGTGAGGGTATGAGCGGTGACATTTCCAGAATGATCAGAGTGCCCCTAAACGTAGCATTACATGCGCTGCACGTTTTTCAAAGACACATAGTTTGGCTCCTCGGAGCTGTAATGTTGAAGCAGTTTGGTGGGCACAAAGCCCTGTTTCTCATCTGAGGCACATTATTAGCAGCAGACCGTCTACACTGGGAGAATAAAGCAAAGGAAGAAGAAGCACAAGACTCCACAAACTGTTCAAAAACATCAAGTCATGGTCTGGATGCTTTTTCAAAACCCTTAGATGATCTCATGGAGAAAAATCAGCCACACATTCATTTTTGTCTGGTTTTTTTTTTTGGTTGCTATCGGTAACCACAATTGTTCCTGTTAAAGCCCAAAAATCTTCTTAATTTTATTTAATTTTATTTATTGTCAAAATTGTTTCAAATGCTCCTAAAACTTCAGTCATTTTAATATCCTCTATTGTGTCGTAGGGGAAAAATCAACCATAGTGAAATCCCATTATAAATGCATTTTTTATCCCATAATTATGTCATAACACAATGCTTTCCTTTTAGTGACATATTTCTTTATACCTGTATCACTATACTGTTGATTTTTATATTGGCTCACACTGTGATGCTTTACTTTATAAGTCTGAGTGTTTGTAAAACTCTCTGAGATGGTCTTTCACATACCCCAGAAGAGTTTTGTCTTTCCCTGCAGAGTTCAGCCTCATCCGACAAAATTATTTTAGTTTGGATGTAAAGAGCAAAAACACACTTGTATGTTGCACTATTATAAATTTCTTTTAAACAAACTCTTCCACCTGCATGCAGGCTGTATAAGTGAACACTCCACAGCTCATCATGGCTGACTCCTGTTAGATTTATTTTTCATCTTTATTTATACAGGTTAGCCTCACTGAGTCATGAGGACAAGAGAGGCCTGTTTTAAACAAAAACCACAGATGAGGTACACACAATAATAAACCGTCATATAAAATCATATCAAATGAAAAGACTGACTGAAAGCAGGACGTCGGTAGTGGATGCATCGTGCTGCAGCAGCTGGTAATGGATCCGGGTCAGTAATGGCAAACAAAACTAACAGAAACTGATGTTTCGTATGAGTACAGTTAAAGATAAAAATAAAAACATAACGTGGTAAATTATTGTAAATAACCTCCACGTTGGATCACCGGGTCACACATGTAAGTTTGATTGAAAACAAGATTTTGTTTTTGTCTATCAGATCTGGAAGGTCCAGTGGACTGGATGGTCTTCTCAAAACTCTGGACTAGAATTTAAAAAAATCTACAATTATCAAAAATCCTTTAGGGCATACTAATGGAGGAAAATACCTTTTGACAAAAAGTGCCATAAAAACATTTTGTTAAAAAAAAAAAAAATTGGAAATTTGGTAAGAGTAACGACACTTATAAACTTGCATTTTTTAAAAGGCATTTAAATTATTTTTTATGTTAATGTAGCTCTAAAAGATTGACTTGTTTATTGTAGAAAAATGTATTTTAAAATATATATTTTTAAGCAGTTAAGGTGTGCATTTTTGT
Source organism: Nematolebias whitei (assembly GCF_014905685.2). Classification (NCBI taxonomy): domain Eukaryota; kingdom Metazoa; phylum Chordata; class Actinopteri; order Cyprinodontiformes; family Rivulidae; genus Nematolebias; species Nematolebias whitei. Next base: position 26,580,994 of record NC_056505.1, on the reverse strand, counting down.
TTCTTCCTCCTAAGGAACTACCTCATGTCAACGTTAAAAAAAAGAAAAATAAAAAAAAACCTTCTGGGGGTTAATTTCATTGTATTGCCTCCAATAAAGAAAATGTGTTCATTAACCAGTAAGTAAGTAAACTTTGTTTATATAGCACCTTTTACAGGTCAAAACCCGCCAAGTGCTTTATAGAATATAAAACATAAAAACACAAAATATAAAACAGAAGGAGAGGTAAAACAATGTGCGTATGACATATGACAATATAAAACTAATTTAAAGCCAATCTGAACAAATATGTCCAGCTGCTTTTTAAAAGTATTAAAAGAATCAAGGTAGTACAAAGTCAGACGTAATGCATTCCACTGTCTGGGGGCCACAGCCCTAAATGCTTTATCCCCTCTGGTCTTAAAATTAAGTCTGTGGGACCATTAACAACCTTTGACTGGAAGATCTGAGGTGACCAATCATCATTTTTATTATCTTGTAGTTATCATTTGTTTGAAAGTTTTTCATCAGCACACATTACAGCTGCTCTTCTCTTTATTATTGAATAATAAATAAAAAAGGTAAACTTCCCATCTTGTATTTATTAACGCTCTTCTCACCCTGGCTCTGCAGGCGTACACCAGCCAGTTTGTGGCCCTGATCATGTTTGCTCTCCTGATGTGCGACGACAGAATTTCCATGCAGCCCCGACGCCGGGAAATAATCCAGGGCCTGAGAGTGCTTCCAGGTAAATCTAGCCTCGAAAAAGTCAATGTCAGCCAGGGAAACTCTGAGCTCATCTGAGGATAATGTTCAGAAAGATCAAAAATATTTTAAGTTTTCCTTTTTTTTTTTATTGTAAACAAATCACTTGGAAATGAAAGCTGTATGAGAGAAGCATCAGAGGAGCAGAGAGGGAGGATTAGCTGCAGACCTTTGGCTGTTTAATGCCACAATGGCAAACTAATGAGCAATGTCTCGCACATATTCTCTGTCTCCACCCAACATTATTAAATTCATGAATCCCGTAAAGACAGGAAGTACAAAAAGAACTCAAAGTTTATTAAAAAAAATTGTAGCACGTTTTCCTTCTCCCAGTCTGCAGTCTCAAATGAATAAGACACACAAAAAAAAACATTTTCTGCCTTCTGTTAGATCTGATTAAGGAAGTCCTCAGTTTGGACGACGAAATCCAGAAATTGGCGACGGAGTTGTACAAGCAGAAGAGCGTCCTGATCATGGGCAGAGGCTACCATTACGCAACGTGCCTGGAAGGAGCGCTGGTGAGCAAATAGTCTCGTTTTTTATCAACTTTATCGGATAGTAATAATGTTTATATTTTTATGTGTGTATTTTTATAAGCATTTAGATCAGGGGTTCTCAAACTTTTGGGGTTTTCAGGGAGAAAACGTTTCAGGGACCCCCCTCATAACCCTCATGTTTATTAAATCATTTTCTTCAATTTGTCTCTTTAATGCAATGGAAATATTGGTGTAACATAAATACTTAAGACCCGTTCTTTAATAGTGTTAATATATTTTTTATACTTTTCAACATGGGGTATTTTTCATTCAAGACACACTTAACAGTTTTTAATTTCAACTTCCAAAAATTATAGTTTTAAAAAAAATTAATAGTTTCAAAAAACACTTTAAAACTTTCCCAATTCACTTAATGAACATAATAAATGCACTGCCACTTCTTCAAATTATTACATAAAACTGAACAGAATCCTATCAGCAGTCATACCAAGCAGCAGGGCTTCATTTGTAAACTGATCAATGCCCGAACACAAGTAGTGGGGGGGGGGGGGGGTCTGGGGGTCCTCCCCCAGAAATTTTTGAATAAAGTAGATGTGATTTCCTGCATTTTGGTGTATTTTAACAGGTTATTACACATCTACGTGATTGTAAAAAATAAATAAATTTTGTATTTATTTATTTTTTGGGGCGGACCCCCAAGCACCGGCTTGCCGACACCCAGAACCCCAGTTTGAGGACCACTGGTTTAGATAACACACACACACACACACACACACAAAAAAAAAAAAAAAAATAGGGCAATCGGACCATTTAAAAGAATGTAGGGTTTTAATTTAGTATTTTTTATTTTTTAGTTGAGCTGGATAGCTGTACGTCAAACATCAAACTAAAATAAACACACATTTGAAAAGTTTTAAACTGATTTTGTGTGTGTGTGTGTGTGTGTATCTTGTTTTTTCTTCTGCAGAAAATCAAAGAAATCACTTACATGCACTCAGAGGGCATCCTGGCGGGAGAGCTGAAGCACGGCCCCCTGGCCCTGGTGGATAAACTCATGCCGGTTATCATGATCATCATGAGGGATCACACCTACATCAAATGTCAAAACGCCCTGCAGCAAGTCGCCGCCCGCCAGGTGAGCTAACAGTCAAATGTTTCAAATAAGAGACTCTCACACGTTAAGAAGTCGTCTGCTAAAATACAAATGTGGGTTTTAAGGAAGCGTGACATGAATTAATATGAATGTTACCAAAAGCTTTTTTTGTCTCATTCAGAATTTAAAGTTAAAACCTACAGTTCAGTTAAATGTTCATTTGAAAACTCTTTGACCTTTTCAATGACCAATTCATTTTTCTATCTCTGATACACATTTGGTCCCTCTTCTCAGTTGAAACAAGGGATTTTTGGCAAATTGGTTCAGCATGACCTCAGTGCGTTCAGTAATCTGTAGCACATGGGGATTTAAGAGAAATGAAAACAACTTAATGGGGAGAAGGGAGAGAACCTGATTTTTGGGCATTCTGTGAGTAATTTTTAGGCAAAGTTTAAAGCTTGTTTGATTTGCAGGGCCGTCCCATCGTGATTTGTGATAAAGATGACCATGAAACCATAAAAAACTCTTGCCGCACCATCAAAGTGCCTCACTGCGTGGACTGCCTGCAGGGCATCCTGAGCGTCATCCCCCTGCAGCTGCTGTCCTTCCACCTGGCCGTCCTCAGAGGTTACGACGTAAGTCCCGTCCCTTCAGGCTCTGTGACCTAAATTATCTTCTTCACATGTCTGGGAGCTGCGCACATCTCATCCACTTTAAGCCTTTTTCATGTGAAGGCGATAACTTCAGCGTGCAAGGATTTACACATACTGATTCAATTTTCAAAAGGCAAGTTGATTCATTTAAAGGGAGTTTTGACCTTTAGGGATAAACTGTTATTGGAGTTCTGCAACACATTACTGAAGAGATTTCTCTGGAATCCTGCTTTTCTTCCTGTCCTGTTTTGTAAGCAAATACTGAAGAACTGCCGGAAATAAGCCGTGTTTATCAAGATAAAAGTTTAAAAACCCCTTCTATCCATGTATTTTATTACTTTATATTGCGACTTTTTGGATGGTAAAATGAGCCGCCACATTCGGGGAAATATTTGTTTCCTGATTATCTCATTCGCATCGATCATAAGTTGCACAATAACAGAATGTTCAATGTCAGAGTAAACAACTCGAGTATATAAATAAGTGATGTTGATTCTTCTTTTAAAGTCTGGTGGAAGTAAACATCTGTTAGGACAAATCTGCGTGCGTGCCTCCCCTCCTTATTGTCCAGGAGAAGCCCGAGTGATTACAAACTCTGTGGAAATTCTGAACACAGTCCTGACGAGCAGCCGTATCGCTGGCACGCACATGAAAATGTGTTTTTGTGGAGATTTAGCTAAATCGTGTTTGATGGTTTGCAGCATTTAGTCAGCAGCAGCAGACATATCTAACTTGCTGTCCTTGTTACACTGTTGCTGTGTTGCAAATGGTGACTGAGCTCTTCTGTGTACATTTAGGTGGACTGTCCAAGAAACCTGGCCAAGTCAGTGACTGTAGAGTAAACGGTTCCACTCATCACCCGACGGACGCCGCTCAGACCCCGAACATCAAGGGAGCGTCTGTTTGAAGAAGTCACGTCCTGTTTGGATGTCCTGTATTCCTTTTAATGCAATCTTTTAGATTGATTTATGTCAATGTTGTGTATTATATTATATCTTTTTTTTCTTTTTTTTAGAAACCGCTGACATTGTTGTGTTACTGTTAGTGAAGTTTTCTTTGTGGTGGCAGTGTCTGGGCTCACGTGATCACATTTTATTTTAGGTTTGCAAACCTGCATCAATTGACACTTAATGAGGTTATTTACATTCTTACTCAAAACTTGTGAGCAAGTCCTCCATGACTGTTGCTGGTTGGTCTCTGAGGAGAGCTAAGTTTAGAGCTGTTTTAGACTGAAGCCTTCGGAGCTTATTTTCTTTCTTAGTGCAATGATTTGTAGTTTTAGTTGAGATATTCATTCTTTGGCAGCTAATGATTTCGTGTTTTACTTCACAGTTGAAGTAAGCCACAGTCTTAAATCATTCCAAGCCGCAGGTCATCACTTCTTTAAATATGCAGAAGAAATGCAGCTTTATGGGGGAGTAGCATCTTAGCTTAAATCATAGAAAAATAAATGCTTGAACTTCTGTTGTTGCATGCTTTGTGTGCAATCACATTTTGACTTTTGTTGCCTTACATACATACATACCTTTTTTTTTTTTTTATCTATATTTAAACAAATTATTTCAAGTGAGGAAAAAAGTTACTACCGGTAATCTGAAGTTGAAGTTGCACTTAGTACCCAGCCCTCACTCTGCCACTGCAATACTGGGACCATTTATAACTTAATCTTATAAATGCTTTTTATATTAGTTACTTATTCTTTAATAAAAGTGAATGTTACTGTCGTTTTAAAATGTCAAACCAAAAATCGCTACAACGGCTTTGACAACTGTAAACCAAAACCTAGTCTGTTCATTCATCGTTTGTGTTGTAGCCAAACTACTGATCGTGCTCGATGAACACAAGAAGGTTCTTCTGAAGCCCAGACGGGGCGCAGACCGTTACGTAGCGCTCGGGTCATGCTGATGTGTTTACCGAAGCAGAAAGCGAGTCGCCATCTGTGTGCGTCAATGATGCCTGACGACTTTTCTTTAAAAGCCAAGGAAAATAAAGATGTGCACACGGTGCAGTAGAGCTGCTGCTTCTTTAGAGCAGATCTTCATGGCATGGTTTAGGGTCATTCTTACTGTTGCAATCAAGCCTTAACTTGGGTTTTAATGTTGTTTTTGCATTGAGACAAAAATGTGAATGGGATCGAAACAATGTTACAGGTACTTCATGTGTTTTTCTTTGTAACAGAATAAAATTATTATACACGGAGTCATGTTTTAAGCACCATTAGTTGTAGAATAAGAGTCACTGAGACGCTTGCCAGTAGAAATTATGCAATAAAATGTTGCATTCTTTGCTTTTAAAATCGTCTTGTCATTTAAAGACACAAATCTTTTTTTGTAAGAACACTGTCAAAATTTCATATTTATTAAGATTATAAAAACTAAAAAACACAACTTTTTGTGGAGTTGAGGCACAGAGTTCATAGAAGCTGTTTAAAAGGGCCACATGTTGACAGCAACACAAAGCTCCAGGAGTAATGTCACCACCGGTCGGATGCATGTCCAGATGGTTGTAACGATGGAGACGGTGAGCCTGAAGTTCCTGCACAGAGCTGGTGGGACTGAGCGTGCCATGTAGACGACGCTCACACAAACTGAATGTTGGCAGAGCACTGGCAGAACTCGCAGCTTCTGCTGGGTCGACTCGAACCTCTGCACCGCTCTCCTTCGTCCACGACAAAACTCGAAGCAGCTGTTCTTCCTGATGGTCTGTGATGGGAGCCAGGTGGAGCAGCTGGTGCACCCACACCAGTCCAAGTCCTTTTTTGAGAGGAGCACGCTTGTCAGCATCAGCCTGAGAAACGAGTTCAGCTTCAGCATGACTGCAAGGTGACGAGAGACGCAGTCGGTGACGACGAGGGCAGTTTTCAGAAGGATTTCGTTGCAGGTACTCAACACAACAAAGGCTTCACATGCAGCCATAGAGCAGGTGTAAACAACAGCCATCACTCTGAACAAGAACTCTCTCCATTCCCCAAACTTCAGGAAGGCTGCGGGGAGCTTTTCATGTAAAAACATGAAGTGAAGCATAGCAGGTAACGTCCTCTGAGTGGCAGCCTGTGCAGAGCAAAGCAGCACAGCAGCTTTAATCAAGCTGAGCAACTGGAAACAGCTGGTGCTGCTTCTCTGAGCTTAATGAGGAATGTGCTTTCCCAAGGAAAGTGGAGGTTATTAAAAAAAAAAAAACACTTTCTGTCAAAATCAAGTCAACTATAGATCGTTATGCATCTGAATATGTTAAAAATGAGAAAAGTGTCACAAAAAGGTAAACAAATATTGAAGGATCTTCTGTTTTAAGGAAACATTTCCAGTTGACAAGTTGGATCTCAAGGCATATGGAACAAAAAACAGCAAACTTTCTCCTAAATTTACTGCAGACAAATCTGCTGAATAATTTGAATTATTTAACACATTTGTGCAAATTTTAATTTATATTAGAGCACAACTCGCACATAAACTTGACTGTAGTTTACCAGCTGGGAAAAATATATATTTTTTTTAAATCTACATTTGCAATAAATTTTGGCACTTGCGCTGTCATGTAGGAACAAAAAATGTTAAGAGTCTGAGTTAGCTGCTATAACAAGGACAGTAATCTGTCCTCAAACATTAAATCCAAATGCAAAAGACTAAATCTGTGCAGCTTTAACCAAAAAAGTCCATGCTCAATAATCCAGGTAAACAATCCAACAATTTTCAGTCAGGTCATCTGGACAGTTTTGTGCAGCTTTAACTTTATATTCCACTCTTTGTCTCCTCGTCTGTCCTTAACTTGAATCCTAAACAATCTGCACCAGCATGTCTACATTTCCTAACGATTAGGTGGTGCCTAATATTTTCCAAGATGGATTATTTCATTCTGGGATGTGATGATGATGCAACAAATCGACATCTGGAGTTCGTTAGCTGTGGCCTGCATAGGTTTACTTTTTTGGGGTTTGTTTCATAGCAGGGAAAAATGTAGGTCCTTTGTGGCAAACATCTTTCTACTGCATGATCTCTGTATGATATTAGTCCTCTCTAACTGCTGTTATAAAATAAAGTGGCGCTTGTGTGCACATTGAATAAGCAGGATTCACATTAGGACCATTAGCTGGAAGTTGTAGAGTATTTAGTATTTTTTATACATATTTTTTTTTAGTATTTAGGATCTTGTTAGATCCTAATATTTAAAAAGTAAAGTATGTAGGTGAATTTGAGAAAAAAAGAGGATATTTATTGACTCAAAGATCAAACATAAAGTCTACAAGGTTCTGCTGTGATTTAAAACTGTTTGTGTGTTTATGCTTAAAGTCATTTAATAATTTTAGGAGAAACAATATTTCTGATGTATGAATTTAATCAGGTGAGGCACGGTGGCTCAGCTGGTAGAGCTGTTGCCTCTCAGTGAGAAGGTTGCTGGATCAAATCCCACCCAGAGGCCATTCTGGGTGGAGTTTGTATGTTCTCTCCGTGCATGCGTGTGTTTTCTCCGGGTACTCCAGTTTATCTCCCACAGACCAAAAACATGCATGTTAGGCTGATTGGTGACTCTAATTGTCCCTGAGTGAGAGAGTGAATGGTTGTTTGTTTCTGTGATGGACTTGAACCTGTCCAGGGTGTCCCCTGCCTCTCACACAGTGATGGCTGGACATGGGCACCAGTGGAACCCCATGACCCTAAAAGTAAGAAGCGGGTAAAGAAAATGAATGAATGGATGAATTGATTGATCGATTGATTTCATCAGCCAGCTGTTTATGTTGCTGAGCACCTAGAACTGATTCATCAAGTAGACAGAGATGTAGAAAAACTGGACAGATGAAAAATTTCATGTTGGTTTTTTTCATCTTGAACTTGAAGACTTCTTCCCTTTCTTACAACGACAATAGTTGTGACCTTAAGCACCAGACCACCCAGCACCAGACTCACCTCACCACCGGATGAAGAGCTTCTCAACGTGACCTCAGCAGAAGTGAGGAATAGTTTCAGGAGGATTAACCCTCACAGGGTAACCGGCCCAGACAACATCCCTGACAAGGTGTTGAAAGAATCGGAGTCAGAGAGAGTCAGAGTCAGCGAGATTTATTTGTTATTCACACCTCATGTGGTACATGTGGTGGAACGAGATTATGTACGCAGGGTCCCAGTTACATCCCACAATTAAATGTAAAAGAAAAACAGTAATAAGATCTAAGATATGAACTAAGAAAAACATTAATTAAAAATACACTAAGCACTAATAGCATAAAAACATTACATCAAACAGCAGCACAAACATGAGTCTGTGTGAGCAGATGAGCACACATTAACACATCACCATGGAACAGATCAGCAGCAACATGAAACAGATCAGCAGCAACATGATATGGTTTTTCACAGTGATTATCCTGGTTAGAGATTCATGAGTCTAACAGCCTCAGGGTGGAAGCTGTTCTTCAGTCTAGTGGTTCTACACTTAATGCTCCTTAACCTCCTGCCTGAGGGGAGCGAGGCAAAAAGTGTGTATGCTGGGTGAGTGGGGTCCTTCATGATGCAGGTGACCCTCTTCCTGCATCTGGAGGTGTAGATGTCTGTGATGGTGGGGAGACTGACTCCAACAGTCTTCTGTGCAGCCTTCACCACTCTCTGCAAAGCTTTTCTTTCTGCAGCTGTGCAGCCTCCATGCCACACATTGATGCTCGAGCACAGGATGCTCTCCACTGCACACCTGTAGAAGGAGGTGAGGACTGAGCTTCCCAGACCAGCTCGTCTCAGCCACCTGAGGAAGTAGAGTCTCTGATGAGCTTTCTTGATCAGGCTGGTGGTGTTGTTGCCCCAATGTGCTGATCAGCTCTGCGAGGTGCTGGCCAACATCTTTAACTCCTCTCTTATACCTTGGCAACAGTTCTTGCCTGCCTGAAGACCTCCACCATCATCCCAGTCCCAAAGGGCTGTACAGTGACTGGTCTCCATGACTATTGGCCAGTGGCCCTCACCCCGATAGTCGCTACATGCTTCGAAAAACTGGTCATGACTCACATGAGAACAACCATCAACATCAACGAGGACCCTCATCAGTATGCATACCGTGAGAAATGATCAACAGAGGATGCCATCTCCTCTGTGGTCCACACTGCGCTCAACCACCTGGAGAAGGACTCCTACATCCGTATGCTCTTTGTGGACTTCACATCTGCCTTCAACACCATGATCCACCAAACTTTGATGGACAAACTATTCACACTAGAACTAAGCCCCTCCATTTGCAACTGGGTACAGTACTAGACTTCTTAACCAACAGACCACAGCTAGTGAGGATCCACAACTTCTCCTCCTCCACCATAACCCTCAGCACTGGCTCTCCTCAGGGCTGTGTGTTGAGCCCCCTCCTGTTTACTCTGCTCACGTATGATTGTGCACCTACCCATCCAGGCTGTCAAACTGTAAAGTTTGCAAAGATACAGCGGTGGTGGGATGCATCACAAACAATGATGAGTTCAGCTACAGGCAGGAGGTGGAAAACTTGGAGAGCTGGTGCAAGAAGAACAACCTTCACATCAATGTGAAGAAGACGAAGGAGATAGTCATGGACTTCAGACAGAACAAACACACTTACCTTCTACACCCCACTGAACATAGGAGGATCTGCAGTGGAAGTGGTCTCCAGCTACAAGTACTTGGGTGTGCACCTGAATACCCTGAAGCTGTTAAGACTCATAAATCCCAAATCAGAATAATCACTATAATGCCACTTTAATTGGTGATATGTGACTAATCTGTGCTGCTGATTATCTATGCTGCTGAGCTCATGCTGCTGATTATTTCATGCTGTTGATCTCATACTGCTGTATTCATTCGTATCCACCTGCTCACTCACCACAGACTCATGTTCAGGCTGTTGTTGTTATGCCATATTGTTTTGCATTACTGTATTAGTATTTAGCGTGTATCTTAGATCTTTATACTTTCTTCTTTACTCTTTGTATTTTTGCTATTGTTGGGTGTAGCTGGGACCCTGTGTGCATAATTTCGTTGCACTTCATATACCACATGTGATGAGAATTACAATAAATATACTTCACTTGACTTGAGATAAAAAAGTGTTGTTAGAAGAACCAGACTCTGATTTGGTTTCTGAAACACTGATTTGTTTTTTAGATAAATTAAAGCCATGCGTTGGACAGAAACATGTTTACAGCTTGTGTTTTTTCTGACTACAGCTGTGAGTACCATCAGTTTTATGAGTTTAGTTTTGACAATAGGACAAGAAAGGCCTGGCAAGTTTTAACTTTAGAGTTTACTCCGATGAGCACAACAAATCTGTTTACATCAAATATTTTTACATGATTTGTAGTTTCTTTTAATAAAAAATGCTATGTCTGTGTTTCAGCCATTAATGATTGTCCCTCCTCTAACTTTAAAATCCAGTTTTAATCAGATTTACAAAAAAAAAACTTTGACACTGTGAGTGCAACTAAAAGCCTGCAGTGGTGTTCAAGTCCTTTTAAACTTCATGTTCGACTGAAAACGCTGCATTGTTTTCATTTTTTCATTCAAGTTTTTTTTACGAGAGCTTAGTTTTGCCACTTCTGAATTTTACACGAGCAGCAAAACATTTAAAAAAATGACAAAATATGGTAAAGCCTGAGAAAAAATCAATAAAAGAAACGGATAAATGTAAAGAACTGGCTTAACATAACAAATCAAGTGCCTGAGGAAGTTTATTAAAAAAAAAAAAAATCCCAAAAAAATCTCAAGAGAGACTGTGCAGACAATAATTTAACCATACATTACATTTCTTTATGTAAAAATTGGAAAGAGTTTGTGGGTTTTACACATTTGAAGATTCAAAGAACCTGCCTAAATCTCTGTACATGGAGGACAAGGCTGAAAAGCAGCAAACAGGTGAGATACGCTGGTGAAGATGTTCAGTCCTCCAGGACATCATGGTCAATTCATAAAAGTTCAAGACAAAAACAAGTGGACTTTATTTGTAACAGGTGAGACGTTTGATGTTCTCTGGACACATCCGCTCACATGGAACTCATCACATGAAGTCAGAACGTCTCCTGAAAGGAGCACAAACAAATAAAACCTGACAAACACATGTTTGTACCTAACTGGTGCATCTTTTGCCTCGAGAGCCCGTTAAGAGGCAGCTCCTGAGATGAATGGTCACAGTTTGTGAACGAGGCTCTGATCCTGAATAAAGTCCAGTTTTTGTGAAGTTTTTGGCACTTTCCTCTTCATGACTCATTTTGACGAGACAATGCTAAAGCATTTGTTGCACATGTTCCATCAGTGTGGCTCCATCACTTGCTGAACTGTCCTGCCTGCAGTACAGAGCGGTCACACACTGAACACGTCCGACACATTTTGAATAAACACGCACACAAAAGAAGAAGATTAGGCTCTGAGCTGTTGAGCAGCTGAAATCATGAACCCATCGAGAACAGGGAACTGTTCTGTTCTTGTTGAAGGAACTTATTTTAGAGTCATTTCATACAATAAGTCTATTTCATGGTATTTAGGTTGTTTTTAAACTCCTTTCAGTTTAATACAGGTTTCAACATATAATTGCAAAGCATTCTGTTTCATTTTAATTTATTTTTAGCAATGGCTTTCATATATAAAAAAAGACCAACCAAACAGTAAACGTAGAATTTAAAAACAGTCCATTACCATTATATAAATCAAACGACGTACAAGTTCAAACCGTACTTTCCGTTGCTTCAGACTGAACATCTCTAACAGAAGGATTGTCTGGCTTCTGAAAACCTGCTGTCAGTGACACACGTCTCAACACAAGTCTTTTTGTGTTCCTCAGAAATCTTCCAACGGTCACGCCTGTATTTCAGTGTCACGACCACCGAACACAGCTTCGCTCCTTCGTGCCGAGGCCGTCGTACAAGCTGTTGTTTCTCTCAGTTGATCCAAACGTGTGTTCGTGGAGGGGGTCGCAGGAGTCTGCTCAAACCTCTGAGGACCACCGACACAAATATTTTGGAGCCCGTCTGCATGAGCTCACTCCTGCGGGTTGTCTGCAGAGGGAGATTCAAGCATCTGAGCAATTGCACTTTTGGACTAGATGTGTACAAAAGTGTGTAGACAAATAGCTGGCTGGGGGGGCCGCAGCCCTTCTCAAAGCAGAACGTGTCTGTGCTTCCATATGCAACCAGCGTTAGCTGTGAGCTTCATCCGTTCAGTGTGACGCTCCCGTCGCCTACAGACTGGGGCGAGGAGGTGGGCGGGCGGGTGGAGGAGCTCGCCCAGGAGGAGGTCCCTGTGGAGGAGGAGGCAGCAGTCCAGCTGGGGCGACGCAGGGTGGAGGGGTGGGTGGGAGCTCGGGCGGGGCAAGTATGTTCATGGTGGTCGGAGGAAGAGCCCGGGTGGGAGATGGGCTGTAGGGGGGAGGAGTGAGGGGAGGCGAAGGTGTCGAGGGCGACGATGGAAGCGAGGAGAAGGAAAATGACAGAGGGCTGCTGGGAGTGGGGGGCAGGGTGCCCTGTGGGGCAGGAGGGTTTCTGCTGGGAGCGCTGCAGATGCCTGATGGGCCATGGTTGAAATGTGGATATTGAGAAGGAGGGGGGGACTTTATGCGGGTGAAGTTCATGCACCTGCCCTGAAAATTAAAACACAGCACAGAGTTGCTTTTTTTAGTTTTGCTGTTGCTCTAAAATATTCACTTAAAAAAAACTATTAGGAATAAAAGGCATGCATAGTCATGTTACTGTGCAGAAATGCTAATGTTGTTATCATCCATCCATCCATTATCTTTACCCGCTTATTCCATTTTGGGTCACGGGGGTCGCTGGTGCCCATGTCCAGCAATCACTGTGTGAGGGGCGGGGTACACCCTGGACGGCTCGCAAGTCCATCACAGGGCCACATAGAGATAAACGAGACAAACAACCATTCTCTCTCTCACTCACACCTAGGGACAATTTAGAGTTACCAATCAGCCTAACATGCATGTTTTTGGACTGTGGGAGGAAACCGGAGTACCCGGAGAAAACCCACGCATGCACGGAGAGAACATGCAA
>NC_056505.1:26565019-26567613 GCF_014905685.2 Nematolebias whitei | reverse complement strand
TATATATATATATATATATATATATATAGTCTTATAAAATCAGTGCTGAAGAGCGTGCTCAGTTCAAATTAATCATGCTGTGCTTTTAAAAGTTGCATGACTCCATAAAGAAACCTGATGTGGAAGACAGTATAAAACAAGTTTCCTCCATTGCACTGCTGTGTGATTCAGTGAGACATACAAGTGTGGCTTTAACAGGAGTTGTGGTCAGAACCAGCTTGTTACCTGCTGGAAATGGGAACCAAGTGTTTTCTGTTAAAGGTTTTATAGGAAGGAAGACTAACTTGTTTATTTCTCATGTAAACAGAACAAAGTAAAGAACACACAACTTCAATTAGAGATGACCTGTTTGACTGTGAGCAGTGTCAGATAAGTTAATCCACATTAAATCAGAACCTAGTAAATGGAAGTATCTACATAAAAAGCTTGTCTTATTCTGAAGACAATCTTTTAATTAAGTTAGCTCCTCTGCTGCTTCCAGTAGCCTTAAGTTTTATTACAAATTGCAGGAACCCGAGTCTAACGCATAATTACTGCTTCTTAAGGTGTTTTGTTCACTAGACTGCAACTGTTTTAGACGAGTTGGAGACATAAAATTGTGAGAAATACACAAATGTTTACTTGGAAACACACTAATGACTTGTTTGCACAAACACTGCACAAAATGTTGGCCCAAAATTACCAGAAGTTCTTATACAAGCCAATGAATAATTACAGCGTTCGTACTCTGGGATCAAACTACATGAAGAACGGTTCAAGATGGATTCCAGATCCCTGCAACGACTCTGTGAATATTCTGAGGAAAAAAAAAATGTCTTGAAAATCTTTGAAACATTTGAAATTTCTGAAAAATGAGTATGAGCCTCTGTGACTCACAAATGTTTGAAGCATTTTGGAAAGTCCCTCACAAATGCTGTTGTCAAGTCGTCACCAATAATTGCAGCCCAGTGAGATACTTCCTTTAACTCTCCTGCTGCCATTGGCTCTAAATGACCCAGGGGCAGCAGCATGGTTAAGCAGGTGTGCATGCGACCCTTTACATTCATTCAACCTTTATTTAAACAGATAAATCACACTGAGCCTCAAAGACTCATTTACAAGTGTGACCTGTTTGGACAGACAATAAAAGTGGTAAACTGGACACATGTAGGAGTCGGAGGCGAAAAAATTCCTATCACTGTTTTTTGTTGAAGCATTGAGCTGAGCATGTTGAGCTGAAGCACATCAGGAAGTGCTGAAAAATAAATTTAAACTGTTTTATTTACATCTGGAGTTTAACAGTAAAGGTAATTTTATTTTTATCTGATGGCTCTCTATAGCTAAAGGTTCTTCCCAGAGATGCTGCACAACTTCTCTGCTTTGTCTTAAAGGAACCTTGCAGACTGTCAGGGGTCTGCAAGCAGCGGCTCTTCCTACAATAAAAAAAAAAAAAAAATCACAAAAGAATCCATAGTTTATTGTTTTAGTTTTTAGAAACTGGGCAACAATTATGTACTTTTTGCCCCTTTTTTTTAACATGAATCTCGTCTTTTACTTTGTCTAAGAGTGTAAAAATATCAATAAATGTTAAAAATCATTACATACTTTTAGTTTTATAAAATCACCCCTACTGTTCAGAAAAGCGCCCTCCAACAAAACTTAAAGTGGTCCGTGGGCCACCAGTTGAGAATCCCAGTTGTAGCAGGTATTGTGGCTCCGGACACGTTTTAATTTAGTGAACAAAGGGTAGAAATGACTCTTGATCATAAAGGTTGCAGACCTCTGGCTAGGTGTTTGAAATGAAGACCATAAAACTTCCTTCCTTGTTCCTTGAAGCTGTGTCACCTCCCACCTGAAAGGCTTCTCTGGTTGGGATCATGCATGGAGAGTTTCAGGATTATAAAATAAAGTTCAGTCAGGTCATCTGGAAGGTTTCGTTTTTGTTGAGACGTTTCATCTTTTATCCAAAGGACTTCATCAGTCTGAGGAGCCACAACAAAGTTTCACAAGCAGGAAACCTACATAGTGGACCAACCAGTTTGCCAGTGATAAGATGGATTCTGGGGCCTGCCCTCTCCCCCGCCGACTCCTCTGAGGCAGCCATACCCAAAGTGGTTCAAAACATCAAAGTCCATGCTCAATAATCCAGGTAGAAAATCCAACAAAGTTCAGTCAGATCATCTTATCACCAGCAAACTGGTTGGTTCACTACGCGAGTGTGCTGCTTGTGAGACTCAGCTTGTTGTGGCTCCTCGGACTGATGAAGTCCTTTTTTGGTGATGAAACGTCTCAACAAAAAAACAAAAAAAAAAAACTGTTCAGATGATCTGACTGAACTTTGTTGGATTTTATACCTGGATTATTGAGCATGGACTTTGATGTTTCAGGATTTTACTGCAAGTCACTGCAGGCGCAATCACACAAGTGACCCAACCATCCACCTCCGTCACTTGTGAGCTGTTTAGCAATGAGATCAACATGTGGAGTGTTTCAGCCACGTGTGGAGTGTTTCAGTCACGTGTGGAGTGTTTCAGTCACGTGTGGTGTGCTTCAGTCACGTGTGGTGTATTTCAGTCACGTGTGGAGTGTTTCAGTCACGTGTGGAGCGTTTCAGT
>NC_056505.1:26553139-26565009 GCF_014905685.2 Nematolebias whitei | reverse complement strand
AGTCACGTGTGGAGCGTTTCAGTCACGTGTGGAGCGTTTCAGTCACGCGTGGAGCGTTTCAGTCACACGTGGAGTGTTTCAGTCTGTGAATACACCTGGAGAGAAGAGCCAAGGCTCCATTTTGGATGATGGGCAGCTGAAACCTTTGAGACCACTTCCTTTATTAAATGTTGTTTTCCCTGTTTAACGCAGATTATTTATTTTATCATAAATCCACGACTGGGCAGCACAGTGGCGCAACTGGTAGAGCTGCTGCCTCTCAGCGAGCAGGTCCCTGGTTCAAACCCCGGTCCAGGGGCCCTCTGGGTGGAGTTTGCATGTTCTCTCCGTGCATGCGTGGGTTTTCTCCGGGTACTCCGGTTTCCTCCCACAGACCAAAAACATGCATGTTAGGCTGATTGGTAACTCTAAATTGTCCCTAGGTGTGAGTGGGAGAGTGAATGGTTGTTTGTCTCGTTTGTCTCTATGTGTCCCTGTGATGGACTTGCGACCCGTCCAGGGTGTACCCCGCCCCTCGCACAGTGATTGCTGGACATGGGCACCAGCAACCCCTGTGACCCAAAAATGGAATAAACAGGTAAAGATAATGGATGGATGGATGGATGGATGGATGGATGGAAATCCATGACTGATCAAATAATGCACTTTGCTTGTTCTTGTTGATTTGTCTGATTATTGTACATAGACACCCTGTCCTTATACTTCCTCTTAATTTAATGTTGTATCACAGGTTTAGTTATATCATCATTTACTCCAGTGTTAATTAATATTTTTGCCTATAACTATTCAGTTTCTGTATCTGCAAAATAAAATTAGAAAACTAACAAAGTCACACATTACCTGCAGCTCTGTGATCATTTCTTTACAGTTGCACCTTCACATACATTTGCCACATTATGTTGCCATTGTTGCATAATTTATTACACTTTTCCACACCGCCATCCAGACAAACTATAGATGGCTTCTTCAAAATAAAGTTGTTTTTTTTTTTTTTACTTTTAAATAAACCATTCCTGGAAACTGGACTTCTAATGTTTCACTTCTGCAGGAGCAGAACTTCAGATGATCTCACCTCTAAGTCATGGTCACGTGAGCACTGTTTAATGTAAAGTCAGCAGTTTATTCTCCTGAAACTGAACTGTCAACACAGCTGTGCACCCACCGTGTGCAGCCCAATAAAAACAAGACCTTCATAAAGGTTTCAGAAGCACGTTACTGGTATTTCCATAACCCAAACTTATAATCCTGCTGAATATTTTGGAAAACAGACATTAAGCTTTCCTAGAAATGTATTCTGTAGCCATGAACACAATTTACCGTTTCAATAAATGATTTACATTAAAACCTTCAGTGTGTGATTATCACATGCAGAACTCCCTTAAACTTATTATCCATACTGTCTTCTTTGTTGCCAACTTTACAGACATCATCGTGCTGTTAGCTCCCTGAGACGTTTCTTTCGAGGGATTACATTGGCCTCCACCAGACGGTGTCACAATGCAGCGCTCTGGAGCCTGATGCTCTAAATCCTAAAGTCATTGCATCATTTCCCATGAGCCTCTCTGCTCACACTTCACTGCCGACAGCTGCTTTATTTTCTCAACATTTTCTGATGCAGTATAGAACCGAACCAAATTGGGCTGTTGAGTTGATGCTCGTTCCGTTCTGGTGCTCTTACCTTGTCACCAGGATGAGGTCTCATGACAGACACCCTGCCGTAGCCTTTTTTCAGAAGCACCCACAGAGCATCCAGTTTGCTCTGTAGAAAATGGGAAAACAAAATGTAACTTTAACAGAGATGTCAACTGAAAATTAAAATAAAAACCATCATCCGTTTCTGCTTTGTTTTTATTTGTTTTTCTCCCCGCTCCCTTGGGCTCTCTATAATAAAACACACCAAGCTCCAGCTTCAATGAAATGGCCAGTTTTCTCTCCTTCCTCGAGCCATTTCAAAGTGGCAAACAGAAAGAGTTCCAGTTTGTTGTTAAGTGACTCTTCGAAGTTTAGAAAAAGCGCTAAATAGTGAGAGGATAAACGCAGAAAACACAGCTGCTTTTCCTCACAAACTGCTGGCTGTGCAGTTCTTCTCCCAGGAGGTCAGTCCAGCAGGAGTCTGGTTTCTGTTAGCGTTCCCCCGCTGACTGGAAAGCCTTACTGCTTTAACCCCATCCTGGCTCTCGATGAAGGGCCGGGTGCCAGCATCCTAAACCTCATTGCCTTAACGCTAGTTGGTTCACTTCAACATATTAAGAATACAACATACCCTTGGCCTGATTAGCGTGTAATAATTAGCAGCAGATGTTAAACATTAAGCTTCACACATGTTCACAAATGAAAAGAAAAGAAGCTTTTATCCCTGCAGAGCTGTGGAGCAGCCATGATGCTTTTCTGTTATTCACACACCACAGCATCTCTCATGTTTAGGTTCAGGGAAAAACTCATAACTCTTATTCGTTGTTTTAAGTTGTCAACAAATCATGTGTGAATCAGTCACTCCCCCCATGGTTTCCACCTGTCTGCTCGCTCTGATACCTTGATGGGTGAGTACCACATGCGTGGCTCTGGAGGTTTGTGCATGCCGTTGTTGAGAACCCGAGTGGGAGGCAGTTCATAGTCCTGCTCAGGCATCTTCACTTTAGCGTTTTTGGCTTTCTCCAGCTTTGCTCCTTCTTCAGTCGAGCCTTTTTCCCCCCAGCGGACCTGAAAACAAAGTGTAATCAGTGGTTTGTTCGGGCTGCCCCTCATTATCTTAATTTCCCATCACCAATGTGTTAAAGAGAAGTATTATTAGTAATCAGCATCTTACCTGCAGCAAAAATTGCTCAAAAGTTTATCAGTTTGGATTATCAGGAAGCAGTTGTGAGCTGATATCTTGAGTGAGGTCAAGACCAAATCCTGCCACATTAAATCTACTCAAGTTTCTTACATGTTTTAGCATTTTGAGCCAACACGACATTTTAACTCTTTACATCACTGTCACTTTTGCGTTATTGGGTTATTTACATAAAAGTCCAAAGTTATTGATACCAAAAACGTTGACTGCAGTTTGTTACCAGCAATCGCCCACGTGAAACTCCTGTTGCAAAAGAAAAAGTATCTGATGAAAAAGTAAAACCCAAAGGTTTTAAAGTGGTGGGAATAAACACTTCTTTAATGGTGTTTCCACTTTTTCCGCCTGGTTCTGCATCACTGAGATGAGAAACTAGCAGTGTTGTTAACGATTCTAAAACTTCCATCCTTCGTATAAATAACCATCAGTTTCAATGTAGGTTACATTAACCTGCCACCTTGCATCCTAAACTTTAATAACAAAAATCTGAGCATCTGTTAGTACAATGAGTACCGTATTTTTCGCTGTATAAGTCACACCTTTTTGCATAAATTAGCATGCCCTGCGACTTATACAGCAAAGTGACTTGTTTATGGTTTTTTACCCTTATTTATAACCCAATTTTTGGCTGAGATATGACAATTTCATTCATGGTGTAGAGGCAGGGCAGCCGGCTTGGGACCCGAAAGTCCCAGGTTCGATCCCCAGTCACTGCACATCACGTGGCGTCTCTGGGCAGCATGCCTCACCCCCAAAATGTCCCCCGGGCGCTTTCAATAGCTGCCCACTGCACCACCTGGTGGTGGATGGGTTAAATGCAGAGACTAATTTCGCCATTGTATGGAAACATACAGTGCTGACATTGTGATGACATTATTATTATTATTATTATTCTGAAATGGAAAATATTGAACATTAACATTTTCAGCCACTAGAGGGCCCTTGAGCAAGCCAAGTATCTTATTAATTGGTAAAAGTGGCTATTAATGAGATACTTGGCTTTCCATACTGGCCACTTTCGTTTTGCTCCGAAACTCCTGGAGCAAACGTCAAATCAGTTGTATTTTGCCGTGCCACCCAGGAGAAATGCAGCTGATTTGACTATTAAAGTGCATTTATTAAGGAAAAGTAAAACTGAGACACACCTTTGCTATAATTTCGAGCAAACAAATCATTGTTTTTAATTTTGTTAAATTATTGTTAAAGTCCTCCCATGCATGCTCCCGCGGCCGCCATTTGGCAGCCATTTGATTTTTGGCACAGCACCGGCCCACGTTTCCGGGTGATCAGCGGTGATGCATAAAAAACGTGATGCGTCAGTGGTGATGCATAATGGATGCGACTTACATGGTGAAGCGACATTTTATTTTATTTTTTTTCACTTTATTAGACAAATTTGAACTGATGTGACTTATACAGCAGTGCGACGTGTATGGCGGCAAGTACGGTATGTTGGGGATGACACTTGGTTCTCTTACCACACCAGAATGTGCTCAGTATCTCTCAAAACTGACCTAAAGTCAGTTAGTGGTGGTGGCCATTTTAAACTGGGTTAACTCCAACAATGAGTAGATTGAAATCCTGTAATTACTTTCTGAGAGTTTTATTAAATTTGTTTGGGGAATCATGTGATATTTTGCTAACAGACAGGAAAAACAAATGCAGGTAATTGCATAACCATTTTTTACAGCAGCAGGCAACAACAGCCACCTTTTTCTGCAAAGGTTATGGCGGTATAAATGTTTATAAAATAAAATTAGCATGAATCATTTAGATGGAAGTTGTTTTAGAATGGCAGCAAATAGCTTTAGAACTGGTTCCTGCTCAAACTAGCTCTCATTGTGCATCTTCTGAGACAATTTTTTTCTAATGTTTCAATCTCATAATGCTCTGAGCAACATCTGCTGCAGGTAAGATACTGATTACCAATGGAAAAAAGTCAGCAGAGCGCCACTTCAAGTAAAAAGCTAAACAGAAGTGTGGCAATTCTGAAACCTTCTGGAGGTCTGGAGGTTCTCAGCCTTGCAGTGGTGACGTGTTAGCATGGTCTCACCTCCATCCTTTTGATGCCCCCCACTCCTCTCCCTCCATAGTAGGAGGCATCTACAGTCGGCCATTTCTTCTTAGGACCCTCGAAGTCTTCTTCATCCTGAAGGAGAGCAACAAGAAGCACGTTTTATACTTTTATTAATTAACCATTTACAACTCATATATAAAACTTATTAGAAACTTGACAATTCCTTTAAAATAACTGTTTCTCTGTTAGTTCTGCTCTATCCCTCCCCTGGGATGTGCTTTTAGAGGAAATAACAAACCTCTGGACGCCGGACCACAGGATTTTTCAGTTCTTTAACTCAGTCTGGCTTATAATCCACCTTTATGTCATTTGGCTCAAAGGCAGAGTTAGAAATTTGTCATTAAAGTCCTGCTTAACCTCATTTTCTGTTACCTTATAAAAAAAAATAAATGTAGCATGACACACTCCACACCCTGAATAAATTTGATCCTGATGTGCGTTTGCTCATCAGATGTGATCAGTCTGTTTGAATGCATGGCAAACTATGTAAATATGTCCAATTTTTACATTACTCAAGGTCCAAGGAGGTGCCGTTTCAAACAATAAATCAAAATCTGGACTACAAAAACTGAAAGCGTTGTGATTTCATTATTACTCTATAAGGGGGGGCGTTAACTTCACGGCGTTTGATGAATTCCCAAACGAGTAAAAGGAGTTTAGAGCCGAGCTGAGGGTGACTGACGCAGCGTGGTCGTTGAGGTTTAAACTGTCAAAGCGAGCAGTTTCACAGCAATTACACAACTTAAACACCAGCAGCTGCTGACGTTCTAAATCACAAGCGCTCGTTCACTTCTCAAAGACAGCAGAGAGGAGGAGGAGGAGGAGAGGGCGAGGCTCATACCGAACTTTCCTCCACAGGTGGGGGTGGGGGTTCATGGATGATCTGCAGGAGTCAAGACAAAAAAAAAGGAGGAAATTAGGAGATGACATGAGACAACAAATATTAAATAGTGTGCATGTCAAAACAATATGTCTTCGATTTGGTTACACAACAATACAGACGGAGGGCTTGTTTTTCTTTTACTCACTACTTCTTACATGAGCAGCGTGCTGACCTAAAAACCTGCGGGCCAGATTTGTTTTGGGCCTCATGGTGCTGATCAAGGAAAAGAAGAGTTTAAAAAAAACAGCATCTTATTCTCTTCTTCGTGGATGAATGTAAATATCTCTTTAGGCTAGTTTTATTTAATTAACTGATGCAGCATTTTGTTTTGCTTTCAATGCACGACACTAGAAGAATGCTTTAGCGAGAGCCAGTGCTTTTCTTTGTTTTACGCAAATGCATTTAAATCAATCCGACTCTTCTTTGTGACTTTTGTCGTGCCTGCCTCTCCCAGTCTTGGATCACGATCGAGGCAGCTCTCCATGGTAACCCTTCATCGTTTTTCCAAACAGACTCGTGCTGAGCAGAGTTCGATAAACGAACGAGGACATGCGAAGTGAAAGTGGAGAGAAAGCTGTGTTGTAAAAGTTGACGTCTTCTACTGGCTAATCCTCACTTTGCTGTTGCCAACACTGGAAACATTGGAGTGGATTTTCAAGAAGACTTTGACTGTGGGCTCCAAATAAAAAGCATTTTAACTCTTGTATTTTTCTTTAAATAATTGTAATACTAGTTTGAATGAAGTTTGAAAAAATGGCCACATTTCTCCAAAAAGCATTCTTTTTTATTTATTTTAATTGTGATTCAATTCAGAGCATTTGGCATTCATATAAACACAAGCTTTCAAACTTCTGGTGAGTAATCGTTCGTCTAGAAATCTTGCAAGAAAGAGATGAACCCAAAATGTTTCCAGTGTGTTTCCAGCTGGAAAGTTAGATTATTCTGAGATGTGACTGAAAAAAGAAAATTAAAAAACATCCCAGCTGTTCCATTGAGGACTGAAAAAGCAGGAAAACTTAAAGGTCACCCTCTCATGACCTTTAGAAACCCAGATGATTTTAACAGCTGCATAATAACCTAAACAGCTGTTCAGATGTTGACCTTTCTGACATCGTCTGGAGGAGGACTAACTTCAGTCTCAAGGATCTTTATAGAGTCACTGACCCTGACCTTTGCCTGTTTCAGCTCATTAGCTAAAAAAAGGCTGATTGTATAGTTTGTAAGGAGCATTTGTATCCTAAAAGTTGTATGTAGGTATACACTGTATGTAGCTTGCTGTTGTAGTGTTCGTTTTAGGAAGAGCAGTGTGGGAAAATAAAATGTCAATGTTGACACTTTTTGTAATTTTCCATTCATAATTCTGACGTGCCTTGTACAAAGATATATGTCAAATACATGTTTAATATTCAAGTGTTTGTTTTACTGCAGTTTTTATAAGATATTTCTGGAAACCAGCACATATTTAATGTGAAATGTTCCCATTCAATTGTTAAGACTAAAATTTTGTTCTAAATCAGGGCTATTCAACTGGCGGCCCGTGGGCCAGTTCCGGCCCGCCGGGGACTTCAATCTGGCCCACTTCATTAAAAAAATAAAATAAAAAAATATGTTTTTTTTTTGTTTTGTTTTTTTTGGGGGGGGGGGGTGTATGGGTTTGGATTTTGAATTCTGTTTATTACATTTATGATTCAATGCAACAAAATAAACCAATTTAAAAGGTAACAGATTGTTGTAAAACTTGGTTTATTTACATAATGACATTAATTGCGGCCCCCGAGCTGTTGGCTTTCAGAAACTGTGCCCCCCTGAGCAGTTTAGTTGAATAGCCCTGTTCTAAACTGTACAAACAACTAACATACATTGGATAAATGTTGTTTAATTGTTTATTTTTCTAACTCTTTCCTGAAAAATACCATACCAATGTGCAACGGGGATGCCTAAATGACATTTACTAATGGGTTCGTTCTTTTATAGCCCAGGGAAGAAAAAGGAAAAGGGGGGGAGGGAGTGCAGAAAACGAGTTCCTCACCACGGTGCAGCAGAGAGGCCAGAACCACCAGAGGAGAGCCAGACCCAGGAGCAGCATGAGGATGAGGAGAGCTATGACCAGGATGGTCCCATCAGACTGTAACACAGACACATTCATCATCCCCAGACATTCTGCAGAGAGAGCTCAACAGGAGCCAAGTCTGTCAGCTTAAAGCTTTGAACTGACAAAGCTCTTTCAGCTTCTTCCTGGGACACGCACTGTTACACTGTAATGCTGCACAAACGTCTGAGTTCATTTGCAGCTTTTATTAAAACGCCTGACATATGAATTGTGCTGTTCAGACTGCTGTTTTGAAACCAGCTGATCATATATGTTGGAAAAACACTTGAGGGAGCATCGCTCGCTGTTTCGCTTGAACTCACGCAGCTCATAGTTGTAATGGTGACTGAACTGGAGATGAAACTGAGGCCCTCGTTCATGCTGACGTATAGATTTGCAGCCCTGGAGGTGAAAAGGGGGAAAAAATATATATCTCAGCTGTTGTTTATAGTAAGTAGGTTTTTTTTGTGTGTGTGTTTTTTTATCAAAAGGGTGTCCAAGAAAACTAGGCTTTAATTTGCAGCTTTTGAAGAACTTACATCCCCTCATCCTGAAGCACCGGTGCAGGGCAGAGAAGATACGTGTCTTCAACAATCAAGGGCTTCATCACTGGAGAAGAAGATGGAAACAAATTACGAGAAAGGCTAAAACACTGCCGTCAACAGCACCTATAGCTCCTAAATCAGGAGGTCCTACCCAGTATAACTCCTTAGATGAGGATGTTTATTATGATTACACTACCATTCAACCACTGAATCTGGTGTGTTGGAGCAGGGAAACAAGTAAAACCTGCAGAACAGTGGTCCTCAAGGACCAGGATTAGAAACCCCTGACATGGAGGAACTGCTGCAGGTTCTGGGGGGCTGTCAGATCATCTGTATAAATAAAGAGATTATTTGGTGTGTAGTGGATCTTTTTAACTAATTACATGGTTTCTGGTAGTAATGGTTGGGTCTTCAAAGCAAAGGGGGTAAATACATATGAACACACCACTTGTTTAGAATTACTTACCACAAGTTCTCCCACCTTTTAATTTTATTATTCTGAAGTATTTCTGTAGCATTATTACCATCCATCCATCCATCCATCATCCATCCATCCATCCATCCATTATCTTTACTCGCTTCTTCCTTTTTGGGTCACAGAGATCAGCTGGTGTCCATATCCAGCAGTCACTGTGTGAGAGTTGGGGTACACCCTGGTCTCCAGTCCATCACAGGGACACAGAGACAAACGAGACAAACAACCATTCACTCTCTCACTCACACCTAGGGACAATTTAGCTACCAATCAGCCTAACATGCTGTTAGGGAATTGTTGGTCAACATTTATGGATGTTTTAACTACTATGGATGAGAATGTTAACTCTGCCCATGATCCATATGTTTGGGTTAGCAGAGAGCTGGATGAGGAGCTGAGTGAGGCTACAGCGTGTAGCTTGTTGCTCCAAGGATGCCTCTGAGTCTGTGAGTTGGTTGAACTGATGAGTACAAAAACAAGCTTCACACAGTACTCATGGCAGATTCTTGTGACTGGGCTTCTTGCGTGTACTTCCTGTATATCTGTGTAACCTGTCCAGAAAATCTGTCCTTGCAAGTAAAAAAACTGTTAAAAATCTTCTCCTGTCATCGTGCGGCTCCAGCAAGTGAGATAATGCGAGAATATTTTTATACAAAATTTTGGTCCTTCGAGCCGGAGTCGAACCAGCAACCTAAGGATTCCCTAACACATGCATGTTTTTGGTCTGTGGGAGGAAACCGGAGTACCCGGAGAAAACCCACGCATGCACCAAGAGAACATGCAAACTCCACCCAGAAAGGCCCCCAACCGGGATTTGATCTGGCGACCTTCTCACTGAGCATCAAAAGCTGTACGAACTGAACCACTGTACTTTTAATCAAAATCAAAAGCCAATGAAAACCACATTGCAAGGCAACTATATCTAAAGGTAGTTAATACTTTTTCAACCCACTGTTCTTTCATTAACAACCAATTTGAGAGAAGACAACAGGAAGTTGGAAGTTTGGAAGACAACAAAAGAAAACATTTCTTCACTGTTTTTTGTTTTCAAGGCAAAATCTCCATCTTTTGGTCTAACTAGTTCTTGTAAATTGACTCCAAGAGGCATCGCCATGCTTGTTCTGGCAGAGCGACAGCATACCTCAGAAATGAGGAGATCAACTCAAGCAGCTGATATGACTGGAGACAATAAAAGAACGATGGAAAAGGAGGGGTGGTGGAGGTGGTAAGTGCTGCCAACCACACAGCTGCAGGCCAGAACGAGGCCTGAGCATCAGCATCTCTGCAGCATCCAACACAAGCTACCCATTTAAGGCAAAGGATGAACGAGAAAACATGCAAGAAACCAAGTTAAGCTGATGAGAATTGATTTTGTATCTTCAGCACATTTCATGAAGATCTACTGGGGTACAAATTTTGGTAACCATCCAGTTCAGGATGTTTTACTGGACAGTTTATTCCCTGCCCAACCAGAAAGGCTGTTTTACGTCAAGCTACAGAGTTAAGCTTGGACCTGTACATTACGTAGAGTTATGGGATTATTGTGGATGTCAGAAGAAGACAAATCAGTGGTGCATTCTGTCACCAAGGTACTGTATATTTACAGAAGACTGAAAAATCTGTTTGACTTAATACTTATCTGATTTTATTGGGACAGTTGTTTAGAACAATCCCTGTTGGGTTAACATTTCAGATCAATTTGATGACAGATTTAACGTGTCGTTGGCAGAAAAATGAGCTACAACCAGAAGGCAGTTGGATGCAAATGATCCCAATCGTGTTATATATTTGTTAATTACATGTTTTCCATGTTAAACATTGATTATATGAGTTACAGGAGACAAACCTCAATAATCAGGTAGATTTTGATTGAACCAGTGGGGCTGAATTTTCATTTCAAAAGAGAAGTTGCTCAGACCATCTCACTTTCCACTTGACAAGAAGAAATAAAGGAAGTGTTTGTTTGTGTCTTGGCGTGCAGTGATCACACAGCCATCCACTGAAACATCTGTCATCAAACAACAGACAGCGTATGACAACATCTGCCAATTCTCTGCAAGTCCGACTGCCTTTGCTGCTACTTTTTCGTGGAGACACAAACTCAAACATTGATTCATCTGTTGAACACATGTAGTTGCACTGTGCTGCCTTGCTTTTTACCATTTGACAGGATTTATGAAGCACGCAGAGGGCAAGTGAGGCTGTCAAATGAGAGGAATGGTTTTAATGTCATATCATCAAACTCTGGCAGACTCAAAGTTCAGGTTTTATCTGCTGCTGCAGTGAAAGGTGGACGATCGTGTCATAGCCTGTGCTTGTTTGTGTGTTTGTTAGCAAAATATCTTGTGATATTTCATTGTAGCTCAAAGTAATCTTTGGATGTACCTCAACATGTCTTTTATCCCCCACATTAAAAACATTATTAGAATCGCTTTCTTCCAACTGCGTAATATCACTCAAATTAGAAACATCTAAAAATGATGCAGAAAAACTGGTTCATGCATTTGTCACGTCTAGACTGGATTATTGTAATGGTTTGTTATCTGGGTGTCCAAATACTTCTTTTAAACATCTTCAGTTGATCCAAAATGCTGCTGCCAGAGTCTTAACTGGAGTTAGTAGGAGAGATCATATATCTCCAGTTTTAGCTTCTCTCCATTGGCTCCCTGTCAAATCCAGAATTGAATTCAAAATCTTACTTCTAACCTACAAAGCTCTCAACAACCTAGCTCCATCTTATATTACAGATATTGTTCCATATTTTCCTAACAGGGCACTTTGCTCTCAGACCGCAGGTTTACTTGTGGTTCCTAGAGTTTGCAAAAGCAG
Source organism: Nematolebias whitei (assembly GCF_014905685.2). Taxonomy (NCBI): domain Eukaryota; kingdom Metazoa; phylum Chordata; class Actinopteri; order Cyprinodontiformes; family Rivulidae; genus Nematolebias; species Nematolebias whitei. The sequence continues at coordinate 26,553,281 of NC_056505.1, read as the reverse complement.
AATAGGAGGAAGATCTTTCAGTTTTCAGGCTCCTCTCTTGTGGAAACAACTTCTAGTTTTTGCCTGTAAGGTTGACACATTGTCCAGTTTTAAGACTGGGATTAAGACTTTCCTTTTTGATAAATCCTATAGTTAGGGTTGG
>NC_056505.1:26540316-26550139 GCF_014905685.2 Nematolebias whitei | reverse complement strand
CTATCACCTTATGTAAGACGGTATAAAAACTACTAAACATGAACAAAGAAAAGGTTTTGAGTGTGTAGAACAAATGTGTGCAGAACAAATGTTTAAAATCCTTGTTTTTGTTAGCTGTAGTGGAGCAGGCCTGTCATTAGTGCCTCGCTGCTGTTAAATACGTTTCTTGCCATCTCCTGCAGCTCCTGTGGGAAGCACAGGAAGTGTTTTTTACAGCTGTTACAGTAAGCTGCTAGTAAAAAACCAGGAGAATTTGGTTGTATGTTAGAAGACTTTAATCTCCCTCTGCCTCACGTGTGGCACTGCCTGCCTTTAATCTCTTGTTTTTGCCTTTTATCGAGCCGTAAAACAACAGTGTACTGGTTTTAAAAAGGCTGTGAAGCCATTGGAACCAGCAAAGCTGCTCGTTTGATCCAGGAAGGCTCCAGCTGTGCAGCAGACTGTTCACTCAACGCTTTGTTCCAGCTGTTTCAATTGAAAAGAGCAGGGCAGTCAGCTCTGATGCTCTCATTGAATGTGTTCTCACTGACATGAGGTGTGCAACTGTTCACTTACTCTTGGTTAAAGTGTCGTTGATTCGGAAGCTGCACAAGACTTTGTCAACATTTCGTGCATGAAGAAAGCCGTTTCCTCTCACCACCACCTGGAAGGACTCTGGTTTGATAAAAAGACACAGTGTCACCTCAACAACTACACATAAACTGCAATAAATCTGATTATTTTGATTAGGCCTGTCATGAGAACACATTTTGCGGGGCAATTAATTGTCTCAGAAATTATTGTAATAATAATATTGTTTGAAATTTGACAATAATTAGTCATTATTGGTCAAATTAAGAAGAAATGTTGGTTAATTTGTTTTGCATGTAGTACCTTTTTTGACTACCGGATGACAGTATAAGACTGTTTGAACCGAAGGATGGATAGTGAGGGAGCGAGCAGCGTATGTCTTTAAGAACAATGGGAGGGAGGCCCCTTGATGTGACATGGGCTGTCTCTCTCCAGTTCTCAAAATGGCGGACGCTCTGTGTGGTTTGAGCTCTTTAGCATACCATTTTTCACACAAAAGCTTTCAATTAAAAAAAAATCAGTAAACAAGTTCTCAGCTTCTTTTTGCAGAGAAAAACAACTTTTTACATGAAGGCAACCGTGAATTTTGGGGGTTTGACAAAACGTAAGTTTTATCACCGCGATCGGCCTGTTAGCTTAGCTCGTAGCTTAGCTTCTCAGCTTAGCTGCTTTTAACGATCCAAAAACGTGATTTTGAACGATTAAAATGGATTTTAAAGAGAAAGGGAGGGGTCAGTAAAGAACACCGGAGTTGAGCCTTTTGTCATCCAGTGTCTTCAGTAGAAAGAGAGAGACGCAAAGAAACGATAAAGACGATAAAAGAAAATGAGGTTGATTATTTTCATTTATGCGATTAATTGATTTATTGTTTATTTTGACAGGCCTAATTTTGATGATTTATTTTATGATGAATACCGAGAAAGCAACTTCAAGTTTGGTTCAGGCAAGACATTTCTCACATTCAGTATTTAGCGAGTGACCGACAAGCTGATGAATACTGACAAAACAACTATTTACCAGGTTTTAACTATTTCATGTTCAAAAATTGATCTTGTATCACCATGCCTCGTCTCAAATGGTTTGACCTCTGTGTGGGTCACTCGCTCTGTAAAGTAGGTGACAGAAGCCTGCTTTGTTAAATGTATTTCTTATAATGTCAAGGTTTAAACTTGGTTTCGTCTTTTTTTTAAAGACAATAACCCCTAATTTGTGGGGAGTGGCAATGTTACACTGAATTTTCAGGGTTATTATTATAAGAAAATGTGAAAAATTAATCCAAACAACCAAAAAGCAGCAGTGACTACGTTTTGTTTGTTAGATAATGAGAAATAAATAAAAAAAACTAGTAATGATTTTTCTTCTTTCTCATACCTCCTGCACAGATGCTGGAGGGCTCCGCTGCCAGGATCTCAATACAGGACTTCTTCAGGATCTGAGAAGATGTTCAGATAAACACAACGCAGTAACAGATCAGAGCCGTCCATTCTGCTCTTGTTCTGTAACCTTCTCCTCATTATTAACAGATTCATACATTGGAAGGTTCAGCCATGAGGGCATTTATGTGTTTTTGCCTCTCTTCATTTTCTGCACAAGAGCCACAACAAATATTGTGATCAAAGCTGTGACCCCTAAATAGATGGCAGCCTAATTCATGACCCTGTGGCACTTTTACTTGACTCAAGCACACGCAGCTGCTTGACCTCACCTCGGTGCTTCACTTTGCTTCTTCTGATGCTTAATTAAAATTTTAATGAAATATTACAGAACTTATAGACAAAACTTAAAGTATGAATTAATTTCCTTCCATTTCAATGATCTGTGTTGTGTAAATGTGTGTGAGCACAAAACAAATGCTTACTGAATCAATAACTCCTTGCAGAGCCTCGAATCCGTCATTCACAGGGAAGACGTGGTCCTTACTGTCAGCAATCTTTGCCAGCTGTAAAGGAAACCAATTATTACCACCACAGATCACAAGCAGAACATTTAATCATTTCATATGAGTGAAAATCATATTTGAAATGAAAATCTGGCTCCTCTTGTGAGGGAGTGCACGTTTCCTGCCACTTTCCACTTGCAAGAGTTTGAAACTAAAATAATTTAAAGCTGGAAGTAGCTTTATACGTAATCATAAATGTTGCTGCAAAACCTTGTTCGATGTGTTGGTGCACAGAGTAAAGGTTGGGAATGACTCTCAGCTACTACCACATCAACATTTAGCTCATCATGTATTTTGCTAACAGACAAACAGAATGGCAAAGTAACTTAATGCCAACATTTCATGTGTTGGGGATGTATCACCAAGTTTTAGATAAAAATCTGCTAAAGTGATGGGATAAGAGCCATTTTATGTGTTGGCTGAGGCTGCTCGGCTGCGGTGGCCATCTTGAATCGAGTTGGCTGTAAAAGGTAAGCAGTTGTGGATGTTCGGCACATTCAAGGATTATTTTTCTGAGAGTTTTGCAAAAATCCAGCCAGTCATTCACGAGATATTTTGCCATTCCTACAGGTAAGCTAACCCATGCACACATGCAGACACATGGACAAAAAGGTATTTTTGCCTTTGCAGCAAAACAGCAGATGTAACAAAAAACAGTGAATAGCTTTAGAAAAAGTTGAGAAAAAAGGAAACATGAAAGACATAAACATATTCGTTTGTCGGAGTACTACAGTGATTCAATCCCAAAACATGCAAACATGCAGAAATAAATATTCTGTTATATGTCCTTTTTTAAATCATCTAATTTACTAAAATGAGTTAATGAAGCTTGATTGTCAAAGCTTTGGAGTTTATTTACTTTTTAAATAATTCTGTCACTGTTGAGCTTTGATGCCATGAGACTAAACCTTCAGAAACACACACCTGGGTCTCATTGAAGTCCTTCACCCCAACGCAGTAAACCGAGGCTCCAAGACTCCTGGAGCGGTTTGCCTGTCAGGTACACACACACACACACACACACACACATGCATGCACACACACACACGCATGCATGCACACACACAGATTCACAGCATAAACAGGAAGAAGCTTAATGCCTGGTTTTAATTACTTTTACTACATCACCCAAAACATTGTGAAAAAAAAAAAAAAAAACGTGTTCGCTTCAATTCTAAGAAGATGTTACAAGAAGTTGAGCAACACTGTGTTTCAGCTGCAATAATAATATTGAAATGTTACTTAACACTAAAAATGTCACACAAATGTCTGACTTTTCCAGGTAATTGTGGAGTTTGTTGGTATCAGACGAGACCTCCTCCAATTTCTTAGAAGAAGATTTTCAGCTACTCGGAAGCACAAACTGTTTCAGCCCCTGCTGTCAACATGTGAGGTTTAAAACCAGGAACTTAGTCTCATCAGGGGCCTCAGTCGAGCCCAGAATAGATCAAAGTAGTATTGGCAGTGTTTTATCTGCTCCGACAGATGTTCGGTCATGTGCTTCACCTGGTTCCAGGTGTTTTTTATTCTCACCTCCCTCTCTGCGTAGTAGAAAAGATCCTCGTGCAGCTCTCCGTCTGTCAGAGCGATGATAACACTGGCAGTGCGATAACCTGCAGACAGGAGGATTCTGGTCATCACCAACACAAACTCACTCATGTTTTACATCCTACATTAAATATAACCAGGTGTTTGTGCTTTATAATGAAAGATTTCAAAATATTCAAGTTTTGTGTATTTCAATGTAACGTGATATGTATTAGTTATTAAAAACAAGAATTTTTATCGTTATTTAATTGGAACTAAATGGTAAAATGCTTTATTTCTTGCGTGTCCTGATTAGTTTTTATTCCCATTTCTCATTCAGACGTTGAGTTTTCCTGGTTGTTCTCGTTCGTTCATGTTTTCTGTAGGTCCTTCTCCAACTAATTACTGCAACTTGTACAAAAAAAAGGGTTGTAAGCTCAATCCTCCAGGTAGATAATAACAAAAAAGGTTAAATTGTGTCATCTGGACCAGTTTCTTTAAGTGAGAAATGTTTTGTCCCCCATCCAGAGGACTTCCTCAGTCTACAGCCTGTCAACCACATCTGTCCCACAGGTAACAGCCTTCGCAGCTGGCAACATTTAATTGTTGTACATGATGATTGATTGTTTTGTGCGTGTTTAAATCCTACTTCTGAGATTCCAACAGGAGTTTGGCTTAAAACACAGCAGTGAAGACTACCTATGGGACAGATCTGGTTGGAGACTGTAGACTGAGGAAGTCCTCTGGATGGGGGATGAAATGTTTCTCACTTAAAGAAACTGGTCCAGATGACATGATTTAACCTTTTTTGTTGCAACTAATACAGTTTCTATCTGAATCACTGAACAAACCACCACATTCTTTTGTGAGGTTTAAAAAGTTGTTTGAAGAAACTTCAATGATGGTTACAGATGCATAAATAACATCTGTTCACTTCTAATCCGAATTTGAAACACTGAAAACAAAATAAAATTGAAGATGACATTGAATATTTAACCAAGATCACATTTTTAAACATAGATTCAGAATGATAAAATGAAAAAGACCCAAAAGCAGCAAGAGGATTTCCAACAACACTATTTTTGGCAAGTGGCATAATGTTTTTTAATTAGTCCATTTTGTCTTTTACAGTATTCTGGTTACCTTTTCACAAAATGTACTTTTGTGCAGATGTAGCTCTACATAAAACCACTGCACCACCTCTCCAGAATCTGCTGAACTCTGCTGAAGGACTTTTTCTGTAAATCACGACATTTGTTTTGACTTACAAGAAAGGACATCTCGTCTTTCACTATTTCTGATAACCTGCATCACCTACGAGCCTGTGAGAACATTTTTACTTCCTTCTCATATTTCTGTCCTGCTTTGCTCAGATAAAAAAGTAGTTTTGTAAATTTGAGGCAGGTTTGAAGAACTTCGGCTTTATAAAGCTTAAAACTGAGAGGAGCTTTGAGGAGTCGCTGTATTTAAAAAAAGCATTCAAATATTCCTCGTTTGTTTTCCTCTTACAATGATGGTATCTAAGCTGTGCTCAATACTTGATAATTATTCTGATAATATGATTAAATAAAAAAATTATGTTCAAATCCCCAAATTTTTGCAACTTTTACATTATCAACAGCGCGAAACAATCAGCTGCAACAAGAACAGTCATATTTCAATTTTTTAAATACCAAATAAAAAGTTTATTTGGAGCGTATTTTCTTTATTTAGACACCATAATTAATAGCTTTAATTCTTTTATTGCTGACTCATATATTTGTACTCACTCTGTAACTGAGTGAAGAACATGCATTTGAAATCAGGTGGTTTCATATGTGATAAAAAATAAAATAAATCTATCAATAAATGATTGATGCAGCTGAAAATAGTGGTTTGCATTTATCAGAATTTTTATATTTGAAGCTTTTAAATTTTAATCAAATTATTTCAAATTCTCATTTGAGTCTCCACAAAGTAGGAACCACTGATTCACACACACACACCAACTACATCAAAGATTCATTCATTCATTCATATTGTCATTAACTCAGATGGTTGTGTTTGTCTGCAGGTAATACACACCTTCTGTGTTTCCGTAGTAAATCTGCTCACTGGCCTGTGGAAAAAAGAAAAGTTGGACTGAAACAGAGCTCTTTCATCAGCACATAAACTAAAATAAGTTAAAAAAAAAAAAAAACTGAATTCTTAAAATAAAATATTGGAAAATATTAATTTTTCTGAATTATTTATCCCTAAACACTTAACGGCTCAATAGAGTTAAAAATTATAGTTAATTTTTTTTGAAGTGGAGTTATGTGCAAAATTTATGAACAGTTTCTTTTTCCTTACCTGCTGTAGATATCTGCTTGAACAGTTGCAGTTTGGATAAATAGTTAAATATTAATTGGATGGACAACTATTTTGATTTTTCATAAAGAAGAGTCTCTTTGGTAACACTTTACAATATTTAATTAACTACTAGAGAACACCTCAGGAACAAATCAGGAGCTAATGGGTAGTTAAACAGTACTTAATAGGAAACACACAGCCAAGCCTTATTAGGGGACTACTGGTTTGTTACCACAGAAACATAGCTAATACGACAGCAGTACGAGATGATGAAACTGGTAATGTCTTTCATCAATAGGTTTACAAAAGAGAAATCCAATAAAACCAGTAATCACTAGGAAACAGCTTTTTGACAATTACAAGCTGTGACCTCACTGGTGCAGGGTTTATTCAGAACCCACATGGAGAATTTCTCCTCTGTTTCTGTGGTAACAAACCAGTAGTCCCCTAATGAGGCTTGGCTGTGTTTCCCAGTAAGCACTGGTCAACTACCCATTAGCTCCTGATTCATTCCTCTTTGGTTTCCTTGGTGACTACCCATTAGTTCTTGATTAGTTCCTCTTCATTTACAAGGTAACCCTAATAAGGCTTGGCTGTGTGTTCCCCAGTAAGTACTGGTTAACTACCCATTAGTTCCTGGTTTGTTCCTGAGGCGTTCCCTAGTAGTTAATCAAATTCTGTGTACCTTATTCTAAAGTGTTACCCTTATTTCTCCAAACTGAGGTAGTCTAAGGAGTTGTTTAAAACGGGTAAAATATTACTTGTTCAGAACATTTCCACATACCTCCAGTTTAAAACATCCATCGTCTTATCTGTGCAAGTATTTATAGTTTTTTTTAATTATGAGATGCTTTAACAGTAAAAATGCATATGTGTAAATTAAATTAATAAGCCTAAACAAAGGAAGTCAGCTTCTTCTGTTTAAGTTGAACTAGCAAGCTTTGTTTTACGATGCAGCATGCTGTGGATCAAAGAACTCCTTCCTGCTTTAATGAAGCCACCATGTGGTGCTCTGGACTGAGAGGAGCTTGTTCTGGACTCAGACTAGAGATAATTCATCTCTGTGTTGGATGCAGGCCACTTACCCTCAGGATACCTTCGTGCATGAAAGTGTCACCTCCTGGACGAACGTCGTGGAGCTCCTCCAGACCTTTACGGATCCGTTCCCTGTGCAGAAACACAGAGGGACAGCCCACAGTGCTGATAAGGCTATCTGATCAAAATATTTAGTTTGTCTGATTCATTTGTAAACACGTTTCTGTATTAAAACCAGACGCAGCGAGGTTTGGTAACAAAATAATGGCTTCCATGAGGGCAGTCCTTTCGGAAAATCCAAGCAATGTGCAGCAGCTGTACAAACCAGAAGAGAACTCGTGGTTGTTGTCCTGCAGCTACCGTCATGCAAATAGACAGGAAGTGAATGATTCTTACATAACTCATGAAGAAAACGCTGAACCTGTGAGAGCATCTGATCATTCTGGAAATATAAGCTCAGATCTGTCCATAATACGTCAAACCGACATGATAAAGTAGTTCTGCAGGCTGACGCCACCATCATAACCAGTCTCTGTGTGAGTTTTCTTTTTGGTCATAACAACCGTGGATCATAAATCCAGTAAATCTGTCCAGTTCTACAGCATCAATCATTCCTTTCAGCTGGATCGCAGAAAACCAAAGAATTAAGAGCGACTTGAGAAAACGTGCACCCACCTGTCTTCTGTCAGGCTCATCAGGATCCGGCCCTCAGTGGAGAACACAATGAAAGACATCCTCAGCTGTGGGCTGGAGTGAGAAGAGAACAAGACTACTGATCAGCAATCCTTTCTCTGTAAACCACCTCCAGAGGTCACTTGATGTTTACCTTATGAATTTATGAGCTAGGTGCTCGACAAAGTTGTAGATTTCATTCCAGTGATTCTGTACACTCCCAGATCTGAAAACAGACGTGATCAATTCAGGTGTATAAAGTGTAATAAATAATAAGGGTGTATAAATAAAAGCAATCTAAATATTAATAACATTGCATAAGTTTAATCTGTTCCTGTAAATCAATTTGATTATGGTGATGAGAACAGTTAGGTAGAAACACTTCTTACATCCTGCTTTAGTTACACAAATTGTTCAATGACAGAAAGTTGTTTAAATAAAAAGGTTTAAAGTCCTCCGATCCTCTCAGGAGCACAACTTCAAATCTGACCCAAAACCCAGTAAGTTATTTCAGCTGGGGAGTCAGACTGGCAACAGATGACTGTTTTCTAGTCATATGACATCTGACCTTTTGCCGTCTCTCTCATTTTGACTCCGTGTTTTTATTGACTTGCACAGTGGTGGTGACAGAGGGACAAAAGACTCAACTATTAGGGTTAGTACGTGTGTCACTGCTGATTCTTATCAAAATAACATTCATTCAAACCATGCTTTTATAAGTCGCTCAAATTCCATTTGTAATGACATAAGGCCCTAAAAAAACAGCTCTGCCGAGATGTCGAACATCTGGATGAAACAGAGAAAGGCGGTGCAGATATGCAGAGGTCAGGGAGATTCTGAATGAGTTCAGTGGGGGCAGGTGAAGGGTATGGTAGGTAAAAGACAAAGTAAGGTCTGCTGGGAGAAAAAAATACAGTAAAAATAAAAAGCAACTTTTCTGGCTAACAAGGACATACCTGAATAAGTGCAGATAAAACAGAGCTAACACAAACATCCTTACAATGTAAAATGTCTTTGTTTGTCTTCCCACTGTGTCTGTAGCGAAGGACAAGTGGAAAATTTGTCCCCAGCCTCTGACTTGATGAGTCCTCTCCCATCACATTTCTCAATAAACATATTGTATTCAATTTTTATTAAATTTAAATTTTTAATCAGTCTAGTTTAATATCAAAGTTCATGTTCAATAATCAAGGTATTAAAAAAAAATCCAACAAGATAAGTCAGGTCCTCTAGACGGTTTCTTTATGTTGAAACAACTTGTCTTTCATCCAAAAGACTTCATCAGCCCAAGGAGCCACAACAATCTCACTCTTATAAATAACACCTTCAGTGGGTCAACCAGTTTGATGGTGCTCTGATGGTTTCTGAAGTCCGCATTCTCCCTGAAAGACGAAACGTTTCAACAAAAATAAACCATCCAGATGACCTGACTTAACTTTGTTGGATTTTTTTTTTTTACCTGGATTCTTGAGCATGAACTTTGATGTTTTGAACCACTTTGGCTATGACGGCCCCAGACAAGTCAGAGGGGGAGAGAGTGGACTTCAGAAACCATCTTATCACCATCAAACTGGTTGACCCACTATATGAGTGTGCTACTTATGGGACTGAGTTTGTTGTGGCTCCTCGGACTGATTAAGTCCTTTGGAAGAAGGACGAAAGGTTTCAACAAAAACAAAACATCCAGAGGACCTGACTTAACGTTTCTAGTTTAATAATGTTTTGGTTTGCAGTAAAAAAAAAAAAAAA
>NC_056505.1:26530901-26540216 GCF_014905685.2 Nematolebias whitei | reverse complement strand
AAAAAAAAAAAAAAAGCAAATATCAAAAAGTCAAGTGGTCAATTCAAAAGTCACAGCCTGGGTGAGTCAGCTCTAAAGTGCTGCTGGAGCCTTAAAGGGATAGTTTGGATGTTTTTAAGTGCAGTTCTGTTGAAAGGGTCCAAACAAATACAGTCTGACCTGTTGTAGATTGATCTTTAAATAGATCTGTTTGGAAAAACTTTATGGACATTAAATGGACTGCACTCATAAAGCACTTTTCTATCTCATCCAGACAATCAAAGCACTTTACACCTCAATCTGTGTCCTCATGTACCCATTCATACAGCACTAGAGCTATACAAAGCTAATTGAACAAATCATTCTACAGAGACTAATCAGTGCTTTTAGAGCACATTCATACACTGATGGGACACACATCAGAGGCAATGAGGGGTTCAGTGTCTTGCCCAGGGACACTTTGGCATGTGACTGCTGCTGGATTCAAACCCCCAACTCGTGCACTGGAGGACGACTGCTCTAACCACTCAGCCACCCTATGACAGTACTGACGAGCTAGTAAAATGGATTGCTGCCCTCTTAAACCAACTACTATCTAAACTTCACGGCGCTAACGTTATCCTGCTGAAAGCGCTTCACGCTGCAATAGAAGAGCTACAGCTAGCTGCTGCTGCTATTACTATTTGCACTTACAAATAACCAAGCAAATGCAAAACTGATGGTTTATTAAACAGCTTTTGCATAAACTGATATATTTATTTTTAATCAAAGCTGTTTTAAGATGACGCCAGTCCACTTTGACTTGGGTGTCACACAGACCAGCCTTTTGCTTGTCAGTCTTCACAAAACTGAACTTGCTTCAAACTGAAGTTTTTTGAAAGATTCATCTACAACAGAAAACTTTCTTCAAAACATTAGATTTTGTTCTTGCCAATCAATCCCAGTCTTATTTTGAAAGGCTTGCTGCCTCTTGGTTTTGGTGTTAAGTTTTTTCTGCTGTCTGAGTTGCACACCTGGATTGCGTTAGCATTTTCCACTCACCTGTTCCTTATTAGTCAGTAACTCCCTCAGGGTAAATAAATAGTCCCAGGCTTCATGCTTTGTGCTCTTTTTGTGCAGCCCCCCCCCCCCAATCCTGGTTTTCCACATTGTTTTTTTTCCCCCAGTTTAATTCTATTCAGATTATTTCTAAACTATTACAAAAAAAGTATTTTCTGGGCACTATCCAGAAAGTAAATAGGCCCACTTCATATCCAATTAAACACAAACCCAGTCAGTCCAAAACAATCAGATTCAGACTTACATCACTAAGTTTCCATCATCCTGCTCCTGTCGAGTTTTTGTTAAAATAAAATTAGTTTTACCATCACCGTCCTGCCTCCTGCTTCTGATGTTCTGCATTGGCTTCTTCAGCTCATAATCCATCTGCAACTATTTCAGCTCTAACTGACACTTGAAGGTCTTTCTTTGAGTCTCAGTTGACTTTGGTTTTGCTGGAAAGTTTGCCTACTTTCTAAGTACAAACTTAAGTGAAAATTAACATCCATCCTTCCATCAATTATATTTACCCACTTCTTCCTTTTTGAGTCGTGGAGATCACTGGTGCCCATGTTCACTTATCACTGTGTGAGAGGTGGGGGACACCCTGGACAGATCGTAACTCCATCGCTAATACTTGGGTATCTTGGTCATTTGCATCTCTTTTAAGCTTCACTGGAAAACTTGGTAATGAAACTGAAAGTTAAACTGGGTTTAATTTTCAGAAATAGATCCAGTCTAAGTCTAAATGCTAGGAAAAGTCTTGTTTCTGTGACTTTCCTTCCCTCCACTGATTACGGTGATATTATTTACATGAATGCTCCTACAAGAACCCTGCAGATGTTGGATGCTGTCTGTCATGGTGCACTAAGATTCATAACTGGCTGTGATTATCATACCCACCACTGCAGCCTGTATTCACTGGTTAACTGGACATCATTAACTTCACGTAGACGCTTCCATTGGTATATTTTCATCTTTAAATCACTTCTTGTCTGCTGCCTTCATACATCTCCTCCTACGTGTCACTGCGTGAGTGCAGCTACAGCGTGCGCTCTCAGGACATTATTACCTGCAGTGTTCCCTCAGTGAGAACTGAAATAGGCAAAAGGGCCTTCTCCTACTCCCGCTCCTGTTTTAACATGCATGTTTTTGGTCTGTGGGAGGAAACCGGAGTACCCGGAGAAAACCCATGCATGCACGGAGAGAACATGCAAACTCCACCCAGAAAGGTACTGGGCCGGGAATTGAATTGACGACCTTCTTGCTGAGAGGCAACAGTTCTACCAACTGATCCACCATGCCCCCATGAAAATTAAAGATTTACTATTAAATTTAAGTTCCCTGGTATTGAGAAAGGAGAAAAAAAATGTTTTAGCTTTAATTTTAAACTAAATGTTTTCATAATTTGAGAATATAAATGAAGTTGACTGAGCAGCAGCCAGCATCGAGGGCCGATGACTCAAACCCAAGTTGGAACGACATAAATGCTTAACCAAACCAACCATGTGACTTATCTTTGCTCCCTTTTCAGATTTTGGGAAGAAACATAAAAATAAAAATAGTCACTGGCGAGGAATTCTGTGTCTAAACACAGCAGCTGAGTGATGAAAACTGGACACTGAACACACCACAAGTAATCATTATCTAACACATGCTGACAAGTAGATTAAACCCATTACAGCTTTGATGCACCAGTTTATCCATACTACTACCTATCTTGAGATAAATGATAGATACAGAATAAATAATACTATGAATACATTAAAGCAGAACATGTTTAAAATTGTGCAATATGAAAAACAATGCACTTTTACAATCATTTAAGTATGTTGCCATAATATAATTTTAGTAAACCGTTATAGGTTTGTCCAATTTTTCATTCAAAACCACAGGAGTTATAGCACAATAGTGAAAATTAAAAAAGAAAATTAAATAAATGAATCATGCAACATGTTACATTTATACACAAATCCATTATTTCCATGCATCTGCATCAAATAATGTGTGTGACTCACTGGTCCAGGACAAAGTAGAGATCAAATCCTCCAAAGCACGAGGAAGCCTGAGCCGGCCTCTGGTCCTGGCTCGGTCCAGCACTTACAGCACTGAGAACAACCAGCACAACACCAAACACCACTGGAAGCCAGGAGCTTCTACTCCAGCACACAGGCATCATTCCACATGCAGGAGACCTCAGACTGATCATTTAACAAAGATCTCTACTTTGAGTTGAAAAACAAAGTACCGGTAATCTTCCATGCAATTCTTCTGTCAGTCTTCCACAGGTGGTTACAGCAAAAAAATAACAAGTTGTTTTCTTTGGGAGAGCTCTGAAAGTTCCTGAGAGTTTAAAAAGGAGGAGTGAGACAAAACAGGAGAGATGATGATGGCACTCTCTCACCTCCAGGTCCAACAGACTGCAGATAAACGAGAGGAGGTCCAAAACCTCCTTCTGGTGCAGCTTGTTTATGTCAAGGCCATCCAAACCCTGAATGTGTCTGCAGAACTTTTGCTTGTCTTTTCTCTCTTTCTCTCTGTGTCTGAATGATTAAGACAACACTGTAAAAACACCATCAACTTCTGACTCTTCCTGCCACCTAGTGGTGAAGCAAGGCTGCTTTTAAACTGACACCAGGGACCATACACATATGGTAATAGATAACATTTGTGAATGATCTGGAATTGCTTGGGTGATGAAACTGGACTACAACTATGGGAAATGGGAAACATGAGACAAATAAAAAAAAAAAAAAATCTCTTTTGTTCCTGCATTTCACCAAAATCTGCTCAAGCTGGAAACACACAAGGAAAGAATGACAACCATGTGAGATCCTTCTGCGTCTACAGTAAGTAAAAGTAAATAGAGTAACATCAAATATTTTTATCTAATGTCTTATCTAAAGTGTGTGTGTGTGTATATGTATATATATATATATAAATAATGGTATACACACCATATATTTATACTGGTTCTGGACATAAAACAAATCTCATGAAAAAGTTGATGTATTTCAGTAATTCCATACAAAAAGTGAAACTTGTATATTATTTTCATTCATTACACACAGACTGATATATTTCAAATGTTTATTTCTTTTAATGTTGATGATTGTAACTGACAACTAATGAAAACCCCAAATTCAGTATCTCTGAAAATTTGAATATTATGAAAAGGTTCAATATTGAAGACACCTGGTGCCACACTCTAATCAGCTAATTAACTCAAAACATCTGTAAAGGCCTTTAAATGGTCTCAGTCTAGTTCTGTAGGCTACACAATCATGGGGAAGACTGCTGACTTGACAGTTGTCCAAAAGACAACCATTGACACCTTGCACAATGAGAGCAAGACACAAAAGGTCATTGCTAAAGAGGTTAGCTGTTCACAGAGCTATGTGTCCAAGCACATTAATAGAGAAGTGAAGGGAAGGAAACAATGGGGTAGAAAAAAAGTGTACAGGCAGTAGGGATAATCACACCCTGGAGGATTGTGAAACAAACCATTCCAGAATGTGGGGGAGATGCACAAAGAGTGGACTACAGCTGGAGTCAGTGCTTCAAGAACCACCATGCACAGATATATGAAAGACAAAGGGTTCAGCTGTCACATTCTTTGTGTCAAGCTACTCTTGAACAAGAGACAGCATGAGAAGCTTCTTGCCTGGGACTGCTGCTGAGTGGTCCAAAGTTATGTTCTCTGATGAAAGTTAAATTTTGCATTTCCTTTGGAAATCAAGGTCCCAGAGTTTGGAGGAAGAGAAGAGAGGCACAAAATCCACGTTGCTTGAGGTCCAGTGTCAAGTTTCCACAGTGATGGTTTGGGGTGCCATGTCATCTGCATGTGTTGATCCACTGTGTTTTCTGAGGTCCAAGGTCAACACAGCCATATACCAGGAAGTTTTAGAGCACTTCATGCTGCTGACCAACTTTATGGAGATGCAGATTTCATTTTCCAACAGGACTTGGCACATGCACGCAGTGCCAAAGCTACCAGCACCTGGTTTAAGGACCATGGTATCCTGTTCTTAATTGGCCAGAAAACTCGCCTGACGGTAACCCCAAAGAAAACTATGGAGTATTGTGAAGAGGAAGATGTGATACACCAGACCCAACAATTCAGAAGAGCTGAAGGCCACTATCAGAGCAACCTGGGCTCTCACAACACCTGAGCAGAGCCACAGACTGAACGACTCCATGACACATTGCATTGCTGCAGTATTCCAGGAAAAAGGAGCCCCAACTAAGTATTGAGTGCTGTACATGCTAATACTTTTCATGTTTGTACTTTTCAGTTGGCAAACATTTCTAAAAATCATTTTTTTTTATTGGTTTTATTTTTAATTTTCTGAAATACTGAATTTGGGGTTCTCAATTGTCAGTGAGGGCAGGGCTTATAGGCCTGCTAATTTCTGCTTCCATAATCCCAGAATGTCCCTTTTGGTTGTGAAGTAAAGGGGTGTGTGTGCTTGCCACCAAACTGGTCACCAACACACAAGCTTAATTATTAAACGGGCTTTATTCAAAAAGAGTGTTTCTAAGAGAGACGGCAAGCGCAAATCGTGGGAAGTGCCACTAAGACTGCCGTGATTTGCGCTCGGCCCTGCTGCTTTCTAAAGCACTCTACAACACAATCTGTGACCTCATTTACCCACCAGGTGCTGGTCATAAAAGTTTTTATTTCAGTAATTCTATACAAAAAAAAAAAAAAACTATTCATTCAACACAGACTGATATTTCAAATGCTTATTTTAATGTTCATAACCTGGGGGCAGGACCACAGAAATTTGTTCTATGGCACTAAGTCTCAGATTCAAACTTGTACTGTATTTATATATATATATATATATATATATATATATATATATATATATATATATATATATGCATGCAGTTTGAATAATGTAAATTTGAGAAACTTACACATTTGTGTAGTGAACCTGATCTCATGTCAAATCTGACCAGATGGACAGAGACTGTTATTTCATTGATCTGCATCCAGAAATACAGTTTGAGCCATCTGGAGACTTTCTTTCTTGAAGTAATCAAGTAGAAAAGACAATTCTCTATGATCATTACTATTTTACAAATGTTTGATAATCAAATTGTGTTAGTTCACTCAATGTTTACAGGTTGAAGAGAACTACTCATTTTATTTACATAAACAGTAAGTAATGATTTTTATTCCTCATTCAAAGAAGAAATCAGGTTAATTTGCATTTCTTGATTTTTCTGTCTTCAATGAGCAAATTTGTAAGTATGTTAAAGGTCGACTTTCGGTCAACTAAAATGTTTACTGAGAAGAAATGTCATGTTTAATCTTCACAGAAGATACAGGAGAGTTTGACTCCACGAAGTCTGGTTTTCTCCAATAATCTTTCTGTCTGTTTTTAAACAATCTCCTTCTCTGCCCTTGACTTTGATAACACCTTACATCACAAACCACACCTCTGATCTGGTCTATCCACCAATCAGAAAGCTCTAAAATGACCCGGAAGTCAACTCATTTAAATGTGGCAACTTCCCGGTTCTCGAGAGAGCTAAAGAGCTAGAGAGTGTAACAGAGTAATAAAGAGTTGTAGTTCTCCTGGAGAAGAGAGATGAAAAACTCTCTGATGCAGTTCATGGAGAAGAATTCCAGAGTTTAATACCTGAAGAGAGTTCTGAAGGAGTTCAGAATTCTGACATTCCAGGATGCAGAGAGGATTTTGGGAGTATAACTTCTGTTTGGATAACCTCGCACGACTCTCTAAGGGTTTGGCTGTCCTCATGGAGACGCTGAAAGAGTCAGAAAGGAACCCTACGCCGACGCTGATTTTATCATCAACCAGGTAGAAGGTTCTATTTTCGACCAAGTGTACCGTGGCCAAGCTGATTTCCCAAAGAGCGTGCACGTTTCTGGTCAAACAGATTAATTCCCTCACACATCTCTCTGTAAGATAAATCTCCATTTTTCATCTTAAACTCTCCTTTCTCCAAAAATCATTACAGATATTTTAGAAATATCTGAAGCAAAGTTCTCAATCACCGCCGTGTGATTGATGTCTGTTCTGCTGAGAAGTGAGGACAATCGCCGCATTGTCCACTTTCTGTGAACTTGAAATTGTTATTGTTTTCATATTTTGCCAAATTAATGTAAATGTTTGATGTTAAACTTTGATTCTGCAAATAAATGACCGCATTCATTTGATGGGTCAAAGATAAAAACGTCTCTTGTTCGCATTTCTGTTAAACTCAACGCACGACATTTACACAGTCAGAAAGATGAGGAACTCGTGAAAAATGTATGAACATATCCAGCTTATGTCATACTACATTTGTGACTGAGGTACGAATTGATGTGTTGAGTCATACATTTGTGAATCATGTTCACTTACAAATCTTCTATGCTTGTGAATCTTATCGAACGAGTTTGCAAATCTTTTTACTATTTAGCTCCATAGTTTCCTGTAGTTCATTTTTCACCCAGCTAATCACTACAGTCAAGGCTTTACAAACAATGGACTTTACTCTTGATAACACTTTTATATCAATCTTCCTCAGGGATGGAATCTATCCCCCCACTGTAGAGATGTAGAACACTTTTTTTTTTTTTTTTTTTTTAAAGTGTTGGGACACAATTTTTGTCGTTATTGGTGTCAAGAGCTAAAGACTGCACAGTTTATCCATTTATGTTTGGAAGTGTAAACTGAGCATGTTCCGGACAATTTATCAGAAAAGTTTGTGAACACGAGTACTGATCATTGTTCAGAGACATTTTTACAGTCGGACAGAGAAATTGAAAAAAAAAATTAAAGTTGTATGAAGCTGCTGATGTGACAAGTTTGTGTATAATAGGACATCAGAACCCAAAACAAGAATTTAAAAGCCATGTTCCTTCTTTTCCGTTTCTAGAATAATTTGAACAGAATGATAGAAGAGTTGTAAAAGAATACGCAATACTATTAATATTCTCTCAATTTATTTAAGATCTTCTGTAGTTTAAAAAGGCCATGCAATTGAATTTACCAGACCTTTGAACTTCCACAAAAGTCAAACATTAAACACCAGTATCATTATTTTCCTACAGCAGAAGTAATTGGACATGTCACAGATGGGTCATTCTTCTTGTGCACGATGTACTTGCAGGCTTTTTTGTCAAACTCTGCCACACAGTCATTGGGGAATCCAGTTGGGGTAGTGTACCTGCAGTTACACAGAACACATTTTCATTAAAAAAAATTCAATATATAAAATTTCTGTTGATTCATTGCAATGACTAGTGATTTTTGTACGTACGCAGCACAACATCCAGTGCAGGTGCAATCCATGCATTTACTGTTTCTCCATTTGGACCCAACTTTATGCCATGTCTCATCTACATCATCCTGACAATATTTCTGGTCTGCCATGTTCAAGTAGACAAGACAAAGTACGGTTATGATAAGGTTTGTTGAAATATTTAACAAAATAATAATGTATACATAAATTCCATCAATATTCTGTGTTGTGTGCGAGTTTTACCAACTGGCGTATCCTTTGCGTAGCACTGAGCATTTGCAGATGACACAAGGACACAAAGCAGCAGGGCCAAAACCAAATATTTCTTTAGAGGGAAGAGGAAAAAAAAACCCACAACAGTATGCATATTAACGAGTAAAATTTACAAACAGATTTAAGAGAAGATTAGATATCAAGTTGAGAACGCAATTTGCACAAAACAGCAACACTATTGTTTTAACAATTTTGAAGTTCATCATCCTCATTTTCTACTAGAATGTTTGTTTTTTTTGTTGTTTTTTTTTATCTTAATATTTCGTTTTTTTACAATCAACAAAAAACTCAAACAGTTCATTTTTCTTTTTGCGTTAAAACTTACCATTGTGACTCAGATTTGTGGGATTTTGTCAATGTTCAAGTCAATGACCCTGAAAAGAAAAAAAGAGCTTTTCAAACACCATTTCTAAAATCACTTCATTTAGAAAACTGCTGTAATATTTTAAACAGTTCATGTTTTGATTAACTTTCATGTGAACTTTTCATTCCCTTATGCAAATTCATTGAACCGTTATATTGCACCATGTTGATTTCTTTTGGACCTTGTAAATATTACATTTCTTTTTCACTTCGTTACTTTATTTTGTACCCTGCTTTCGTATTTCCTGTTTGTTTTTTAGCAAGTCGGATTGGTTCTTCACATCCTGAACATTGGCCCAACCTGCAGAATAAAACCATGTGACATCATGTCTCTGCGCTACCTTTAAAACCAGCATAACTCCAGTATAAAACCAGCCTAACTCCAGTATAAAACCAGCCTAA
>NC_056505.1:26529699-26530891 GCF_014905685.2 Nematolebias whitei | reverse complement strand
CCAGTAAAATCCAAGTTCTTAGAAGAATCACTGCAATAAACCTGAAAAGGTTTTACTGTGAGCTGCTCGGGTCCTAATTTAATCTCATTTAATGTAGTCTATAAAAAAAAAAAAGTTCCTTGTGCAATTACAAAATGTTTCTCTGGAAAAATAAAATTTATAACATTGTCATCACATTAGGTTTCAAATTAATTGAGATTAAGTTTTATGCTTTTTGTAAGAATCCGTTTTTGCTCAAATAATTTGGCATTTGTTGCTGCCGTCCACTGTGAACACTCATGTCTCTAAATTTTATCAGGAACCCCCGCCCAAGCTCTTCACCATTTATAAAAATAAAGTTTTGTGATCCGCAGCAAAATTGTTAAAACCTCTCCAGCAGACTCTACCCTCATGTTATGAAAGTTGTAAGGGTGAAGCTGCCAATTATACGTTCATGTGCACGGCTGTGACTGGAGAAGCCACCGAGGATTGGCCGCCCAAAGAGTTGTTGCATAAAATGATCTGTAGAAGTGACGACGTCACCTCCCAGATCTGTAGAAGTGATGACGTCACCTCCCAGATCTGTAGAAGTGATGACGTCACCTCCCAACCTGCCACAGCTGACCTGCGTCACTCGACAGATTAATTAGTTGTAAATTTTAGTTTGTAGGGGTGAGCTGCCAATTTTTCTGCCAAGTTCATGGCAAAAAACAAAATGTTCCTTTTTTTAGCATTTTATATTGCTTTATAATGTAGCAGTTTATTTTATATAATTTCTTCCATTTTCCTCATTTTATATGCTTTATGATAGTCTACTGTTGTCATCTGTGTAAAAACAGGTCTCTTGTAAAAGGAGTCCGAGGCTCAGTGAGACTAACCTGTATAAATAAAAAAAATAAATAAAAAAAAAAAAAAGGTTGAATGAGAAAAAAAAAAAAAAAAGGAGAGAGAGAGCGATATTTATATATAATAATATATTCATATTTAATTACATCCTGGTGGTCATGCGTTTCAATTCAATTCAAAAATACTTTATTAATCCCAGAGGGAAATTTGTTGTTGTAACTCGTTATCCTCATTTCATTGAGATGTTATAGATGTTGATGGCTGTAGACAGGAAGGATCTCTTGTAAAGGTTCATCTCACAGTGGATCCTAAGAAACTGGCTGCAGATGCCGTCTGATCCGTCCACCCAGACTCGGCTGGCCTCTCG
>NC_056505.1:26527707-26529599 GCF_014905685.2 Nematolebias whitei | reverse complement strand
CGGACAAACGGACGTTGTTTACAAAGACTGTCCGTCCACAAATACATTCT
This sequence comes from Nematolebias whitei, assembly GCF_014905685.2. Taxonomy (NCBI): domain Eukaryota; kingdom Metazoa; phylum Chordata; class Actinopteri; order Cyprinodontiformes; family Rivulidae; genus Nematolebias; species Nematolebias whitei. Next base: position 26,529,549 of record NC_056505.1, on the reverse strand, counting down.
TAAAGCATTCCAGTGTGTGGCTTGTGTTTGCAGGAAGGTCAGCATAAAGTCACTCTGTAAAGGAACATTACGTAGTATTTCTGATACACTGATTCTGGAGCTAAATGCGAATGTGGACCACAGATGGAGGTGGAGCTTGGACTGAAAACTCAGCTCTTGTGTTTGTTGTTCAAAAGGTTCGTTTCTAATCTGAGCCTGGAGTCTGAGCCTGTGCGCACAATCTTAGTTTGATTTATCATGAAAACAGCATGTCAAAAGTTACATCTTAAATATTATTTTGGTTAACAGTCTAGCAGTACATGTGTTTGTACAAGGTACAATACTGCAGGTAAATATATCATGCTATCTGCTTTGTTGCTAACAAACTTCTTTTATTTTCTTTCATAAGTGTCAATATAAGCTGAGTTACGCTCTTAAAAATGAACTTAGTGGGAATAAGTTTGCATTCACATTTTCCACTATTACGTTACAGTATATATTGGATTTTACTGCTATTTTAGGTTAAACAATTTTCAGAAATTGCACAATAAATATTAAGAAAGTAGATTTTTATTGGTTAACACCTGAAATAAAAATGGTAAGGAAGGTATCGTCATATTTATTGAGGGTAAATGCATCAATATTCAAGAGAAAATATAAATATTTAAAGAGATTATGTTTTATAGGATCATTTTTTACAAGATTCATTTCAGTTTTATAGGAAATATAATTTTTTAAAACGTTATTTTGGTCAATAAACATCGCCTCTCAAAGAAAAATGGATCAACTTTATCTCATCACTGTTTTTGTTATAGAAAGATGAGCGTCCACAAATAATATTTGGATTTTCTAATCAGGAACATAATCAGCTTTGTTCATTGTGGATTATTTTATTATTTATTTATTTATTTATTTGCATTTCCACATATAATCCAGTCTTTTTTTGTTAATTCATAGATTATATCCGTACAATAATACAGTGTCTCTGTGAAAAAAAGGAGCATTTTTTCCTAAATTAGTTTTATTGAGTCAGTCACTGAAGGCAGAATGAATAATGTGATGATTTATGGATAATGTTGATCCACTCCTGTGAAACTGGTCTGTGTGGTTGAAACAACAAAAATATGATTTTCCTGGTTTACTTCCTTGTTTTTTATGAAAATGTTTATTTATTTTTTTACCTGCAACACTCCCGTTAATCTAAGGTGTCCTATGGGGCATTGCTTCTTTAGTAACATAATTACTGAGTTACCACATTTACCAAGGATGGCTGAAAATAGACAACATCTTATTGGGATTATGTAAAAATTATATAAAAATTAAAAATGAAAATGTGTTCAGATATTATCAAGAATCTTTCCTTTTGCTCCATTTTTAAAACATGATAACAAACACTGAAGCAAAAATGTATTTAAATAAATATGAATATATTTTTAACGTAATTTTAAAAGAATTTTTCAAATTTATGTGCAAAACTTTGCACTGTAAATTCAAGTTCCACTTATGCTGACGATGACTTCACATGGTTCTTAGTGATTCATGACTCTGCTCTTTTTCTGCACAATGGAAAAAGCAAAGAAAATCCAAAAGCATTTTATTTTCATTAAAAAGAATAAACAATTTTACCAAGAATAAAAATGTGCAAGATACAAATATGTGCCATTTGTTTTATTTATTTATTTTTTTTCATTTAGCCTTTATTTATCCAGGTTAGTCTCATTGAGCCACGAGAACTCATTTTCAAGAGAGACCTGTTTAGGGAGCACATGGTGGGGGTTAAGGGCCTTGCTCATGGGCCCAGAGTGGGGCGAATGAGGATCTGGAGCGGACAGGAACACAGAGACAATATTTTTATACTGTTTT
>NC_056505.1:26518929-26527607 GCF_014905685.2 Nematolebias whitei | reverse complement strand
TGAACCCGTTTAATGTATGAATATATCTCAGGATATGTCATACTACAACCATAACATGACCATCCATCTAACATTGAACAACAGCTCATTTCTCTGCCAAAACGCCTCTGACCAGATAGGGTTTTAACAAAAAACATCTGAGAGTGTCTCACGGTGACTGGTACCAGGATGTTTTTAATGGATTCTTCAGACCCTATGGGTCACAAGTTCTTCATGAAATGGGCTTGCTTCCCACAGATTTCACCAGATCCCATGAGATATGAGCCTGAGTGAACACTTCAGTTTCTGTGTTGTGTTCTTTGAACTCTGAGTGATGAGTGTTAAAGTGACATACAGCAAATGTGAATGCAGACATGTAACTTTTCCCACCATAACGTTACAATGTTAGCCGTGATACTTGCTGTTACCTGTCATTGATTATTCTTAAAGAGATACTCCAGTCAACTTTGAAAAATGTTTCCGTTAGTTACCAGTAGTTAGTACAGAGTAAGAAGAAAGAGGCAAAAGACTTAAACCAAGCTGGACTAATGACACCACATCAAATTAAAACTCTACACATTTTGCGTAACAGTGCCTGTTTAGTTTGTTGCTGTTTTCTCAAGTGAACAATGTCTCTGTTACTGCACAAACGTGCATGAGCTGAGCACAGATGGTATGCATGACACTCGGTATGCATGGATACATACTGTGAATGCATTAATTTGGCCCTTGTTTGAATAATCCCACCAACTGTAGTCACCCTTTCATGAGGCGTTTGAAGGTTTTTGAACAAGTTTAATAACAGAATAGCTATTTTATTTTGTATGTATCTAGTGCTGGTTGATTCATTTGGGATTTGATCAACTGTATCTTAAAAAGCAAGTGTTCTTTTTGTCAGTACACTAAATTTACCGGCGAACAGTTTGGTAGGGTGTGTTTGCCACCACCTCCAGTAAATGATGACATTTTATAAACTTTTCTGACAAGACACCTTAAAGACAGGAAACTGACTTGTATAAAATGTACCACTCTTAATTGAAAATAGTAATGTACCCCTGTCAAATACCTGGTTCGTGAATGCTCTTTTTGCCTTGCTCAGATGACAGCAAGGAATTGAGAGATACAGGAAAAATGATGGTTTTTCACACAAAGCAAGGACGTATGGTACTGTCTGTCCTTACTTGTGTGTCAAAAAATGTTGGACTCAGGGATATAATATTTTTGCACTTACAGAAAGTACTTAGTATAAGTACTAATAATTTTGCCAATGTAATCAGAGCTACTGATTCCCCTGATGCTGCATGAAAAAGTGGGTAAAGAAAATAAATAGATGACTGATGATTATAGTGAACTGTGTCCAGATTGACCATTTATCAACGCCTGGTGTAACCACATGGGCAAGGGGCTTCCACTCAACACTAAAGTTACATTCTTATGAAAGCTTACTGAGAAAAACAAGAAAGAAGCCTGATTTTAGCAATGTCCAAAGTGGAAAGAGAGACCTGAAGCTGAGAAACATAGAACATCACACAGTGGAAATAAATGCTGAGGCAAAGCAAATCTGTTTTCCAGATATATATTTTTTTTAATAGACACTGTGTTCTTCGGACCAGAAACACAGAACCATACTAACTGTTAGAAAAAGTTGTAACAGTGCTCTAAATAATGGTAACATTTATAAGGAAAAGCACTTTTAATAGTGAAATACTGAGCTAACTCAACCATTACAACTACTAATAGATTTATTGGCAATCTAATAACTCATTTTTGTCTCTGCCCAGCACAATGATTTAAGCTCTGCAAGTTGTAAGGATTGATTTCCTAATTTTGCAATGTACAGCATGAAAACCTGTCTATCAGAATCAAACATTTTGGACTATTATTGATTATATTACAAAGTTTAAATGTTCAATTATAGTATTTATTAGTTATGTTACTAATAATGTGTCAATTCTTGAAACTTAATTTTCATCAGATATGGTATGTTCAGTGATGAGATCCATCATTGAACGTTTATTGCGTACGTGCAGATCCAAACTCTCCAAAGATGAGGTTCAGTCAAAGCTCACTTCATGCTTGGCTGAGGAAACAGGTTGATAAACATTAGACAAATGACCACTCACTGTAAAATGAGATGAATGGTGTGAAGTGGAGCAAACATTAAGGGGGCTGTCATACGCATCAGCAAGGCTTCCTGAGCTTGACATTTCATCTTCACTCAAAATACATGAGGTTCTTGTTGGCAAAGTGCCTTTAAGTGAAATAAGTACTGTGTTGAGTTGGAAGTAAATGTTTCCTCTTCTTTTGAGACTGCTGATACACTTACATTTGTTACTTTACAAATTTAAAACTGGTAAAAAAAAAAACTGTAGCATGCAACTGTTGGGTACCCAATGTAACTGTAGTTCTGACCCATTCATTATTTTCTGCTTATTCATGATCATGTTATGCTGGACCGTGTTTACACGAACGTAAAAGATGCATACAAAGCCGAACCCCGCCCCCACCTAGGACTGTCAGACCACATCTCAATCTTCCTGGCTCCTGCTTACATGCCCCCGCTGAGACGCTCCAGACCGGTTCAAAAGAAAGTTAAATGTTGGATCCAGGACAGTGGCCCCATACTGAGAGATTGTTTTGATCGAACAGACTGGCAGGTTTTCAGAGAAGCTGCTGAAAATGGAGGTTCGCTTGATCTTGACCAATACACATCCTCAGTACTGGGTTACATTAGTACATGTACTGACACCGTCTCCACTATCAGAAATGTTAAAAGCTACCCAAACAGAAAACCTTGGCTGAATGCAGAGGTGCGTACCCTGCTGGAAGCCAGGAACACTGCCTTCAGGTCTGGAAACTCAGAGGAGCTGAGTAGGACAAGAAAAGAGCTGGTTGCTGGTATTAAGAGGGCCAAGGGCACATATGCAAAGAGGATCGAGGGTCAATTCATCTCACAAGACCCTCGGAGCATGTGGAGGGGCATTAAGTGCATAACAGATTATAAAGGAAGGAGTGAACAATGTCCCAAAGACCCATCTCTGCCTGATGCCCTCAACAAGTTCTATGCACGCTTTGAAGACCCGAACAGACCACCCAGCACCAGACTCACCTCACCACCGGATGAAGAGCATCTCAGCGTGACCTCAGCAGAAGTAAGGAGTACCTTCAGGAGGATTAATCCGCACAAAGCAACTGGCCCAGACAACATCCCCGGAAAAGTGTTGAAGGAATGTGCTGATCAGCTCTGTGAGGTGCTGGCAGACATCTTTAACACCTCACTTACTCTGGAGACAGTTCCCACCTGCCTGAAGACTGCCACCATCATCCCAGTCCCAAAAAGCTCTACAGTGACTGGTCTGAATGACTATCGGCCAGTGGCCCTCACCCCGATAGTCGCTAAATGCTTCGAAAAACTGGTCATGACTCACATCAAAACAACCATCAACATCAACGAGGACCCTCATCAGTACGCATACCGTGAGAACCGATCAACAGAGGATGCAATCTCCTCTGTGGTCCACACTGCACTCAACCACCTGGAGCAGAAAAACTCTTACGTCCGTATGCTCTTTGTGGACTTCACATCCGCCTTCAACACCATGATCCCCCAAACCCTGATGGACAAACTATCCACACTAGGACTAAGCCCCTCCATCTGCAACTGGGTACTAGACTTTTTAACAAACAGACCACAGTTAGTGAGGATCCACAACCTCTCCTCCTCCACCATAACCCTCAGCACTGGCTCTCCTCAGGGATGTGTGTTGAGCCCCCTCCTGTTTACTCTGCTCACATATGATTGTGCAGCTACCCATCCAGGCTGTCACATTGTAAAGTTTGCAGATGATACAGCGGTGGTGGGATGCATCACAAACAATGATGAGTCCAGCTACAGGCAGGAGGTGGAACACCTGGAGAGCTGGTGCAGAGAGAATAACCTTCACATCAATGTGAAGAAGACAAAGGAGATGATTGTGGACTTCAGAAGGAACAAAAACACCTACACCCCCCTGAACATAAGAGGATCTGCGGTGGAAGTGGTCTCCAGCTACAAGTACTTGGGTGTACACATGAATGACAACCTCAGCTGGAGCAACAACACCACCAGCCTGATCAAGAAAGCTCATCAGAGACTCTACTTCCTCAGACGGCTGAGGCGAGCTGGTCTGGGAAGCTCAGTCCTCACCTCCTTCTACAGGTGTGCAGTGGAGAGCATCCTGTGCTCGAGCATCAATGTGTGGCATGGAGGCTGCACAGCTGCAGAAAGAAAAGCATTGCAGAGAGTGGTGAAGGCTGCACAGAAATCTGTTGGAATCAGTCTCCCCACCATCACAGACATCTACACCTCCAGATGCAGGAAGAGGGCCACCTGCATCATGAAGGACCCCACCCACCCAGCACACACACTTTTTGCCCCACTCCCCTCAGGAAGGAGGTTAAGGAGCATTAAGTGTAGAACCACTAGACTGAGGAACAGCTTCTACCCTGAGGCTGTTAGACTCATGAATCTCTAACTAGAATAATCACTGTGAAAAACCATATCATGTTGCTGCTGATCTGTTTCGTGTTGCTGCTGATCTGTTTCAATGTTGATGTGTTCATGCGTGCACATCTGCTCACAGACTCATGTTCATGTTTGTGGTGATGTTCAATGTTTTATGTTATGAGTGCTTAGTGTATATTTAGTTGATGTTTTTCTTAGTTCATATCTTAGATGTTATTACTGTTTTTCTTAGACATTTTATTGTTGGATGTAACTGGGACCCTGTGTACATAATTTCGCTCCACCACATGTACCACATGAGGTGCGAATGACAATAAAGAAACTCTGACTCTGACTCTGACTCTGATGTTATGGGGGCATCAGATCCTGAAGGTTGCCTGGACAACCTCAGTGGACTCCTTTCTATGTGGAGGATTTGCAGCTCTAATCCGAGTTTCCTACAGATGATGAAGCTCCTCACCTTCTTAAAGCTGAGCCTGGCCACCCTGCAGAGGGCAGGCTTGTACCTGCGAACCCATTCTTTTGGCCATGAGTCATACCCCAGGATGACCATAGGTGACAATTAGAACCAGGAAACTGAGTGCTTTGCCTTTCTTCTTACCTCTTTCTTTACCACGATGGGTTGAAGCAGCACCTGCCATGATTCTTGTTGTGTCTCTCTGTTAATAATTTGATTTACAGACCGAGTGTCCAAGAGCATCTATTGTGCAGTACTGGTTTTGTCAACACCCAGTATGGCTGCAGGTGACCTGTCTGATTACTCATGTTAGCATTTAGGCCGGAGCTGATCCATGACTCTGTAACGATCAACGGAATACCCAGAGAGTATGGACTAAAGTGAAACAGACTCCAAGACTTAGGAAAATAAACAGTGCTTTATTTACAGTGAAAAATTCATCAGATGTACAAGGAAGTATCCTGGAACCCTGGAGGACAAGGAGAGAGGTCAGGTTGGTGGAACTCAGAAGATGGTGAGTAATGTATTTTCTTTCCTTGCAGATGGTGTTATGGATCGTTACAAGGATTGAGGGTTCAATGATTCCAGTGCAATGGAAGAAGGCGTAGGAGGTGAGTCAGAGGTGTGACTGGCAAGTGGTTGGAAGGTGGTGGAGGCAGCTGAGGAAGTCAACAAGGATCTCACGGTTTTAACAGAGGGGTCAAAGATCAGGTGAACCACTGGCGTCGAGGCTGTAACACAAAGCGAACACAGTAAGTCTTTACCACTTAGAATCGCACAAAGTGGCTAGAAGCACAAAATACCAGTAGGCATGTAATGCTTCAGCAGGGAGTAGAGGTCTTCTGTAGACTTTTATGCTCCTGGCACTCATCAAGAGAATGGACCGCAGGTGTGACAGGTTGGCACCATCTTAGGACTTCAGAGGCTGCAGAAAAAACTGAACTTCCACAGACTCAATATTGTTTTGTTCAAAATCTCACTGTGATAATTGGCATTTAAATCGCAGGTAAGTCTCTCTTGTGCTCAAAACTCCGCAAACATAATTACTTTAGGCTTATCTGTGTCTCCTTGCAGCTTCCTCTGTCTGTGACCTTGTCTCCTCCATGAGTTCAATGTGTTGACCTTAACTGAGATTACTCTTCCAAAGCCTCTACCTCCAAAGTACAAAGTAATCAAAGGAGAAGTCTTCACGCCATGGGCCGCTCGCTCTCACGCTCAAATTTTCTACCACGTACTCACCACCACTTGGAACTGCCTCATCTCCACCTTGACCATCAAAAATCCTGACTCCTGCCTGAACCTCTGTGAAAATAAAGAAACCGTAAGAACTATAGCTCACTTAATATTTTATAACTACCTGTACAACTACCGGTACTTATACTGGGATATAAACAAAAAACACAAAATAGTTATAGTAATTTTACAAGAAACTCATCTAACAGGTAAAGAACATAAAAAATGAGACACCATATAATTTTAAATCTAGAGGTGTGGTTATGTTATTTCATAAAAAATGGATGAAAAAAATTAAACACATAAATAAAAATCAAGATGGAGAACATTAATGGTAGAATTTGAACTTTTTGAGACCCGACTGACTTTAATTAATATATATGTTGAAGACCCTCAGTTTTTTAGAAATCTTAGACTCAACTCAGGTTTATGGTCACTGCACTATAGGAGGAGATTTTAACTGAATATTAAACCCATGTTTAGATAAATCAAATAAATATCACATATCTCATTTTAGAGCTGCCTTTGTTTTAAAATATAGCATGAAAGCTCTGTGATATTTTGAAATATAAAGTCAAAAACCCAGTCAAAAAAGAATATTCTTATTACCAACATATTCATAAAACACTTACAAGAACTGATTTATTTTTAATCGTAGACTCACTTGCATCCAAAGTGTTGGGAGTGTACTTACCTAGAATAATCTCTAACCATAGTCGTTTGAAAATTTTTAATTAAATATAAATAGCAAAAATGGCAAAATGTTACCTAAAAGATGGGCACTAATGGTCGACAGTTTTGCACTTTGTTTACAGAGAAAAATAACAGAATAAAAAAAAATATATAAGACAGCTTCTTCTACATCCATCTGGGAGTCAATGCTTGCCTCCATTAGAGGACAGATAATTTCATATACAGCCAAAGGAAAAAAAACTAAACAAAATGAATCTACTGAATTAGAGTAAGAAATTGAAAATATGGAGAAAAACATGCTCAAACTAATAATAAAACTGAAGCTCAGGTGGCTAGAACAAAATACCACTATTATAAGAAAAATGAAAATATGAACTCCTTTAATAAAATAAAATTCAATATGCTCTCAGAAGACATGAAAGGCAGCCTAGATGGAGATATTACAGAAAAGAAGTAATCCCCGATGTTAAAAGCAAATAAAGCTGCAGCACCAGGTGATTATCTTGCAGACTTTTTAAAGAAATGTACTAACTTTCTGGTACCTTCTTGATGAATATGCTTAAAGAATCCTTTAAAATGAAAAACTACCAAAAACATTAGAAGCATCTATTGTCATCAGGCTCATATTACACCTGTTTTAGAATCATTGCATTGGTGCCCTGTGCACCTCAGGATTGATTTGGGTTTATTGTTTATAATTCTGTACACCACTCTGAGCTGCGTTTAGTATGAAGGGTGCTTTATAAATAAAATTGATTGATTGATTGATTTCCTAAAACCGGGAAAGGATGAACAATCATGTAGCTCATAGGCCATTCTCCTTGTTAAATGTCTCTTTAAAGTACTAACAAAATATCCAGCTAATACATTGGAAAAGGACAATTGATTCATTTCTACCAGATAGGTTTTATTAAAGGCTGTCAAGGAACAGACAATAAAAGAAAACTGCTTAACATTTTAGAATTATCAGACACCGCTGAACCAAGTTGTGGCTGTGATGGATGCTGGAAAAGCATTTAATAGTATTGAATGAGAATTAGTTTAAAACATTTTTTGCAAATGATGTATGGGAATTTTGGAGGCAACATGGTGGCTCAATGAGTAGAACTGTTACCTCTCAGCAAGGAGGTTGCAAGATTGAATTCCATCCAGGTGTCTTTCTGGGTGGAGTTTGCATGTTCTCTCCGTGCATGCGTGGGTTTTCTCCATGTACCCCAGTTTCCTCCCACAGACCAAAAACATGTTAGACTGATTGGTAACTCTAAATTGTCCCTAGGTGTGAGTGAGAGAGTGAATGGTTGTTTGTCTCATTTGTCTCTGTGTGTCCCTGTGATGGACTGGAGACCTGTCCAGGGTGTACCTGTCTCTTGCACAGTGACTACTGGATATGAGAACCAGTGACCACCGCAACCCGAAAATTATGAACCGGTTAAAGATAACAGATGTATTTTGGAGTTGTTTTTCAAGATGGATAAACATGATATAGAGCACCAGGAGCAACAGTCATAACAAATGGCAGAGCATCAAAACCGTTTACTCTGGGAAGAGGAATCAGACAAGGCTGTCCCTTACTGTCACTTATATTTGCCATATCAAACCATTGGCAGCTGCCTTATGCTTCAATCAAGATATCAAGGGAATTCAAATTGACAAGAAAGAATTTGACACATTACATACTGATGAAAATATATGTCCAACCCAAAAAGCTCAATTCATAAAACAAAAAACTTAATATATATGTATATTTCCTGCGGGATCAATAAAGTTCTATCTTATGTATGTACACACACACACACATACTCCCCCCCCCCA
>NC_056505.1:26518554-26518829 GCF_014905685.2 Nematolebias whitei | reverse complement strand
TATATATATATATATATATATATATATATATATATATACAGTATGTAGACAGACACACTCACAAAACCATAACCAAATGAAATGAATATACAGGTCCTTCTAAAAAAATTAGCATATTGTGATAAAGGTCATTATTTTCCATAATGTAATGATAAAAATGAAACTTTCATATATTTCAGATTCATTGCATACCAACTGAAATATTTCAGGTCTTTAATTGTTTTAATACTGATGATTATGGCATACAGCTCATGAAAACCCAAAATGCCTGTCCG
>NC_056505.1:26510690-26518454 GCF_014905685.2 Nematolebias whitei | reverse complement strand
GATAGATAGATAGATAGATAGATAGATAGATAGATAGATAGATAGATAGATAGATAGATAGATAGATAGATAGATAGATAGATAGATAGATAGATAGGATAGATAGGATAGATAGATAGGATAGATAGGATGGATGGATGGATGGATGGACAGCCAGGCATTCCTTCATGGAATGATATTTAGTTTAGAGGTTTTAAAGGAGAGGTTATGAATGATAAATATTTTACCTGGTGCAGATAGCTCCTTGAACGAGCTCAGTTTGATGAAACACAAATGAGTTCTGATGGACTGACAAGCTAACTGCTCATCAGAGCTGAGCCAAAGTGTGATGATGCAAACACGTGTACGCTGCTGTACATTTGGAATTACAGAGTGCGTTACTCACAATCTGCAACTCTTTTCAAGACTCTTCTGGCAGGACTATTATAATACCTCCACCATAATAACTGTAACGTAAAATCTGCAGTGCTGTGAAGATTTATGAATAACATATGCATCATCCTCTGTAATTTTTTTATCTTGTAGTTGTTAGTAGTTATAGCTGTAGTGTTCAAACCACTTTGGTCTTGGTCTTTTCTCTTCACCTCTGATCTTGCAGATAATCCAAGCAACCCCTTTGCCCATCTCTTACTCTTGTCATGATAAAGTGTTGTGTGTGTCTAAAAGTAAGAAATAACTAACAGTGACTCCAGTTTATTAGGAAAACTGATAGATTTTCTCTGTTGACTATTTCAAAAACACAAGAGGTGAATGAGTGTTAATGCTTCAGATATCAGGTAGGCTGCTATGGTTAGTGTGGTAAAGATGTGAAAATGAGAGTCCAGGCAGAATGGAGTGAATGGAGAAAAGTTTCAGGAGTGATTTTCGACAAAAGAGTGTCAGCAAAGGTCAGAGATAGTGATGAGACCAATTATGTTGTCTGGTCTGGAGACAGTGACATGGACACAAAGACAGGAGAAAGAACTGGAAGTTGTAGAAACAAAGATGTTGAGGTTCTCCTTAGGAGTGACAAAGATGGATAATATTAGGAATGAGATCATCAGAGGTACAGCACAGGTTGAACAACTGGGAGATAAAGTTAGAGAGGCCAGACTGAGATGGTTTGGACATGTCCAGAGGAGGGACAGTGGGTATACTGGTAGAAGGATGTTAGAAATGCAGCTGCCAGGAAAAAGACAAAGAGGAAATATATGGGTGCAGTTAGAGAGGACATGGAGGAAGTTGGAGTGAGGACAGAGGATGCAGAGGACAGAGTGAGGTGGAGGAGGATGACTCGCTGTGGAGACAGATGAAGAGGGAAAAGCTGAAAGAAGAAGAAGATATCAAGTAGGCTGCTTGTTTTCTTAAACCAGATGCTTTTCAGTTATTTCAAGAGATCTTCAACACTGAAGTAAATGTTATGGCGAGACTCGCACCTGCTCTAACTATCATCCATCTATCCATACACACTGCGCTGTGCTTATGTGCTGGAGGTGTTGGTTCTAGGTGAACTATATTTAGCTCAACTGAGGATCTTTGAAGGATATACAGTCTAAAATGTCCAGCAGCATGTGTCAGGGCTCATGGGACTGTTGAGAATTGTTATAATGAATCCCCTCAGCTGGGAAACGATCGATGAAACTGACTGAAGATGCTGAATGACATCAAAGCTGAATATATTGTTTTACTAAAAATGTGGATTTCAGGGATAAGAATGGATGAAATAGAAACATTCTGTCTGCCACGAACAAATCTTCCACACATCAGTCACAGCTCCTAATGGGTCAGTGTTTTATAGATATATTCATTTTTCAGATCTAATCTAAAAATACCAACCAGAGCATATTTAGATGGAGTGAAGTCATTAAAGATTGAGCTGAACAGAAGATCAATCCATGTGTCATGTTGCTGCTAGGTTGCCTTTTTTTTCCTCCGTTTTATTTCATGAAATTAATTCTTGTGTCATATCAAATCCATCATTCCTCAACATGTTGACAAGACTGCAGCGGCACCCTCAGTCCACAAAACTAAACCAGGTGAGATATAGTGGGACTAAACAGAGAAAAGTCCAACTGTGTTCACTGTCTTTAGGATATATTCCTATGTAAAAAAATCTTTAAATGTTTTATGTTTATAAGAATAAAAAAAAAAGTGGTTTTAAGTTACAAACCCATCTTTTCTGAGGGAAGCTTGTTTTTTTATTGGATTTTTCTTCCTGCCTTGCAGAAATGCACAGATGTTTTTCCACCTGAACTGAATGTGTAATAACCAAGAAATTAAACATTTATCAGCCTCACCATGGAGCTTAGAAAAACCTGCGAGTGTTTTAGACAAAGTCTTCAGTTCTTAGTTGTATAATAAGCCAAACTTGAACTCTTGTTCTTAAAATAAAAAATAAAAAAAAACACACATTTTGCATTTCCATCATTCCTCTGTAATGCCCCCTCTAAATCAGAATTAAAGCCCCAAACAGCATGGTTTTAACAATCCAAAGTGGAACACTTACCCAGTGTTGGTGTGTGGAGTTTTCAGTCAGCTGCAGATGTGGTGCGCCTCTGGAGATGCGCGCTCCTCACATCCTGGATGACTCTGGACGTGTCTCCAGCCGCGCAGCCGCTCTCCTCCAACCTCTCATCAGCCCTACAGGTGCGCACTGTGCAGCTGCGTGTCCGTGCTCGATACGCCCGCGTGTGTGCGCGCTGCAGGCGCACCCAGTCACACGGCTCGCTCCTTATCGCTGCTTTGCACTTGACTGACAGCTCCGATGATGGAAGGAGTTCCTGACGCAGCCCTCAAAGCAGGCTTCACCCCCACCTTCCTGCTCCGAATGCACAAGAGATTTACACTTTTGTCTCTGGACACTTTGATGTCCTTGAAAATTGTTCCTTGCTGCAGGAAAATAAAGCATCTTCAGAAAAGTCTGTTTTTCTTTCCATCTGTGGCCGAAAGGTCACTCCTCTGGAGATAGTGGCTTTTGGTGCCTGAGCCATTCTCCATTCATGGCAGCAAATATTTGCAGAAGGATAAAAGAGGGAGACTGATAAGGAGGTGATGTAACAGTGAGGAGTGTCCCACCCCAGGCATGGTGGTTGATTTGTGCAAAGCGGTCTCAGTTTAGCCCAAAGGCTGTGGCTGTAGAGGACTGAGCCCAGAAAACCAGGTCTGGTTGTGATCCTGCTGCAGTGATCACAGGAGTTTTATCTGGAGGTTTTAGCACTTTTATTTAATGCCATAAGACTTTATTTGGAATTTATGAAGATCCTATAACTCCCACATGCAGCTGTTTCCCCCGAGATTCTCATCAGCAAGATTTAGTGAGTCCAAGGTAAGTCAGAACTTATCTGAATCAGAACCATCCTGAAATACAGCATGCCTGAAGAAGCTGCTGAGTTTGTTCACTCCACTGCAGTTTACTGAGGAACAGAAACATTTGCTGCACATTGGGTTCAAACCTGCATCCAAGTGTGACTGTAGCTCCAATCTATAATCAATTAAAGATCGTTTAAACTTCTGCTGTGTTGAAAGCAGGAGTTTAACCTAAAACACTGGATGTGTTAGCTGTTAGCACTCAGAGTATGAGTTTGGGATGACTCTCAGCTACCACACCAAATGTTGGCTCAATATCTGTAAAACTGACAGAGTTATGATCTATTTGTGTATGCTACAGTTATTTACCTGCACATCATGAATTAAGTTGACTCCAATGGTTCTAGAATAGAATAGAATCACCTTTATTGTCATGGTATGGATTGTATGAGATTGTAAGGGCCTTCTTACTTTCATGCATATTCAACAGCTCTCAAAAGAAGTGAAAAAACAAATAAGAATTTAATAATTACTAAACAACAGTGCATTAAAAAAACACAAGTAAAAAATTATAATGTACTCCATATAAGGTATTACAGAAATTCAGAGGTCTTATATGACCGAAAGATGAAAGTTGTTTTAAAATGTATTTATCGTATTTCAGAGATTTATGGACCATGTGGTTGAATCGACCCTGTAGATAAGAAAAGGTCAGAGACAGTTTTCCTCACACTGCTCAGACACCGGGAGCGGGCGATGCCATCCAAAGATGACAGGGAGCAGTCGACAATGCACTGCGATGTGTTGATAACTCCCTGCAGATGTTTCCTGTCTTCTGCAGCTGCCACATCACAGCACGGTTCAATGGTGGAGTGGTGGAGGGACACTTGCAGGTTTTCCTCCACAGCACTCTGAGGAAGTGATGTGACTGCTGGGTCTTTTAACCACTGCCAGAGTGTTGGTCAACCAGGTGAGGTCCTCTGTTTTATGTGTTCCCAGGTCCCCCACACAGTCAGAGTGGTGCAGGAATCATTTTACTCCTCCTGAAGTCCACCACCACCTACTGGTGCTGAGCAGCAGGTTGTTCTTGGAGCATCACTCTGAACCTCCTTCTCTAGTCTCATCGTCTCCTGTAATATGCCCCATGGCTGAGGTGTCATCTGCAAGATTTATGGATTCATTATTCATTAGGCAGACAAACACATGCACATACACAGACAGAGGTAGTTGCACAATCAACCACCATTCATGGTGAAAGGCAAACTTAATCTGTAAATAAAGATTGTCATCATAAAATAGAAGTTTTATCTTCCAACAATTGTCAGACAGAAAATTGAAAAAGTCCAGCAGACAGCTAAGGACTACTGGAAAGCTTGTAAATACATTGTTAATTGGGCTGCATGTAAATTTAAAAAAGTTCAAGACAACAACAACTGGACTTTATTTGTAACAGAAGACGTTTCGCTTCTCATCCGAGAAGCTTTCTCAATATCGAATTGAACTTATTTGAATTTACAATGTCCCGGATAACTGAGAATCTTCACCAGTGTGCTACATGTAAATCAACCTAAAGAAACCTAGCCTTGAATAAAGTAATAATCTGAAAACAACTGGTAAATGGACTGTACTTATATAGCGCCTTTCTGTCTAGTCAAGATACTCAAAGTGCTCTACAACACAATCTGTGCCCTCATTTACCTCCACACACGTTCATACAGCACTCTGCTACATCTCTACAAATCTAATCTGAATCTGTTGAGACTAATCGGTGTTTTATCACATTCAAACACCGATGGGACACACATCGGAGGTAACGAGCGGTTCAGTGTCTTGCCCAGGGACACTTCAGCATGCGACTGCTGGTGGAATTGAACCCCCAACTCTCCCATTGGAGGACGACTGCGCTAACCACCCAGCCACAGCTGCCCAGAAGTGCACGGATTAAACAGATCAGTAGCTCTTTCATCGCTCATGTTCTCACCCCATATTGGAACAATTCCAGTGTTTTTTGACCCCTTTATCTAAAACGAGCAGCTTTAAGGACGTCCTTCTTATTTGACCTCATTGCATCACCGTCCAAATTAATTTTCTCAGATGGAGAGTTAGCAGAAATGTGTGCCATGATTCTAAAACTGTAACTGAAGATGACAACATTCTGGAGACTTTTCCAAAAAAATATGCGTCTGTTTTAAAAGATCATCTGAAATTTGTCTTAGATGTTCGAGGTGAGCCTCGATACGAGAGAGTCTCTTTTCTTTTTAAATGGACTCAGATTAATTTGTTTCATAAGCAGTTTAAATTTCCACCTCAAGCTGTTTCTGTGCAGAGCCTTGAGACAACTTCTGTTGTGATAGGCACTTTATAAATACACTGAATGAACATCCTCTGACGTTCTTTGATTTGATTTTTTTAATAGCTTTCATTTGTTTCTATACAAGACCATGAAATCAAGTTCTGCAGAGTTTACTTTCTGAAAACAACACCACCAAAAAAAATCCCACATATTTAACTCAAGAAAAGTACACTCCAAGTGTTTGATTACAGACATTTCCGTTGTTACACTTGATGTTTTGGGCTTAATAACACGATCCAGTTCTGTTCAAATGAGCAGCAACATGTTGCAATCCTCTCGAGCACCGAGCATTTTTAGACCACTTGTATTCAAGTCAAAACATACGCCAGCGTTTGGAGAAAAATAAAACCCACTTCAAGCAATGAAGAAGAAGTAGATCTGATGAGTCACCATCCTGTGTTCTTTCACCTGCAGGCAGCGGCCTTTTACTCTGATTGCTACTGATGATGTAAGAAAAGAAATGGAGAGGGTGGAAAATTATATCTGTTGGTTCAAACAAAGACTAAATCCTTCTTTGCTTTGCTTATTATGATTGCCTTTTATGTAACTGTTTCCTCCGTGCACTTCCAGCCTTCAGGGTAACAGTTTGAACTGAACCATTCTTGCTAAAACATCTAAGTGTCCTGATCGTTTGACTGATCTGATTAAACATTATGCTTTTCTTCATGGGAATGCATTTTGCAGGTTAGGAAATAGAAAAAAAACATAAATAATATTTCTACTTAACATTTACCTTTCATTAGAACCTTGTTAAAGGAGCTCAGTGGAAAAGCTTCTCGTTTGCAGATTTCTTGTCTGAGCTGCAGGTAACCAGCCACTCAGGAAACTTGATAATATTTCACAGAGAATTAAAAAAAAAGACGTCCTTGATGCTCACTGAATGTGTTTACAACAGCCTTCATCTCTTTATTATTCTTTCATAAGAATTATAATTTCGGGCAGCACGGTGGCGCAACTGGTAGAGCTGCTGCCTCTCAGTGAGCAGGTCCTTGGTTCAAACCCCAGTCCGGGGGCCTTTCTGGGTGGAGTTTGCATGTTCTCTCCGTGCATGCGTGGGTTTTCTCCGGGTACTCCAGTTTCCTCCCACTGACCAAAAACATGCATGTTAGGCTGATTGGTAACTCTAAATTGTCGCTAGGTGTGAGTGAGAGAGTGAATGGTTGTTTGTCTCGTTTGTCTCTATATGTGTCCCTGTGATGGACTTGCGACCCGTCCAGGGTGTACCCCGCCCCTCGCACAGTGATTGCTGGACATGGGCACCAGCGACCCCCGTGACCCAAAATGGAATAAGCGGGTAAAGAAAATGGATGGATGGATGAAGAATTATAATTTGTTTTCGTGCTTGCTTGTTAATTTTCAGAGTGTTTTCTTTTTATTTGGCTCATCTCTGTTCTTCCCCCTGTCCTGTTAATCGTTTCACCGCACTCACCTGTGTTTTGTTAGTTTCACATGGGATTTGGGATGGGAGCCATCAGTTTTGCCTCCCGTTCTTCTTTCTGTCATTTATTTGTCCTGTTAGCTGGAGACAAAAACTGAGCTTGTCTAAATCAACCTTTGGGACAAGGTTTGGTGTTCTGCTTACCAACTAAAAGCTTGAAAACTATTTTCATATTGACCAAGGCCAGGTCATTCCCCATCACCTTGGTCCAGTTTTCAGCTCCAAACGTAACCCTGGTCTTGAAAGAAATTTTTAACCTGCTGAATATAACACATCACTGAAGCATGTTCTGAAACCTCTGCATCAAGCACGGTTATTTTGTCTTTGCAGATGAATCCACAGGGATGGACATAGTCAACCCCTCTACACAGGTCGTTTTGCACTGAAGCCTATTTTAGAGCATCTTTGCTAAAACGTTACTAAGAACTTGCTAAAAGCCACAAGGTTGCCCACTTCACAGATGTAATTTTTACAATAATCATTCAGTCTAGCTCCTAACTAAGCTGCAAAAAATATATACGTTCGAGTTGTCTTTCTTAGATGTGTTTACAGATAATATGTTTCAGTGTAGGACTGCAGCTAATTTACTCAGCCCCTTAAACCATTGATTTCTGCACTCCATGTGCCTGATGAATTAAGATGTTTCGATAGTAAACCCATATATATATATATATATATATATATATAT
>NC_056505.1:26504221-26509221 GCF_014905685.2 Nematolebias whitei | reverse complement strand
TTAATTTTTTCCTTACTCTTCTGCTGTCTTTCTGTGTGTGTCAGACTGCTCTTAAGGGTGAAGATGAACCACAAACATCCAAGAAAAATAATCCGGGGAAAAAAAGGAAGAACAACAAAAAGAGCCAGACCAGAAAAAGAGCTAATGCAGCACCAGATAAAGAGGTAAAGAAAACAAGACATGGTGCACAGATGAAGTTGTGTTTTTAAAATACATAAATCACATTTTGATACAGAGGTCATGCAGTGCCACTGTTGCACCAAGGTAAATATCCCTGAAAAGATGCATGCAAAAAGCAGGAAAAGCTTGTTACTCCTTTAATTTCAGAGGGACCACATTTATTTATTAACCTTTATTTAACCAGGCAAATGGCAGGCTCACCACCTTTGCCAGAATTTGTGACCCTCCATACACACACCAAAATGGGCAAATAATAATTAGCATAAACATGTTTCAGATTAGAAAGATTTCTCATCATGACTGATTTATTTCTGTAATTTTTCAGATATTTGATCTTTTTCTTAGAAAATTAAAGGGGACAAAGAATTATTTAAGTGGAGTCACTACCTCTGACTACGTCTGCCAGAATGTGACCCTGCATTATCCCTGTTTAACTCGCACAATAAATTTAAACCTAATTTTGAGGTTTACACGAGTAAAGTCAATGCGTAGTCATTTAGATGAGCTTTCCCTGCTTTGTTTCTGCTCCAGCAAAGGGGGCACAAGTTCTATCAGGAACCTTGGCACAACACCATCAGACCAAACCTCTAATTTTGGACCATGCAAAATAAAAAGGTTTTATTATAACCAAAGTTTTTGTCTTGTATGCTTTTGTATATTATTATATATTGTATATTCTATATTGTATATTATTATACTACTTGTGTATATTATTTTATATTTTGGTGAAATATATCAGAATTTTCAAGCCATTAATGTAGATGAATAAAACCCAACAAAACATATAAGTAAAAAAAGTTGCTTTTTTTGTATTTAAAGATAATCGTTTTTATATGAGCAACATTTTTTTGTCTTGTTGAAGTTTGTGATAATTGTGTTTAAACTGCCAAGTAACTTTTAGCTGTTATAAAACTACATTATTAGTACATAGAATGCTCTTATCATTTTATAAATACTCAAAAGTTCAGTCCATTAAAAGAAGTAAAAGTCAAACTTTATTATTTTGTACAAAAGGGAGTTTAAATATTGCTTTTGGACTGTATATTGAAAATGTTTCTGTCTGACTGATTGACTCTCTTTAAGAACGGAACTGATGTGCCCAGGTGTGCTGGCACAGAGTGATCCAAATGTTTCATACAATCTTGTACATTAGTTCTTTTGAATATTAAAATGTTTCACCACAAATCAAATTAGTGTTTCATTGACTTTTGGTACATTTGAACTTCGACTAAGGCAACCAACACAAATTAATAATGTTTTATGTTGTGTCACAGTGGCAGGTTGGAGACTCCTGTTGTGCTTACTGGTCAGCAGATGGTCAGCTGTATGCAGCCACCATCTCCACCATAGACCAGAAGAAGGGCACTTGTGTTGTGGTTTATACTGGCTATGGCAACGAGGAGGAGCAGAACCTCGAAGACTTGCTGTCAGAAATTTCTGAGGCTGAAGAAGAAACAAATGCCAAGGTGAAGGAGCACACATCAAATATGTTTATGGCAATACTATTAAACTGAATTCAGTTTATAATTTTCATCAGTGTATCAAGGTCTGCTGTTGTTTTGTGTCAATTTTGTTCTTGTTGTACTTGTTCTGTATTATGTTGAGTCTGTCTGTATATCCTGTTCAATTAGAACTTTTTAAATTAAGACTGTAACGACTTTTGGATGACTTAAAAATCAACAGAATATTTTTTTTCCTCAATGAAAATTGACATGTTTAACATTTTAAAGACATTTTTAGACGCGCACTAACATTTGCTCATAGAAATTGAAGTGTTTAATAGAACTTGCATTTAACAAAGTTTAACACTTGATTTTTCTCATCAAGTGGAAACTATGTCAGCCCGTTTCAAATGTGGTAATTTTGTAAAAAATTATATTCATGTTGGAGAAACTGTTATACCGGTAATCTGAAAATTGTTTTATTTGAATAGTTTTTTTCTTTAAGAACACATTTTTTTATTACATTCTAAAATATAGAGAAGTAAAAAAAAAAAGTACTATGTTGGAGTTAAAACAATTAAATTTCCTCTCCTAAAGCATTAGCATCCTGCAAGCGTTTAAAATGATCTAGCTATATCTTTTTGTAGTTGTCAAAAAGTTATCAAGACAACTTTTTTTCTGTTTGTAGGTGAATGAGGAAGAATCTTCAACAGAAGAAAGTGACCTGTCGACCACACCGAACCAGCACAAACACCAGCCTCACAGTAAAACCCAAAAGTCCAAGGCTCACAAAGAACTGCCTTCTATGGGGGCTCCAGGTTTCCCTGGATTTCCCCCAGGCCCCCCTCCCATGTATAATAATAGACGGGTAAGGAAACTGATTTATTAGACTTCAAGTACATACATAAATGTAGATTATTTTATATGTTTACTGTATGTACATGTTTAATCTGCTGGTTACCTTTTTCTGCATTGTGTAAAATAAAGTGTAAACAGTAAATTGTTCACAATAAATGCAGTGAAAAAGGGCTGTAAACAAGAGCTCTCTGAGATGGCATTTATTGCAAAGATATCGGATTGCAGTAAATTTAACTTGGACTTGTCTCAATTTTTCGTTCTGCCAACACTTTCTTATGATTTATTTGATCAGTTGTTGCTTTTAAAAGAAGTGAAATATCTCAGACTGCACTTGTTTTAAGCCAGATGAAATTTGCTAAAGAAAGTTCATAAAACTTTCCTTTTAATTAAAAGCTTTTTGATGTACTGCTTTGATATAGTGGGATCAAATATATGTATATTTTCTCTGCCAGGGGGAAGGCAGGCAGTCTGGTGGACATGGACCCATTCCACCCTCCTGGCCTCCCATGATGCCTTTTGGGCCACCTGTAAGTTTGAAAAAGCTCTGTCTTTTCACATATAATTAAAAGTTCAGAAAGCACTATAAATAGTTAACTTTTAGGTTAGGTTTTTTTTTTTTGTCTTATGCAAATCAACACAAGGTCAACAATGCAATGAAATACTGAGGACGAGAAGAACCGTCTCGACTCGCCAAAGAAACAACAGCAAAAAACACCAAAGCATGCAACAAAAATACAAAAACAAGATGCCAAAAGTGCAAAAGAAATGCATCTACAGCAGCATGGTCCTATCAGCTGTGTGGTTTGATTAGTGGCATGGTCTTGTTAGCAGCATTAGCAGGTCTTATTAGCAGGTCCCGTTAGCAGCTTGGTGATAATAACTACCGCAGCAACTGCCCTCCAGAACCGTGTCCGGCAGACAGAGAGCATCCAAGGTTTCTCCGTGGAACTGAATAGGTTCGTAAAGTTCAGTCCGTTCAGGCAGATGGAGGATCTTGTTAGCAGCGTTAGCAAGTCTTGTTAGCATGTCCCGTTAGCAACTTGATGATAATGACGACCACAGCATTTGGGCTTTAACATTTAAATTTAAGAAAGTGGTGAAAAGGATCAGAGACTGGTGCACTTAAAAAAGCAACAGGTAATTAAATGAAATAATAAAACATAATTTCACATGCACAGAGTCAGAGAGTCAGAGTTTCTTTATTGTCATTCGCACCTCATGTGGTACATGTGGTGGAGCGAAATTATGTACACAGGGTCCCAGTTACATCCAACAATAAAATGTATAAGAACAACAGTAATAACATCTAAGATATGAACTAAGAAAAACATCAACTAAATATACACTAAGCACTCATAACATAAAACATTGAACATCAGCACAAACATGAACATGAGTCTGTGAGCAGATGTGCACGCATGAACACATCAACATTGAAACAGATCAGCAGCAACATGATATGGTTTTTCACAGTGATTATTCTAGTTAGAGATTCATGAGTCTAACAGCCTCAGGGTAGAAGCTGTTCCTCAGTCTAGTGGTTCTACACTTAATGCTCCTTAACCTCCTTCCTGAGGGGAGTGGGGCAAAAAGTGTGTGTGCTGGGTGGGTGGGGTCCTTCATGATTCAGGTGGCCCTCTTCCTGCATCTGGAGGTGTAGATGTCTGTGATGGTGGGGAGACTGATTCCAACAGATTTCTGTGCAGCCTTCACCACTCTCTGCAAAGCTTTTCTTTCTGCAGCTGTGCAGCCTCCATGCCACACATTGATGCTCGAGCACAGGATGCTCTCCACTGCACACCTGTAGAAGGAGGTGAGGACTGAGCTTCCCAGACCAGCTCGCCTCAGCCGTCTGAGGAAGTAGAGTCTCTGATGAGCTTTCTTGATCAGGCTGGTGGTGTTGTTGCTCCAGCTGAGGTTGTCATTCATGTGTACACCCAAGTACTTGTAGCTGGAGACCACTTCCACCGCAGATCCTCTTATGTTCAGGGGGGTGTAGGTGTTTTTGTTCCTTCTGAAGTCCACAATCATCTCCTTTGTCTTCTTCACATTGATCTGAAGGTTCTTCTTTTTACACCAGCTCTCCAGGTGTTCCACCTCCTGCCTGTAGCTGGACTCATCATTGTTTGTGATGCATCCCACCACCGCTGTATCATCTGCAAACTTTACAATGTGACAGCCTGGATGGGTAGCTGCACAATCATATGTGAGCAGAGTAAACAGAAGGGGGCTCAACACACATCCCTGAGGAGAGCCAGTGCTGAGGGTTATGGTGGAGGAGGAGAGGTTGTGGATCCTCACTAACTGTGGTCTGTTTGTTAAAAAGTCTAGTACCCAGTTGCAGATGGAGGGGCTTAGTCCTAGTGTGGATAGTTTGTCCATCAGGGTTTGGGGGATCATGGTGTTGAAGGCGGATGTGAAGTCCACAAAGAGCATACGGACGTAAGAGTTTTTCTGCTCCAGGTGGTTGAGTGCAGTGTGGACCACAGAGGAGATTGCATCCTCTGTTGATCGGTTCTC
>NC_056505.1:26496699-26504121 GCF_014905685.2 Nematolebias whitei | reverse complement strand
CACACTCTTGCAACATTCTAAACAATGTTTCTAAACTCTAAATGCTCTAAAAGAGCACAGAATGTCATGATTTCAGCTCTCTGCCACGGCTGCTCTTTGCCACCTGCTAGCGCTCTTGGCCACGCCCACTTCCTCTGCTCTGCACAGTGAACAGCTGAGCGTGCACGGAGAACAGCTGATCAGCTGCAGCAGGAAGTTTATCCTGCAGTAAGGGCTGCACAAAGGTGCAGGAGGTGATAAATAATTTAAAATAATTTTATTTTAAATAAAAATTCCATGCCAATCGTGTGGCTCATCCATCAATCAGTCAGTTGTATGTCATGTCCAATCTTATTTTGGAAAACCGCCGTAGAGCGAGTCCGCGATAAACCAACTTCGAAGTACAGAGGGACTTCTGTGCAATCTAATTTTCATTACATCTACTGTGATGAAGGAAACAACACTTTCAGGTCTTTTTTTTTTTTCTGTGTTGCTAAAATAAGTGTTATTGACTTTGAAGGCAAGTGCGCCAGGAAATGACTGGAAAGACCTGCTGATGGAAGCCACCACTGAAGTTCTGAAGCTGGGTTCATCCCCTATGGCTCTGCTGTTCCAGGCCTTGTTTCAGTTTGTGACCAAGATGGGGGCTAGGTCAGTGCTTCTTACTCTGCTGTTTCCACTGCAGCAGGATCTGTACTAACACACACACACACACACATACACAGTAGATGCTGTTCTACAAAGATATGCATGTAAATGTGTTGGATTGGCATGTATAATTAATCTTCTAAAGTGAACAAATAAATCATTAATGCTCTTGAAACTTAAAGACGTATTCCTCCTTCAGTTTTTGACAGCACTGGCACACTTGAGACATTCTAAAAATAACTAAGGATAACCTTTTCTGACATAGTAATAATCTGTAGCAAACTGAAAATCCTGCCAAGACAAGCGATTTCACTAATATAAGAGGAACAACCTATGAGCCAAACACAATGTAGGGGTGAGAAATACAGTGATCTGAATTTAATTAAAATTTATGCTGCTCTTAGTACGTTGTCAGAGGAATTTAGGTAAAGGTCATATATGGTTATCACTAACTAATGTTAAATTAACGTTGAACCATGTGTTTGAGGTCAGAGTTTCTCTTGTCTGCTTAGAGAGAGGAGCAGATGTGAGCCTGCATATACAGCTGGCAGACTGAGGTCACCAGTAACTGTCTGATGAGCATTATGAAAAACACTTCCTGCCTCACTGTCCGGCCCAGACTCTCACTGATGAGGCTCTAAGCATGTAACTTTGTACATCTGCGAAAGCCTTATGGTGACGTCTACCCTTGTAAAGACCAGTTAAAAAATCTCGTGTCCTCAGAGTGGCTTATTTGAGTAGAGATGATGAAAGGATATTCATTTATCCATCGTAAGCCTAACTCATTTCTGAAGTACTGTCAATAGTCTCAACAGCCAACATTTGGATCCAACCGATACAGCTACCAGTGTTTTGGAAATTTGAGCTATAGCATTAAATTACACACCCATTTATTACACCAAATCATGGTTTTAGCTGTTGTTGTAGAGGCCATATATATACATGTATTTTTGAAACATGCAAAATAGCAACTTATTTTACTGTTTAACTGTCTGCTGTACAGCAGTTCTGGTGATGTTTTTATTTTATTTTATTGTAAGGCTAAATCTTTACATCTTAACATACAGAAAAATAAGCAATTGACATTTAGTTTTTTTTTTTTACTCTTGTTAGTATCTGAGTTGGTTTGTCTCAACATTTAATACTATTTCAGATTTTTAAGCAGCTTTTTTCCCCTCAAGAAAGCATCTTGTGAACAATTTATCAGCTTTGTGCTGCTTTTTTCACTCCAGGCAGAGAAAAGGCAGAGCTCATGCTAAATACAGTAATTATTGTAATGTGTAAGTACATATAGAAGTAACTAAAGTCTATCTTAGTAAAATTGTCCACCTAAACACATACTTGCACTGCGAAATTATCAAATGATATCTTGTGATTAAGGCTACAGTAAATCGGTGTAGATATATAAATATTTTAGCTGTATCACAGAACCTGATCATCATCACGACAGATAAATTCATCAGTTCCATGAACTTTGACAAGATGAAATGTATTGTGAATACAAAAGCATTTAATCAAAATACAAATTTCAAAAGTTTTTTAATTTTTTTTATTTTGGTGTATAACTGCAATTATAAAACAAATAACATCTGCATGTACTCATTCCGGTTTTAAGAAGCAGATCATATTTTATATCGGAGAAAGGAGTACAGTAGTCTCTCCCTACTTCGTGATTCGACTTTCACGGACTCACTCTTTTGCGGTTTTTCAAAGTAAGAGTGGATATGGGGGCCGAGATGGTGCAGAGGCAGGGCAGCCGGCTTGGGACCCGAAAGTCCCTGGTTCAATCCCCAGTCACTGCACATCACGTGGTGTCTTTGGGCAGCACACCTCATCCCCAAAATGCCTCCGGGCGCTTTCAATAGCTGCCCACTGCACCACCTGGTGGTGAATGGGTTAAATGCAGAGACTAATTTCGCCATTGTATGGAAACATACAGTGCTGACATTGTGATGACATTATTATTATTATTATATGACACACAATTGGCTAATTGATGGATGAGCCACACAAGCGGCATGGATTGTTTATTTAAAATAAATTATTTTAAATGGTTTAGCACCTGATGCACCTTTGTGCAGCCCACAGGTGCAGGGAGAAGTTTCCTCTGCAGCCTGTCATGATCTCTCTCTGCCACCTGCGGCTCTCTGCCACGCCCACATTTCTCCTCCAGCTGAAGCGGCTTCGGTCAAGGGTTAACCCTTTGCATTCCAGATCGACTTTTGTCTTCCAACTTAAAATTCAAAGTATGTCACATTGTAGAATCATCATAATCACAAAATATAAAAGTGTGAAAAGTTATTTTTAATTATTTTTGAATTTCTATGTTCAGTTGTTAGTGTAATTGATCAAGTGCATTTCTGCTCTGTGCTGCAGAACTTCGTGAAGGGTTAACCTTTTGATGTCCTGCTGCACTTCTCTTCTCTACAATTTAAATACTGTAATATTTTAAATAAACAATCCATGCTGCGTGGATTGTTTATGTAAAATATTACAGTATTTAAATTGTTTATTTACACTCAAGGATGGATATTGGGAGCGAAACTTGAACTTGGACTACTGTATCCCTACTTGACAGTTTTTCACTTATCGCGGGGGGCGTTGTCCCCTAAACCCTGTGATAAACGAGGGACTACTATATAAATATTTACCAAATAATGTTCAACTTTTCATATATTTGTCTTTTCTTTGCAGGGAGACAAGACGCTTGCTGGAGAGACTGGTATATGCTTCATCTGAAGACATCCCAGTGACTGTGGTACAGGTGGCCAGTTGGTACCTCCTCAGACACTTGCATGCTAAAAATGACCAGGAACTCCTCAATGTGAGTGTACTGCCAGCAGACTGGGATTCTGTCTGTCGACATTTATTTACCCATTTCCACACTGAATTGTGGAAATGGCTAAAATATTTATTTAATGAAACAAAAGCTGACCTGCTTGTGTTTACATTAATTGTTTCTATAGCAGTAATACTAAATATATTCTCTCTTTTCTGTACAGTTACTTCTGCAACATGCCAAAATGAATGGAAATCAAAGACTGCTGGAGTTTCACTCTCTGCTTACCTCTTCTTCAATCTGAACGTTGCATCCACATCACTTCTAATGAATTGGACACTTGGAGTATGAATTGATCCAGCAAACCAAGTTTATTCAAATATAATCTGGTTGATTTAAAAAAATATATTTTGTTTGATTTGCATGGTTTTATTTTTTGCCGTTTTATTTCTTTTACTATGTTTTAAAAAAAATAAAAATCAGTTTGGCAAACTCGAGTAAATACAAAATGCAGTTGTATCATGTCTACATTTTGGCTGAATTAAAGTAAATTTGCTTTATAAAGATAATCTTGCTTTGATTGCACTTGACCATAACACATGGTACTGTGAAAGTATTGCATATAAAGTAGAGATATAAACATTACTAAAAAAAATTCCAAAAACGTTCAAGACAAAACAACTGGACGCCATTTGTAACTGAATTGAGAAAGCTCCTCGGATGAGGAGCGAAACGTCTTCTGTTACAAATAAAGTCCAGTTGTTTTTGTCTTGGACTTTTTTGAATTTATCATGTCCTGGATGACTGAGAATCTTCACCAGCTCTACAAAAAAAAAAAAAAAAAAAAGTACATTCAGATTCTGAAGAAATCTTGTAAACATTCAGTTTTGACAAAAGTGGTGATTGTTTCAGCACAATTCACAACATGGTTTGATGAAATCTTGAGCCCTGAGCTGTTTCTACTCATAAATAAATCTAAACTTTTTTTTGTGTACCTGGCACATGGAGGAACTGAACAGTTCAGATATTTACACCTGCTTAAAATCTCCCTGAACAGACATGCTTGATCATTAGTGTGCAGATGTTTTGCCCACATCCCCAACATCGTAGCTTGGTGTGTGGAGAACTCTGCTGTTGCTTCCTCTTGCACAGCGAGCACATATCTGCTGCGTCACCGATGTACGATGCCGCACCATCGTCTTCTCCGCTGGTGTTTGTAAGACTCTTGGTGACAAGTTGTTTCAGCTCTACCAGAACATTGTCTGGTGCTTTAGCAATGCCCACCACCTTCACCCTCTTTGGATCAAACACACAGTCCTCTTCCAGGCCGCTGGGCACAGCTTTCATGCCGCAGTTGGGGGGTACCCAAGCGGTGTCGTAGCCCTGCGAGTTCCAGGTGTACTGCATAGGATGGTTGTCGATGTCTATACGTTTAACACGGCCAACACGGACGTGCAACTCGAGCACCACGCGATCCGAAGGGCTGTTCAGAGGATAGCGTTCGGCTTTTTTCCTATCACGGCTTACGTACACGCCGTTTCCCAACATGCCCTTTGGTGACTGCTTAAAGCCATTGGCGACGATGAGACGTGCATTAGCAACGCTGGTGCCATGGTACATGGTGTAGACGCCTCGATCTTTGGGTTCCTGGGAGGCCTTCAGCTCCAACCGATGAGGGTCATCGTCGTAGACCACCTCCCAGCCAAAGAACTGCAGTGACATCTGGTTTTCTGTTCAGGTCTTGGAAAAACAGGTGATCTGTGGGGAATAAACACATTTAAGACATGTTTGTATAAAACCCAGTGTGTCTTTGGCCTTAAATACTAAATCTTGCATAATAATTTTACTTTTGTGAGTCACAAAGTTCCTCAATAGCAGATTTATGACGGCAGCAACTTCGATGTTACTTTTAGGCCTTAAGGTCTTAATTTTAGAAATTCTCGTCCAAAATTACAGCTGTAAAAAAGATGACTTTCTATCAGACGCCATGGTTCAAAATAAACTGTTATTAAAATAATTAGGCCTTTATGCTGTATATAAGGGTCATTCAACAACTGAACGCTTAAAACTTACCGTCCGTGAGGGACTCTTCTGCGGATTTTCACTTTCTGTTCTCAGAAAGTGTAGGAAATAATGATACACGGACATATTTGAATTCATATGTAAAATTGACTTGCGCTTCACACACGGCCGGTTAGCTCAGTTGGTTAGAGCGTGGTGCTAATAACGCCAAGGTCGCGGGTTCGATCCCCGTACGGGCCACTAGTTATTTTTTTTTTCCCCCTCCATAGGTTAATTTTGATTATTTCTTGCAACATGGTCTTCAATAATAAGCTTGAAAAAAAAAATTTGGTTATTGCGTTGAATGTTTTATCTTAACATGCTCTAATCAATGCCTCTTAATTATTTTTTAAAAAAGGGGCAGACATAATAAAAAAAGGGGCAGATTAACGTCACTCATACTGTTATTTTGAGGCTTTCATATTGAAAAATAAATTTGCAACACAAATGACTGACACGAACAGACGAGCACTGCAGTGTTCTTAAACATGTAGTTCTCATAGTATTTCATTTTTATTTTTGTGAACAGTTATTTTGTACCTATTTTTTGACACATTTTAAATCGTATCATAGTTTTTTGTTTAATCTTTAGTTGGAAAATATGTGCTAATAATAAATTGCTGCTACCTTCTCTTGAAGCCGCTAAGGATTTTCAAAAATAAATCAACCAAGTCTTAGAATGATTCCACCACCCTCGCTACATTCATTATTCTTTATTGACATTATCTTACATAAACCTGTTAGATAAGCCTGGTGGGTCTTAAGAAGAAAAAACAATACCAAAACTTAAGATCCAAAGGTAAAACTATGAATTAATCTAGTCAAATTGATTATATAAAGCCAAATGTTCACCTGTTATGTTCATTGCCATTTCACTTTGCTTTTGGGATTCATTAGAAAATGTATAGTTTTTATTTCCATGATGTCATAAATGAACAGCAGTAGTCATACTGTCACTGTAAACATGCAACTATAGAGGGAAGTGTGCATGATGCCTGACCTTCTGTCAGGGTTCAGGGACAGAAATGCTTGGACATGAAGATACAGATGGTTTGCCCACACTTCCAGCAAGTCTGCTTATGATGAGGAGTGCCCTGCTGGCTCTTTCTCTTGCACAGGGAACACACAGGTTTAGAGCCACCAGCGCCTCCCTTGGACTTTTTAGATGCTTTTGCAAGAAGGTCTTTAAGCTCCTTTTCTATCACTGCATTCGGTGCCTTTACAATGCCGACCACCTTCACTCTTTTGGGATCAAACACACAATCCTCCTCCATGCCGCTGGGCACAGATTTCATGCCACAGTTGGGGGGCACCCAGGCAGTGTTGTAGCCATTTGCGCTCCAGGTGTACTGCAAAGGGTGGTTGTCCTGGTCGATTCGCTTGACCCGGCCAACGCGAACACGCAGCTCGAAGATCATGCGGTCGTTGGGGTTACTGTTCAGCGGATAGTGCGCGGCCTTTTTCTTGTCTCGGCTCACATACACGCCCTTTCCCAGCATGCCGCCTGTTGAAGGCTGAAAACCATGGGTAACGATGAAACGCGCACTGGCAACGCTGGTGCCGTGGAACATGGTGTAGACGCCCTTGTTTTGAGGCGCCTGGGACGGTGCCAGGATCACTCCAGGAAAACAAGCACCATCGTCAACTATCTCCCAGCCCGAGAACTGCACGGACATCTTGACCTGTCCAAGACAAAATAATGAGCAAGTTCACCAAAAAGGCCTTTTGATATGTTCCAACGAAGTCAGTCAGGTCATTTGGACGGTTTCTTTTTGTTGTTGTTGAGACATTTCATCCTTCATCCAAAGGACTTCATCAGTCCAATGAGCCACAAACGAAGTCAGTCTCACAAGCAGCACACTCCCATAGGGGGCCAACTATTTTGCTGGTGATAAATTCAATTCAATTCAACAAAAAAGGTTGAATCATGTCATCTGGACTTCGTTTTTTTGTTA
>NC_056505.1:26489444-26496599 GCF_014905685.2 Nematolebias whitei | reverse complement strand
CTGCAAATCTACCAAGACCCGGCCGTCCCTCTAAACTTTCATCTGGAACAAGGAGAAGACTGATCAGAGATGCAGCCAAGAGGCCCATGATCACTCTGGATGAACTGCAGAGATCTACAGCAGAGGTGGGAGAGTCTGTCCATAGGACAACAATCAGTCGTACACTGCACAAATCTGGCCTTTATGGAAGAGTGGCAAGAAGAAAGCCATTTCTCAAAGATATCCATAAAAAGTGTTGTTTAAAGTTTATCACAAGCACCTGGGAGACACACCAAACATGTGGAAGAAGGTGCTCTGGTCACATGAAACCAAAATACAACTGTTTGGCCTCAATGCAAAACGATATGTTGATTCTTCACAAAAAATTTAAATTTGATATATTTATGTTTGAAGCCTGAAATGTGGCAAAAGGTTGAAAAGTTCAAGGGGGCCGAATACTTTTGCAAGGCACTGTATATTATATTATCAGTAATAACAAGGTCAGGATGGAACGGGACAGATTGGTAAAGTTCATTATTGTGGTTCCTCAGTGCATAAAACAGGAGTAAGCAAGCACAAATTAGGCGGTAACAATATTATTTCTTAAAGTCTTTGCTCGTTAAGTTTATATCAAAAACTGTTTTTATAAATCTCCACTTTGGAAAGCAATTGTAAAGATGTAAGTGTTTCTCACCAAAAACACTGTTTGCATGTAGATAAACTGTAAATAAACTCTTATGTGGCGACTTCCTTGCCAACCAAGCTTCTCAAAGTGCTTTACAACACAATCTGTGCCCTCTTTAGAGTCAGAGTTTCTTTATTGTCATTCGCACCTCATGTGGTACATGTGGTGGAGCGAAATTATGTACACGGGGTCCCAGTTACATCCGACAATAAAATGTATAAGAAAAACAGTAATAACATCTAAGATATGAACTAAGAAAAACATCAACTAAATATACACTAAGCACTCATAAGCACTCACTTTAACCCATCAACACACATTCATACTGCACTCTACTACTTCTCTACAAAGCTAATCTGAATAAATCACTGCATAGAGACTAATCAGTGCTTTAGATCACATCCATACACCGATGGGGCATAAAGGAGGCAATGAGTGGTTCAGTGTCTTGCCCACTTCAACATGCTGCCAGGAATCAAACCTCCCACTTTCTCTTTGGCGGACAGCTGCTTTAACCCCCGAGCCACAGCTTCCAGACAAAAGGTGCAAATGCAAAAGATCTGTGTCAGTGAGGACTGAACCACAGAGACCGATTAAAAACTTGTTTTTCAAATATAAATTTTCCCTCCTGTCCAAGCAGCCAGCTGAGCATTGAGCGAGCCACCCCACTTCACACCTCTCCTCTGCTGGTTCGGCCTCTTTTGGCTTTAGTTCAGTACTCAACAGTATTTGAAGCACATACATAATTACCTTAACAGTAGATGAGATGTAAAACTCGAGAGCTCAGATCAGACATGTGTTCTCTATGTGTCAATTTATTTCCTAAATAGGCCTTCTGAATTTTCCTCGTGTGCTGTTTGACCACAGGCAGCATTGGTTGTTTCTGTGATGGTGACGCAGCTATTGGTGCATTCACTGACACTTAAAATCATGTAATGTTCAACATAAAAAAAGGAAAAAAGAATTAATTAAAGAAAACAAGAAACTGAAACTAGAAGTTAAATCTTCTACTTAATTCAATTCAATTGAGTTTATGTATATAGCACCAAGCCACAACAGAAGTCTTGCCAGGGCACTGAACAGAAACATTCATACTGTATACATAAAAAACAAGTTAAGATTAATTATCTAACAAGCCAACAGACTGCTTTGAGTTTTCACTTCATTGCAGTTTCCCATAAGCGAGCACAGAGGCAACAGTGGAAAGGAAAAACTCCCTCGTGAGGAAGAAACCTCCAGCAGAACCAGGCTCAGGACAAGTGACCATCTGCTTCGACAGGCTGGGTTTGAGAGGACAGGAAGGAGAGACAAACACACAATGACAGGTCCAGGATGTAGGCCATCAGGTTTTCTCTATAGGAGGAAAGACAAAAAGACAGAAATCACATGTTAAGAAAGAATAATTACAAATACAAACTATTCATTTAATTTCATTTGATGAAATGAGTTCAATTTGTTCTCCAGTAGTCTAAGGTTATAGCAACATAGGATAAGGAATAGGTCAGGAAACCAAGCCAGTTAACTATAGGAGTTGTCAAAAAGGAAAGTCCTAAGCCCAGTCTTAAAAATGGACAATGTTTCAGCCTCATGGACAGAAACTGGAAGTTGGTTCCACAAGAGAGGAGCCTGATAACTGAAAGATCTTCCTCCCATTCTGCTTTTGGAAACTTTAGGAACCACAAGTAAGCCTGCAGTCTGAGAGCAAAGATAGGAAACTATGGACGGAACAATAAGATCTCTAATATAAGATGGAGCTAGGTTGTTGAGCGCTTTGTAAGTTAGAAGTAAGATTTTGAATTCTATTCTGGATTTGACAGGGAGCCAATGGAGAGAAACTAAAACTGGAGAAATATGATCTCTCCCACCAACTCCAGTTAAAACTCTGGCAGCAGCATTTTGGATCAACTGAAGATTTTTAAAATAAGTATTTGGACACCCAGATAATAAACCATTACAATAATCCAGCTTAGAATGGAAAACACCAAATCTGTCATAAATATATTAGGTGCTAAATATGCTAAATAAATAAACACATAAAAATAAACAGGTAAATAAATAAACAAATAAAATAAATGATATAAAAAAATACATATATATATATATATATATATTAGCGCTCAGTCTTCAAGAAAAAGTGCGGAGCATGTAGTTTTTGAGGGATATTTGTTTGAGTTTCAGACATTATTCTGAACCACCTAACTTAAAGCCAAACGAAGTAGATTTTTTTTGTGATTTTCTCCTCATTATGATTTCTAAATGTCCTAAAAATCTATTTATAAAAAGTATATAAAAGTTTTAATTTCAGAAGATGCCAAACATTACGTGAACAAAACAATTGGGATGGCATTATAAACTAAATCCTTAGACAACTCCTGCACCTCTTGGTCACAATTATATAGAACACAATAATCACAACATCTATGCTTTGCATTTCATCTTCTATTTTAAGAGAGACACATTTACAAAGTCAGGAAGGAAGGCAGAAACATCCCATGGTCTGTCTGTAATTATGCATCTATTTTCTTATAATTAAGAAAAATTAATCCTCAAAGTGAAGAGGGGAAGTGAAAGATGGGCCATCTGGAGAAAGACTAGTGTGTCTGATGTGAGGAAATGTGAACATGAGTCCTCAGACCAGTCTAGAGCTGCAGGTAAACTCACAGTCGAACAGCAACATCACAAGCTGCAAAGCTGAATGATTTTTTTCTTCTGGTTCCTGTTATTTGCTCTCAGGTAATTTAAAGTCTAACACACCTGCTTTTGTAACCATCATCTCCCTTGCTGATAGCATGCTGACTGGGCTACGTTATACCAGACCTGAGGCTGGGCTGCTGGCATGCCAGCACAGTTCAGTTCTCAACTTTTAAATCTGCCTAATCCTCATTTCAGCAGCAGATCAGCAGCTTTATTAAGCCGGCTGTTTGACGGCAGCGATGGTTTCACTATGAGTGTGTGTTGAGGTGGGAGTTGACTGACATCCGTAGCAACAGTAGCTTGGAAACAGCTCGAGGTATCACGCAGAGTATGTTTAAGCAGTGAAGACGGTGGGAGGTGTTGGATGGTGGGAGAAGTTGCCGAGAAGACAAAGCCTCTTTGGGCACTTATCTGTACGTGAATGTGTTTGTGTGCATATGTGAGACAGAGGAGGAGAGTGTGTTAAAGAACTGAGTAGCCATGGTAATATTGACGTCTAAGGGTGTGAAGTGCTACAAGCTAAAGTGCTACTTTTTAATCTTTTTATTCTTACACACAGTTTGACTGGTTCGGCGCAAGCCTTTTGTTGTTTCGTCGTTGAAGCTTAACCAAGGAGATCTTATCCTTGGGAGCCATTCGGAGGGATGCTGGTGTGGACGGTGAACTTTTCAAGCTGCCGAACTGAAAGGGCAAGATGAACTCTGGCCATGAAAAGGAAAAGAAAGGGAAAGCATTAGGACAAAGCTTGATAAGGCTGCATGGCTTACTTTTGTTGCTTTTTTTTTTTTTGCAATGCTTCTAAAACTCACCTTCCTGCTAAAATGACAACAGATGACCCAAGAGACATTATGTGCAGTCGTGGCATGAATCTGTGTATGGACGGGTTGTTGACCTTAAAAACTCGCGTCAGCGTTGCTGCAGTTTGACTCGAGTCGACTCTTTTTGCGAAGTCTCTCTGCACTGCGAGTGTTTGCCTGCACTGTTTGTTTGTCTGGTTAAACTACTAAAAATAGAAGAAAAAAAAGCAGATGTGTATTTGCCGATGAAATATCACATCCTAAACGACTCATTTTTCTCATCTTGAAAATGTCACGCACACAAGAAGACATGGTCGTGTCAAAAAAAAATTGCTCAAACCTCATCAGATCTTTGACTTGTTGCTTCTTGTTTTTCACTGATACATTTCTCAGTGCTTGGATGTATTTTTCTTTCTTTACCCTTCTTGTGCTTTTAGAAGTGGAGGTAGTGCAGCTTGAGCTCTCTCTGCAAAAGAAAACTGCTTGAATTAATAAATCCTTTTTTCTTCTTCTTTTATATTAAAGCGATTGAAACTTGTCGTTCTAAATAAACGTCTTGTCCACTTTTAGATCAGTGCACTGATGCCGAGTTGCACATCTGCATGCCAAAGTTTAAGAAATAGTCAAGTTTTCATGAATTAAATGTTGGCTAAAATAAATCATCTTTTTACTGAAATAAGCCACTCTGAGGACATGAGAAGATTTTTTTTAACCGGTCTTTACTTGCAAGACGGTCATGAGGAAGCTTTTACTGATGTACAAAGTTACATGAGCCTCATCAGTGAGAATCTGCAACTGGACAGTGAGCCAGGATGAGCTTTAACACGTTATCAGACAGAGGTGAGGTCAAGACGACCTCGGCTTTCCAGCTTACTCCAAACTCCATGAGGTGCACCTCTGTGCTCCTGCATGCTCCTCTCTGAGGAGACAAAACAACTCTCTAACTCACACACATTAATTTAACATTAGTTACTAATAAACATCCATAACCTTTACCTAAATTCACCTGACATTAAAAATATTGTTTTTCATGAAGATCAACATAAAAATCCATCCATCCATCCATCCATCCATCCATCCATCCATCCATCCATCCATCCATCCATCCATCCATCCATCCATCCATCCATCCAGCCATTATTTTTTAGGGGTCTATGGTGCCCATGTCCATCCATCCCTGTGTGAGATGCGGGGGACACCCTGGACATGTCTCCAGTCTATCACAGGGACACATAGAGACAAACAACCATTCACTCTCTCACTTACACCTAGGGAAAATTTAGAGTTACCAATCATGTTTTTGTTCTGTGGGAAGAAACCGGAGTACCTGGAGAAAACCCATGCAGTACGGAGAGAACATGCAAACTCCACACAGAAAAGCCCCCGGCCGGGATTTGAACCGGGGCGACCAGCTCGCTGAGAGGACCAACTGATCCACTGTGCTGCTCCATAAAAATACTAAACAATACATTCTGAAAAAAAAAATACAAATGTAGATTGAAACATATAAAACTAAAATTGACTCCCTAATTATCGCCTCATGCTAAAAGGCAAAAGTGGGTGATAATGTTTTTGTCATGTCTATGCATGTGTGTGTGTGTGAATGTTACCAAAATATTTGACGAACCACTGGACAAACTTTATTGAAACTTGCATAATGAAATCACTGAATGTCCATCTACTAATGATTTTGAGTCAACCAATTCAAGATGGCCGCTAAAGCTAATCAACATTAGCCAACACAAATATGACCTTAACTCAGTTTTACAGCAACTGAAGAAACATTATATGTGCTAGTCACCGAGACTCACTTACACCACTTACTCTGTGCTGGACAATTCATCTTATCACATAAGATCACACATGAAGTTCAATATTTGACATAAAACAACTTTAACTATAATTTTTCTATGTAAAATGATCTTAGTCTAAAACTCTGATGGGAAAGGCAATGGGCGACAGGCGTTCCTTCACGTAAAACTAAAATTATTTGTCGTTGTTGATCTTCACAGTTGGTGGAGTAAAAACTTTAACACACCAAAGCAAGGTATGGCCTCCCACACAAGAACATTAATTCAGTCTCTCCCCTTATGGATCTGTCAGATTATTGGCACGAGTCCTGATCAAAGCTGCTGTTAAACCTAAGCAGCCTCGCTCTGAATTCCTTCTGCTAATTTCTCCTCGCTGCGACAGGAAGAGGGAACAGAAGCCGACAAAAATGTGTTCGGAGATGCTCAGTCATGCCTCTACCCCAAACAGCTTCCATTAAACGGGTTTTCTGTGTGCTGAATAAAACAAGCCGGAGACTTTTTGATTCCTTTTCATTTCTCTGGGTTTGATCTTTTGAAAAACTGAACTGTTGGATCTTTACTTTCCACGCAGCCTTCATGTTTTACTTTGAAACAGTAATATTAAGGTTTCCCCCAGCTGTGAGGGGATGGTTAGTGTTGGTGTGCACCTGCATCAAATCCTTTCTTCCAAACTAAATCAGATGCTGAAAAGCAAGCTGCTGAACATAACTTTAAATTGAACAGTGCAGATTGAGTGTAAAATATGAATTTAGCAAACTGGTGATCAAACTAAATATTGTCTGACTTGTGAGCGTTTGCTTTTTTCAGCACTCTGTCACAGCTGTTTACCTCAAACTCAGAATGTTCTGTCCCCAGCTTTTTAAAGTGCTGCTCCGATTAATCACAACTTCATAAATGTAGTTTGATCACTGCCCCCTGCTGCGCTCACACGTCTCATCTTCTCAAGCTAGCTAAACGCTGAAACATCTATCATAATTGGCCTTTAAGGTTTACTGACCCCGCTAACTATTCCTCATTCTGAATATATTTCATATAAACCTCAAGATTTCTTAAGACATTAGCAGATTTTCTGTTTTTCATCTAAGCTGACATGCTCCCACCACAGAAAACTCAAGGATAGTTGTTCATGGAGACCAAATGAAATATCAACAAAAAAGGTTGAATCATGTCATCTGGACTTCGTTTTTTT
>NC_056505.1:26483788-26489344 GCF_014905685.2 Nematolebias whitei | reverse complement strand
TCAGGGGTATCTGAGGCAGGCTTGAAACACAAGAGTCAGGGTGGCTTCTGGGTAATACCAGATGGCTAGGCCTCAGACTGACGAAGCCTCTTGGATGAGGGGCAATACGTTTCTTTTTAACAAAAAAACGAAGTCCAGATGACATGATTCAACCTTTTTTGTTGTTATATACCTGGATGACTGAGAAAACAAACTTTGTGCAAATGAAATATCATTTACTATCAGGTGACCCACAAAGCTGTCAACAAACCTTAAACTGGCAAACATTTTAACTATCCTTGTCTTTTTTTATGTTAATGTAGATATTTTCTTTAAATGTAAATGTAGATAACTTTGAATAGAGATCTGTGGACGTGAAACCTGTGCTGCAGCTTTGAACTGCGGCTTTGAAGCAGCTCTGTCTGATGCCACGAGCTCTGGGCTTTGAGGCTGAGCGTATTATCTCATGTATCACACGTGTAGTTTGAGTTTTAGCTCAAATGACTGCCATAAAATCATTAACCGGGGGCCCCGTGGCCACTGGGTGATGGGGTCTGATGTACCCTACTCAAGCTTGCAAGATGATGATTATGTGTGTGGCTGTGCCTACGTTGCCATGGTAACATTCTCATCTTTTAATGCAGTATATGGTATGGTATAAAGTTTATTCATTTAAAAAAATACAAAACAATTCCATAACAATATAAAAATATACAAGAGATTGAAAATGAAAGGCAGCAGAAAGAAGAAAAAAATCTTATTATATCTGCCCCTTTTTCCAAACAATTAGTTCAATCACAATAATTTTCAAGTAACAGAACAAAATTAACTCTTTTTAATTTTTCTAATTCCAATACAAAAACACACTAAGCTACTTTATATATATATATTTTTAACAATTCAGCTTTGATCTTTTTCTTAAATGTACACATTGACTTGACATTTTTCACATCACCCTCTAGACCATTCCACAATCCAACTCCTTGGATTGAGGTAGACCTTCCCTTCAGACTAGTTCTGAATTTTGATTTGACAAATATCTCTATCCCCTTAAGATTGTAACAACTTTGTCTTTTAACGAAATTTCTTTGGATATTTAATGGTAATGTGTTATTATGAGCCCTATACATAACTGATAAAATACTATAATCTACCAAATCATATATACAGTACGTTACAGAAATGTGGGATTTTAATTTCATACAGCTTGTGTTTCTTGTAGCTTAAAAATAAATAAAGGGGAAAAATAAAAGGAATCCTAGTTTATAACCCCCCAAATATCTAACTATTTTATCACGGGGGTTACATTCCGGACCCCCCCCCCCCCACCACCACCACCACCACCCCGCAATAAGTGGAAATCTGCAAAGTAGAAATGACATAGATTTCTGAGTTGAAACAACATACCAAAAGAGTTCAGTCAACTAGCAAAAGTTTATTAATCAAGAAAACTTGATAATGTTTATTCACTCAACTTAAAAGTTTAAGTTGAGTGAGTAATAATGCACAACTGGTAGGGCTGCTGCCTCTCAGCGAGCAGGTCCCTGGTTCAAATCCCGGTCCGGGGGCCTTTCTGGGTGGAGTTTGCATGTTCTCTCCGTGCATGCGTGGGTTTTCTCCGGGTGCTCCGGTTTCCTCCCACAGACCAAAAACATGCATGTTAGGCTGATTGGTAACTCTAAATTGTCTCTAGGTGTGAGTGAGAGAGTGAGTGGTTGATTATGTCGTTTGTCTCTATGTGGCCCTGTGATGGACTGGAGACCCGTCCAGGGTGTACCCTGCTCCTCGCACAGTGATTGCTGGACATGGGCACTGGCGACCCCCGTGACCCAAAATGGAATAAGCAGGTAAAGATAATGGATGGATGGAAGGAGTAGTAATGCCTTTTTTACTCACCAGCTCTGCAGAACACATAGCTTGGTTCCGGTCTGGCTCAGTTCAGGTTCGGCAGACCTACCCAGCCTTGGTCTGGTTCTGGTCTGGTTCTGATCTGCTCTCTGCATCCACTGAGAGCTGAAGTCACTATTAATACTGAACTTTTTCGAATCGGATCAAAACTCTCCCTCCAGCAGAAACCAAATTTGCCTTCTGAGTACTGTTGCGTCTGGGTAATGTAGTCCTTCAGACCGGTGATTTAGTGTAGGCTTATTGAGAGAAAACTACAAAAGGCGGCACTGTTTTTCTTTTTTCTTTTGTCGGGTACAGTCCTACAGTACTGTACTTAGAGTAACCGTGAAAACGTGAGTCAGCAAAAGCGAACCATGAAGTAGTGAGGGACTACTACTACTACTACACACACGCACGCACGCACGCACGCACGCACGCACGCACGCACGCACACACACACACACACACACACACACACACACACACACACATATATATAATTTTTGTAGAGATAGAACAAAAACAGAAGATAAATACAGGATGTCTGGTCTGATACCTCTTAAGTTTCTCTCTAAAAGTTTCTCAGTTTGATCTATTAAAACAATTCAAGTTGCTAAAAAAAACAAAAGAAAAATTTGGCTTTAAAAAACAAACAACTTGCAATGCCAGGTTGAAAAGAGTGATTGTTCATTATCGTGACTTCTGACACTGAGTCGTGGCTGCATTGCTCTGTTGACTCAGAAGATTAGATCGGAAAGCACCAAGCTAATCTGGCATTTATAGATCTCTCTCTCTCTCTCTCTCTCTCTCTCTCTCTCTCTCTCTCTCTCTTTCTGTGTACCTTTTGAGCTGTTGGTTGACACAGACTTGTGGACTTAAGGTATTACCAGGTGGGCACCATACTGATCTGCTGCAAAGCGAAATAAAGAAAAGAACAGCATCTGTATGAAGAAAATCCCCAAGTTCACTTTTGGTTTTTCAAAACACTCCAATTTATTTGACTGAAAAAATATAATTGATAATGTGCAAATTTCTGTTCTTCTATTTCCATTGTACTTGATTCAAAAAAGTTCAAGACAAAAACAACTGGACTTCATTGTAACAGAAGACGTTAAGCGTCTCATCCGAGGAGCTTTCTCAACTCAATTCAAACAAATCGAGGGAGCTCCTCCGATGAGAAGTGAAATGTCTTCTGTTAAAAATAGTCCAGTTGATTTTTGTCTGGAAGAGGTTACCATGTCCTGGATGACTGAAGATCTTCACCAGCGTTTCGAACTTGATTGCTGCATAGATGAAAAAAAAAATTCTCAGAAAGTAACCATTGCATGTGGTCACCGCTTGAGAACCCCATCAAACAAAAAAGCAATGTTAACTCAAGCAATTTTAAAGATTATGAATTAAAATCTGGTGTGGTGGTAGCTGAGAGCCAATTTCAACACACACTACAAGCTGTTCATTGCACAACATTTTTGCTTCAAACTTTAGTCTTAACTGTTAAAATCCACTGTCTGGGTTCAGTTAAATGTCATAAGGAAAATGTAAGTCTTTAAGTTGATCTATTTGAACAATTATAAAGACTACAACCAGTGGTGGAGTTTACTCTGAGGGTTATACATATCTATATCTACATATATCTATATCTATATCTATATGTGTATATATATATATATATATATATATATATATATAGCAAAGATTCTTGTGCACCCAGGGCGGAAATACGTCATCAGTCAGAGACAACGTTTTTGAAAGAACCAAGCTTACTCTATATAATTATAAAATATTTATCTTACACAACAAAAAATATACATATATTTCAAAATATTTTTATTTTATTATTTAATTTTTATAAATCTTCAACGTAATATGGAGTGGTGTGTGTGGTGGGGCAGCGCCCTAGTGCCCTCTATTGACCAGCCGCCAGTGGCTACAACCCAACATAGAGAGTTGATCAATTTATCATTAAAAATGCTTTGTGTTGATCATCAGCTGAACTCATGTCTTGAAAAGAGCGTGCACTGTTTAGTCAGTCCTATCTGTAAGAGCACATTTTGCACCATGGAAATTGGTATTCAGAAGTCTAGCAGGGTTTGGCATATTCAACTCTGCTTTACAAGGGCTGTCTTTCATCTTGGCAACAATTTCCTCTTCTCTGGCAACAGTCACTCTGACACAGCCCAGATAACCTCTGGAGTACAGCAGGTTGCACGTTTTAAGGCTGTCTTATTCTTCCCCCGAGGGGACTTCACATGTAGGCAGTACATTATCTCCTGCTGCAGTAGTGGTCGGCATTTCCTTCATTTCACAGATCGTAGGTTTTTCTCACTTTGCAGTTTAAGGTCTAACTTTAAGATGGGGTTAACTGGATTTCTGCACATTCTGTTCAGCACATTTTACAGTTTTACTACAGCTAGAATAATGTTTGAAAAGTAAATAAAAACTCCATTAAATGTTCAGGAAGGCAGGCACCTAAAGATCTATTGTAGCTTTAAAGGTTTAATGATTATCTTGTACATATGGCAGCTTGATTTTGTCATAAAATAGCTATTGTTTAAAATACTTTCTAAATTAGACAGGTAATACTTTCTTTGGACACCAATGAATCACATTCATAATGTGATGGATTTTGACACTGAAAGCTATTGTATACAGGAATATGAAGTGTTTATTTGAATTTTTGCAGTAATTTTCTTTGGCCATTCTCTCTCATACACCCACTTTTCTTCTTTAATTTTTATTGCTCTTCTTCCCCTCTATTCTTTTCTCTTTAATCACGCAAGTGTGTTTCCCAGAGACGTGCAGGAATTTTTCTCTGTCACAGATTTTTGTCCCACTTATCTGCTTCTCCTAAAGAAAGACAGAAGCTTTAACAGT
The DNA here is from genome assembly GCF_014905685.2 of Nematolebias whitei. Taxonomy (NCBI): domain Eukaryota; kingdom Metazoa; phylum Chordata; class Actinopteri; order Cyprinodontiformes; family Rivulidae; genus Nematolebias; species Nematolebias whitei. Next base: position 26,484,604 of record NC_056505.1, on the reverse strand, counting down.
TTCCTGAACGTAGTTTAAAAAATTTAAACATTAGAGATGGATAAATGGCTCTTTGAAGGGAACCAAATCTTTACACTCCGTTTAATAGAGTTGTTCATTTTTGAACGATTGACGTAATCACGTACAGATTACGTACGGCGTACGCTTATTATATACCATGTACTTTATGGGCCATATCACGTTTTGTCGTGCAGAAACCCCCTTCCCCCTCTCCTCTCTCCTCCTGAGTTGCTGCACTATCCCCCCCATTTGCTTGTTCAGCTTCGTCTCAGTGAAAAGTGAAGGAGGAGTGATGTCTCTGTGGTTGAATAAAGAAAACGAAGAAATTATGAGGAGGAAAATATTAAAACTAGGAACAGCTGTTTATTGAGCCTGGTTCTGCTAAAGGTTTCTTCCTCATGAGGGAACAACAAAAAAGTTTAAACCGTGTCATCTGGACGAGTTTCTTTAAGTGAGAAAAGATTCACCCCCCATCCAGAGGACTTCATCAGACCGCAGCCTGCCAACCAGATCTGTCCCATACGTAGACTTCACTGCTGTGTTTCAAGCCAACCTCCTGCTGGAATCTCAGAAGTAGGATTTAAACACAACACATTCATCCTAAACAATCAATCATCATGTACAACAATCAAATGTTTTAGGCTTACTTTTACTTAAAGAAACTAGTCCAGATCACACAATTTCACCATTTTTATTGTTATCTACCTGGTCGATTGAGCTTGCAATCCTTTTTCCTCACGAGGGAGTTTTTCATTTCCACTGTTGCGTTCATGCTTCCTCAAGATGAAATTTCTGCGATGAAGTTAAATTCAAAGA
>NC_056505.1:26480000-26483688 GCF_014905685.2 Nematolebias whitei | reverse complement strand
AAAAAAACGAAGTCCAGATGACATGATTCAACCTTTTTTGTTGTTATATACCTGGATGACTGAGAAAACAAACTTTGTATGTTTAGTTGATGTTTCTTCGTGCAGCTGCAGCTGTGCCTGAGGAAATACTGCAACTTTTATCTTTTAGTTGTTTTTATTGATTTGTTCAAAAGTAAGGTTTACGTTTGTTGTCAGTGTTTGATGAAACTTTCCTGGAAGTCATCATCATGGGGTCAGAGGATTGTCTCTGATTGAATATTTTTGAAAGAATCACTTTCAAACCCCGAAATATTTCTTCCACAGGGGAAGAAAGTCCACGTGCACAAGGTGAACATGCAAACTAACAGCCTTTAGTCAGAGCGAGAGACCACCTTGCTGTCTGCAGACCACCAAAGGAGGGGACTAAAGGACAAGAAGTTGTTTGATTTACTTCAAAATGAGACTTTACTGGACGTATTGCTGTATTCTGTGTGATTTTATGGCCCAGTATTCCATACGAGGAGAGTTTTCTGCTCTGAAGTTCAACACTTGATCTTAAGCAACATTTTATGACACAAAACTAAACCAAGAAACTTGATCTTTAAAAGTGCAAACAAGGTAACGTTTTGACACCTTGGGCATTTGTGCACGTCCAGTTTGATGAGTTAATCACTGCCAGTGTTCCCTGAAGCCTAAAAGCAAGGCTCCTGCCTCTCTGTGACTTCGAATGTTTGAAAGCTTTTCCTGTTGATTCCACCACACGTCCACTCACTGTAACACAAGACGTGTCGTTTACCACAAATGGCCCTAATTCATCATACTGTAAAAAGGAGGCTGAAGGCAGCCGAAAGAGGAGAAGGAGTCGACTTACAGGGGGTGAAACCCAACACGGCTAAAGATACTAAACTAAAGGAGACAATTAGGCAAGGAGGACACTTTTCAGCTATAGTGTGACCAGTAGTCACGAGATACGATACAGTTTTACACTCTACTGTATGTGCATTGTGGTTAGGCGAAGCTGAAAGGTGCCTCTTTAGACAGAAGGGTGCGCCAGAGGTTAGAAATGAGCTGCAGGCTGAACAGCACTGATGTCACTGAAGCTGACATCTGAGGAAATCTGATTTTCACTGACCATCACCACACAAAAAATCAAACACAAGCTCTGAGACGGACAGATGAAAGCAGAACGAATGTCTCAGCTTTGAGGTCACGTGATGCTCTAGAAATAGTTAAGCATGTTTAACGATGCTTATACATTTTATAGTAACTGGGAGCAGCACTTACACTGAAAGATACTGACATGGCAAGTTATGAGACTGCCAAAGAGATACAAACAGAATAGTCAATTTCCTGTAAAAGTGCAGTTTGAATGCTTTTTGCAGAAGAACTTGCTGAGATTGCTATATTAGGGGTTTTTCTCAGCCAAGAAAAAAGTCTGATAGGAATTTTTTTCACCTCCAACTCCTTCATGTGTCCAGTTAACCACTGGTTTTTGTCTGTCCAAACAGGTCTCACTTGTAAATGAGTCTTCGAGGCTCAATGTGATTTATCTGTTTAAATAAAGGTTGAATGAATGAAAAAGATACAGCTGAATTAGCTTTAAAAAACATGCTGAAATGTAGCTGAAATGGAAGAACAAGCCTAAATTAGCAGAAGAAAGCAGAAAGAACACATATTTGCTGAAATTGGTTTAAATAAGAAGAAATTAGCACTAAAGCTGAAATTAGCTAAACAAATGGCTGAAAAGTAGCTGAAAGGCATAAAGAAGCTTACACTACCAGAGAGAAGTCGAATGAGCTGAAATGAGTTAAAACAATGTGGAATTGGCCGAAAAAGCTAAAATCAGCATAAAACAGCTAAATAGTAGCTGAGATATGGGGTAGAGATGGGGTAGAGACAGGGCAGCCGACTCCGGACTCTAAAGCCCCAGGCTCGATCCCCAGTCATTGCACATCTCGTGGTGTCTCTGAGCAGGACACCACATCCCCAATTGCTCCCCGGGCACCCCCAATAGCTACCCACTGCTCCACCGGGGTACATGGGTTAAATGCAGAGTCAATTTCGCCATAGACATCACATAACACATTATTATTATTAAATAACAGAAATAGCTGAAACTATCATATATAAGCTGAAAGAAGCACAACAAGCTGAAATTAGCTTAAAGAAGTGAATTAGTCTGAAAGTAGCAGAAATTACCATGAAAAACTTGAATTTATTTGAAAACAGCTGAAATTAGCTAAAAAGGCTAACAATATAACTGTAAAAGTAAAACAAGCTTAAATTATCAGAAGAACACAGAAAGAACACAGTTTTGCCCAGTCAGACTGAAAGAAGCAGAAATGAACACAAAAAGTGGAAATTATCTGAAAAAGCTGAAATTAGCAAAACCAGCTGAGAAGTAGCTAAAAAATCAGAAAGAAGCTTAAATTACCAGAAGGAAGTGGAGAGAACACATTATATGCAGAAAACAGTTGAAATTAGCCCCCCCCAAAAAAAAGTGGAATTAGCTGAAAAAGCTAAAATTAGCACAAACTGCTAAATAGTAGCTGAAATAGTAGAACAAGCTGAAACTTGCATTAATAAGCTGAAAGGAGCATAACAAGCAGAAATTAGCAGAAAGAATTTAGAAAGCACAAAAATGTTGTAGTTAGCAGAAATAATCTGAAACAAGCACAAAACTGCACAAAAAGCTGAAAGTAGCTGAAATTAGCTGAAAAAATGTTTAAATTTGCACAAGCAATCTGAAAGAAGCTAAATCAGAACAAAATGTGAAAGCAGAAGTAAAAGGTTGTAAACAGATCTAAAGATCTGAAGGATGTAAAATGAGCTCAGTTCATTTTCTATGAGAAAAAAGTGGCAGAAAAGGCTAAATAGCTAAAAAAAAAAAAAAAAAAAGAAAGCTAAAGTTGCACCAAGTCACAGCAGGATTGTCCTGAAAGAGCTGAACATTTTGATTTTTGTTGAAATTGCACAAAAACTGCTGGACGAGAATCGTGCTGAAAATGTACGTAAGAAAAATGGATCACAAAGGAGTGAAAGCTTCATAAACATTCACACGACATCTGTTTATCCACAGCATGAAGCAAACTGTGCACTCCATCAGACAACAGTTGGGTCAGAGCTGCACCTTTTGTGGGGTGAAATGATTTTATACTGATTCTTAAATAAATTAAATATACATATATATATATATATATATATATATATATATATATATATATATATATTGGACTGTTTCCCTTAACTGAAGGATGTCCAGATCAACAAGGTGACACAGTAATCAACATTTTACCATCAGCAAGCAACCACTAAACAGCACTGTTTGATAAAACTTGTTTTTTAAATGTTGATAGAAATCAAGCAGTGTCAGTCAGTCAGCGATGTTACAGGAGAATCTGACGAGGATTAAGAAACTTTTACTGCAACTAAATCCATGGGTTGCACGGAAAGTTGTTCCTGTTATGTCAGAAATCCATCTGTAAAGTTTTTATTTATTTTTTACACATAGTGTAGTTTATAGAGCTCATTAAACTTGCGTTGATGCTTTAGATCAGTGTATCAACTCACAGCATTACTTTACTTGATTATCTTTTTTTTTGGGGCAAATTTTGTTTCCATTTATTGGAAAGTATTTTATTTAATCTACAATCCAACAAACTAAATCAGTGTTGTTTTAAAACTACAATGATGCTGAAAGGTTTTATTG
>NC_056505.1:26478093-26479900 GCF_014905685.2 Nematolebias whitei | reverse complement strand
TATATATATATGTATATATATATGTATATATATATGTATATATATATATGTATATATATATATGTATATATATATGTATATATATATATGTATATATATATATGTATATATGTATATATGTATGTATATATATATGTATATATGTATATATGTATATATATATATATATAGATATATATGTATATATATATATATATGTATATATGTATATATGTATATATATATATATATAGATATATATATATAGATATATACACACACACACAACTGCAATAATTACCCCTTTGGAATAAAGTGCTTAATTAAAGGCATAGCAGTCCTTGAAGTAATGCATATTGCCCACAACTTTTTTTTTTTTGTTGTTGTTGCCAATGTTTTCAGCTTAAGAACATATAATTTATAATAATGCACGAGTATGGAGTTAGTCATTTTGGTCAAACCTTGTGAATGACATTATGCACAATATTCCTCAATATTACAAGGTCTCACCAGATGTAGCCTGCTAATTCAGACGTGGCAGCCGTCTGAAATTTGGGTGGCTCTAAAAGTTAATCCGTTGTAGATTTTCAAACTTGGCGAGTTTTGAGGTACATCACCAGTTAACGCAGAAGTTTGAAGAGGACTCTAAAAGTAAAACAGTTGTAGATGGACATCTGATGAGTACTTTCAGAAAGTTTCACTAAAGTCTGTCCAGTGGTTGATATACTGTTTTGCTAACAGACAGGGTTGACAATGATATTTAAATGGGTACGTTTTTTTTTTAAAACGGATCTTGCGGGATTAGTTAGTGATCCAAGTATAAGTTAGGGATGACTCTCGGCTACTTCCACACCAAATTTAAGCTCACTATTTGTAGAATTAACTAAGATATAACAATTTATTGTGGTCACTAATGTTGCTTTGCTGTAGCTATCATCTTGAAAATGGTTGACTCGTGGTTGACTAAGACTGACCAAGCTAATTGGTCACTTTACTTTGGCTTGTTCTTGTTCTTCTTTTTTTAATGGGCAAACTAGAGACGATAGGTCTTTGTTTTAGTCTAGTTTTTTATTCTTGTCACAATAACCTACTATGAAACCAGCTTTCCTGATCAAAAGACTATTCTTTAGTTGTCTAGCTTTCAAACTGTGTGTGTGTTCGTCCTATATAAAATGCCACTATCGTTTTCCTTTCTCTCTGAGGTGGAGGCGGGACAGCAGTCAATCCTGCTAGTCTAATATTGAATGGTTGCCTAGCAACCGCTTTGCAATGAGCATTTAGACCAAGACCCTCCCACACTGTGCCAATAAAATGATAATTATAAAAAGACAAACAAATGGGGAAAAACTCACTTCTTGGTCAGTCACCCTTATTGATCCCCGTTGTAATGTCATCGATCGTTTCAGACACGCAACAGGAAGGAGAAATAGTCAAACCTGAATATGCTGGTTGACGTCCTGACGTCTTTGAGTGTTTGTCTTTCCTGTAAAGTCACAGCTGAGCCGGTGTAAGCTTGAACAGTCATTTGGGTGGAGTGTGATTGCTCACCTGACCGAGAGAAGAATGGGACAAATGGTGCTTTTATAACATTACTTCCTTGACATGTGCTTCTTGCATGTTTTGTTTCCATGCGTGTAAAGGCAAATGCACCAGTTCAGAGCACTGACACTAGTATTTACTCATTGTCAAGAAGAAACCTCTGAAGGGAAGATTACAATGGGAGGACAGACATTTAAAGGCTGAGCTTCACGCATCATCAAGCATTTCAGTGGAGCCCCCCTGCCGTCTTACAGATGGTGCTTGGATCTGTTAACCCCCCCCCCCCCCC
>NC_056505.1:26476251-26477993 GCF_014905685.2 Nematolebias whitei | reverse complement strand
ATAGATAGATAGACAGACAGACAGACAGACAGACAGACAGACAGACATACAGACAGACAGACAGACAGACAGACAGACAGACAGACAGACAGACAGACAGACAGACAGACAGACAGACAGACAGACAGACAGATAGATAGATAGATAGATAGATAGATAGATAGATAGATAGATAGATAGATAGATAGATAGATAGATAATTTACTAATCCCAGGGAGAAAATCGCGGTATCCAGTAGCATGTTCTAATTACACAGAAAAAAGAAACCCACATGAAATAATAAAAAAAGAAGCAGAATACACAAATTTGGAGAAAAAAAATAGCAATATGCACACTATCATTTAGTAATTGTTTGTTTACTTCCTGCTTTTTCGCTTTTTTTGTATTAATACATTTAAACCTTTGGTTATGTAACCCAAACACTTCAAGGAATTTACATATTTTACAGTTATATGCACATGTACACACTTATACACACATTCATATATATATATATATATATATATATATATATATATATATTTTTTTTATTGAACTATTGAACATACTGAACAAAGGAGCACAAAAACAAAATAACAAATGACAAGCTCAAATTACAATGATGCATATAAACATGTAAAAATATCTTCTGTCATACCTCCTAAGGGCCACATAAACAAATTAACATATTAACCATCATAAATTTAAATTTTGGTAATATTATTATCAGAGAATTTGCAAATAATCTGGTACAAGTAAAATCAAAAACACAGAACTATCCATATATTATATGTAAACAGTGTAAAATACACTGTGTCAAAGACTTCCTGGCTCCGTGATTGTACCGTTTTTCAGAATCATCAATCTATTATTATTATTATTATTATTATTATTATTATTATTATTATTATTATTTGGCTATGATTATTATTACTGTTATTATTATTAGAATGATAAGCTGTTAAAGTACACCCCCATCCTTTTCTGTCTTTCAGAAGAGAATTACTAGTAACACTGCTCAGTTTGGAGAATACTCCCAGGGGTTCTGATGTACTCAATGGATGGCCTGACCCAGTTCGGATCCAGTCCATGCATTTGTCTTCACAGCCCCCTCCCCGGACAGTCTCTGAGGTGTTGGTCACGTGACCGCGCGTGTCTGCAGCGCTGTCTGTTCAGCGGCGGAGAGCATCGTCCTTCTTCACTCAGAGGAGGGATGCTCACCTGTCGGATGGATGGAGTTGTTGCTGCTGCTGAACAAACACAAACCCACTGTGGACACGTGAGGAACACTTTGACATCGATACACACAGACTGCACGCGGTAAGTGACCCGAGTGTGTGAGGTCTGACCTATCAATATCTGTATTGATGAATAGGACAGTTGTTGAATAACACATTTTATTACAAATAGGAAATATTTTTAAAATAATTTTCTTTATATTATTATTATTATTATTATTATTATTAATATTATTTTATATATTTTTAACTTTTGTTCAGGGTTTTGTATAATTATCACATTTAATTGGTTTAATGTCTATCATCTATTTATCTGTCTATCCATCTATCCATCTATCTTTCTATCTATCTATCATCTATCTATCTATCTATCTATCTATCTATCTATCTATCTATCTATCTATCTATCTATCTATCTATCTATCTATCTATCTATCTATCTATCTATCTATCTATCTATCTATCTATCTATCTATCTATCTATCTATCTATCTATCTATCTATCTATCTATCTATCTATCTATC
>NC_056505.1:26466054-26476151 GCF_014905685.2 Nematolebias whitei | reverse complement strand
CTATCTATCTATCTATCTATCTATCTATCTATCTATCTATCAATAAAAACATTTTATGAAGATTCCGCCTCCAGCCAGCAGGGGGCGCTGCTGTAAACTGAGAGAACAGCAGCTATCAGCAAGGAAGATGACGCGCTGACAAGAGAAGAACCGACTTGCGAAAAAACGGGAGATTATAAAGGCGACACGGAAGGTGGAAATTGCTGTGGACGGACGAACGGCGGGAAATTTTTGAAAGTTTGAGATTTTTGTATCCATATATTTCATTTTTCTTTTTGAATTTGGTGGTTGGCATAAACTGGAATGCGACTGGATCGGGATGACTACTCAGGTAGATTACAACGAGGATATGGATTTTGATGACTGGACTCCGGTAGGTAGAGGAGGAGGAAAAGGTAAGGGCAAAGCTGTGAGAGATGACAGAGAGCTTGGCAGCCACAGTAATAAGAGAAGCCTTGAAGAGTGTAGTTCAGAGGATGAAAACAGACTGGTTAGAAGGAAAGTGATAAATGAGGAATTTAAAGTCATACTTAAATTCAAGAAAGAAGATGAGAACGTGAATCTAAGCCCTATAGCGATATCTAAAGATATAAAAAAGAAACTAGGTGAGGTGGAGTTTGCGAAAATGCTGCGTGATGGGAATCTGTTGATCAAATGTAAATCTGAAGAACAAAAAAATAAAGCTATGCAGATTGATAACATTTGCAAAAAGGTTGTTAGTGAAAAGAAAATTATTGGAGAAAACAAGGTATCACGTGGGGTTATCACTGGTATTCCACTTGAGGAAGATCTGGAAAAACTTAAAAGAAATATTCATGATGTAGAAATATGCAATTTGAAAAGGTTGTTAAAAACTGTAGATGGGAAAAGGATTGAGAGTCTCTCGGTACTATTAGAGTTTAAAGGCGAAGCTCTTCCTGATAAAATAAAAATTGGTTTCATGTGTTTTCCTGTCAGGCCTTACATCCCTCCTCCTCTGCGCTGTTACAAGTGCCAAAGATACGGTCACATTGCAGCAGTGTGCAAAGGGAAGCAAAGATGTGCAAAGTGTGGTGGAGATCATAGGTATGATGAATGTGGGAAAGATGTACAGTTGAAATGTTGTAACTGTGGAGGTCAGCATAGTGCAGCGTATGGGGGATGTGAAGTAAGGAAGAAGGCAGCAGAAATACAGCACATAAAAACTGTTAAAAACATTACTTATGCAGAAGCAACAAAAAAGGTGCAAGAAAAAAGAGCAGTGGGCCTACAGGGAAATCCTAAAGTTCCTCCTAGTCCAAAATCTGAATCCAGTCAAAGAGCAATGACAGGAATGGAAATTACAATGGATAAATTAATTCTGTTCATGGCTTATGTTATTAACTGCACTGATCAAGTGAAGCAAAAAACTGAAAAAATCAAAATCATAGTGAAAGGTGCAGAGAAATTTCTGTCTGTGAAGGATTTATCTTGGGAATCGATCAATAAAAAGCTAGAAACAGATGGAAAACTGGGCGAAGGAAGAATATAATGATTATTCTTCAATGGAATGCAAGGAGTTTATTAGCTAATGGTCAAGAATTTAAAGGATATTTAAACAATTCGAAAAGAAAACCAGACATAATTTGTGTTCAAGAAACATGGCTCAAACCAGAATTAGATTTTGTGATAAAAGGGTACGACAGTATTAGAAGAGACAGGGAGCAAGAGAGTGGAGGAGGATGTATAATATTTATAAAACAAGGAATACAATATAGATATTTAGAAAAAGGAATAACATTAGAATGGATATCTGTAGAAATTTGGATTAATAAAGAAAGTATTAAAATATTAAATTTTTATAATCCCTGTAAAAAACTTTATTTAGATCAAATGGAGGAAATGTTTAAAAATATTGAAGGAAAAGTAATCTGTTGTGGAGACTTTAATGCTTACAGTACTTTGTGGGGTAGTAGTAATGATGCTAATGGAGAGGTGGTGGAAGAAATAATGGATCTAAAGAATTTAGTTTGCCTTAATGATGGGGAGGGGACAAGATTCAATATTAGAAATGGATCTGAATCAGCATTAGATTTAACTTTAATTTCAGAGAGTCTTGCTGGGATCAGTAATTGGCAAGTATTAAAAGAATCAACTATAGGAAGTGATCATTATCCTATATTCATTGAAATCGGTTTGGAAATGGAAACATTTGATAATGTAGGTGTAGAAAGATGGATCTTTGGAAGTGCTGATTGGGAAAAATATAAAATAATAAGTGATAAAGAAATGCAAACAGTTAATATTGATTTAGATATTGACAATTTAAATCTTTCTATTTGTGAAGCCATTTTAGGTGCTGCACGTGAAACAGTCCAAAGAAAGAGAGGGAAATATAAGAAGAAAGTCGTACCGTGGTGGACAAAGGATTGTGATGTAGCAATAAAATCTCGAAATAAAGCTTTTAGATTGTTAAAAAGAAATCATAACTTTCAGAATTTTATTGAATATAAAAGGTTGCAAGCTCTTGTTAGAAGAACTGTAAAAAATGCAAAAAAGGTTTATTGGGGAAACTTTTGTAATTCGGTAGGTAGGGAAACAAACATTTCAAAAGTTTGGGGGATGATAAAACGAATGAATGGGTTTAGAAGAGAATATGGATATCCAGTTCTGAAGGATGGAGATGTTACTGCTGTAACAGAGGAAGAGAAGGCAAACATTTTGGTCAATCATTTTGTTAAAATCCACAATAGTAGTAATCTAAGTACAGAAGAGAAACGGAATAGAAATTGTACAATCAATGAAAATATTCATTTATTAAAAGAAAATATAAGATCCACTGACTTATTAAATGCTCCCTTTTCCTTTTTTGAACTGAATAATGCCCTTAGGAAATCAAAAAACTCATCTCCAGGAAATGACAATATCTCTTACATTATGATTAATCAGCTTAGTAATTCATCTAAAAAAGTTTTACTGGAATTATATAATAAGATCTGGGAATTAGGCTTTTTACCTAAAGCATGGAAAGAAGCAATCATAGTTCCAATCCTCAAATCAGGTAAAGAACGATCAAACCCAGCCAGTTATAGACCTATAGCTTTAACTTCACATTTATGTAAAATTATGGAGAGAATGATAAATGAACGACTGACTTACTTTGTTGAGAAGAGGGGATATTTATCAAGATTCCAAAGTGGATTTAGAAAAGGTAGAAACACTATGGATCCTGTTTTATGTTTAGAACATGAAATCAGGAAAGGACAAGTTAATAAGGAGAGTGTGGTGGCTGTCTTTTTTGATATAGAGAAAGCTTACGATATGATGTGGAAGGAAGGTTTATTAATAAAACTAAAAAAGATGGGAATAAATGGTTCAATGTTTTATTGGATAAAAGATTTTTTACAAGATCGATCAATACAAGTGAGAATAGGAAAAACATTTTCAGAAAAATTTTTGGTTGAAAATGGAACTCCCCAAGGAAGTATATTGAGCCCATTGTTTTTTTCTATTATGATTAATGATATGTTTGAAAATTTGGAGAATGGAATGGGGTTTTCTTTATTTGCTGATGATGGGGCAATCTGGAAGAGGGGGAAAAATTTAAATTATATTGTAAAAAAGACACAAGAAGCAATTAATGAAATAGAAAACTGGTCCTTTAAATGGGGATTCAAAATTTCTATAGATAAAACGAAGACTTTATTTTTTACAAGAAAAAAGGTATCAGAAAATGTAAAATTGAAAATATATAATCATGATTTGGAAAGGGTATACCAATTTAAGTTTTTGGGTATATGGTTAGATGACAAACTTACTTGGAAAGTGCATATTCAAAACATAATAGATAAATGTAAGAGAGTGTTAAATGTAATGAGGTGTTTGGTGGGGAGTGAGTGGGGAGCTGAGAGGAAATCACTGAAATCAATATACACAGGTTTAATTAGGTCCTTATTTGATTATGGCAGTATAGCATTTGGGTCAGCATCAGATACATTACTCAAAAAATTAGATAATATTCAGCATCAAGCCTTGAGATTATGTACAGGTGCCATCAGAACAACTCCAACATCAGCTTTACTGGTGGAAATGGGAGAAATGCCACTTCAGCTTAGAAGATTACAAATACTTTCAACTTACTGGTGTCAGTTAAAAGGTCATAATGGAAATCATCCATGTCAAGAGATTTTAAAACCTAGCTGGGAAAAAGAGAAAAAGAAATTAAATTCATTTGGCTGGACTGTAGAAAACATTATAAAAGATTTAGATATATCTCACATAAATATTAGTCAAACAGTTCCTCAGTCTCCAGTTCACCCATCTCTTTTAAGTAATAGTGATGTTGATCTCACTTTGTTGGAAAATCGTAAAAAAGAAAACATTTCAGATTCTCATTCAATACAAACATATTTAGATAGTAAGTATTATGGATATGTTAAAATTTATACAGATGCATCAAAAAATTCAAATAACAGTAGCGGGGTTTCATTCATTGTTCCAGAATTCAGTTTCAAAACAGGTAAAAGAATTACTGATGGAGTCTCAGTCTACACAGGAGAGATGATGGGAATCATTTTAGCTCTGGGATGGATTGAGGAAGTTCGTCCATTAAGGAGTATAATATGTTCTGATTCAAGTTCTTCATTATACTCATTGAAAAATAATCATTCAGACAGCAGACCTGACCTTTTATTAGAAATTCAATTATTAATTTATAGAATTCAAGCGATGGGTTTATTAATTACATTTATATGGATACCATCACATATAGGAATACAAGGAAATGAGTTGGCAGATAAATATGCAAAACAAGCAACAAAAAATACTTACATTGATATACTGGTACCATTCAGTAAAGGAGAAATCAAATCAGTTATTAAACAAAAGGTGAAGGAAAGATGGCAGAAACAGTGGGAAGAAGAAAGAACTGGCAGGTGGTTTTATAACATTCAAAGGAAAGTTGGTGTGATGAGGAGAACAGGACGAAATAGAAAGGAGGAAACAGTCATATCCAGATTGCGTTTTGGCCACACAAGATTAAACAGTACATTGTTTAAAATGGGAAAACATCCTACAGGAAAATGTGACTTTTGTTTTCAAGAAGAGACAGTGAATCATGTTTTATTATTCTGTCCCAAATATTCAGCTGAGAGGAAGGAACTGGCACATAGACTACAGGTCAACAAAGTACAGTTGAATATACAGGATCTTTTGGATAAACTTCTCACTTCTGAACTTGTTGTTTTTTTGTTAAGCTACCTTAAGAAGACGGAAATAATCGAGAGAATATAGTTTTTTTTTTTTTTTTTCTCTTATTTTCTTATTATTTTATTTAGTTAAACCTATAGTAATTATTTAGCATCCCGATCCATACTCCATTCCAGTAGATGGCGGTAATGCACATCTAAACGTTGCTTGCCAACCGCCATAAAACACAAGACGAAGAAGAAGAAGAAGAACCGACTTGCTTTCTTTCGAACTATCGGCGTGGCGTTATTTGGCTGTGTTTATTCACTTAATCCTTAAACGTATTTTGTGTCTTTTTGTGTGTTTTCGCCCCCGTCGAGTTCAAAATGATCCTCACCGTGAAGCCGCTTCAAGGAAAAGAGTGCAGTGTTCAGGTGAGTTCAGTCGAGCTAGGAGGAGCACGGTGTCTCGCCAGCTGTGTGTGGTGGCTGCTTCACTAAATGCTCTCATCATTTGAGAGCATTTAGTGCACATTTACATTTAATATTTATTCAAATTTGGCAAATGTGAATAAAACAAACGTGTGGTTGTTGAGTTAGACAATGGGTTAAACACCTTTGTTTTGTGTAGCTTATATGGGGGTGGTTTGGTTAACATCCGCTGCTAGCTAAATGTTAACTTGAGCTATCCTGTTCGTTGTCAGAGACTGCACAAAGAGGCCTCAGACATGAGGAGGGAAACATTTATTTTATGTGTATTAAGGGAAGTCACTAAGGTTATGCCTCACATTAACGTTTTAATGTGGAGTTATCCCAGTATAGTAACATAAATATAGTGGAGAAGTTTAAACTCAGCTTTAAACAATTAAAACATTGTCGCTAAGCACTTAACAAGACTAATGCTTTTTTAAAACACTACTTAAGCTTTTCATTTCGGACTATACTTTGCTTTTTGCAACTTCATCATATGTGCACTAACAGTTTTCCTCAGTTTATTGGCTTTCTTACACTCATAATCAGAGGTGAGGAGACTTTAGCTGCTGCAAAAAAGAGATGGAGGGAATTTGTTAGATATTCAGAAAAGAGCAGAGTACCCACTCCCCACACACAAATAAATAAAAAAGCAACCCACTTATTTTAAATTCAGGAAAGTCAAAGCATTGGCTGAAGTTTTGAAAGTCTCAAACGCAACAAGTCTTTGCATCGTCCACATTGTGTCTCAGACGAACGCTAACATTTTATTCTCATATCAATTAACAAAATATATTTATGTGAAACAAATACTATACTTGGTTTGGACAAAGTTTTTGTAGAAACACAAGACCTATTAAAGTCATGTTTAATATCAGCCAATGTGATTTACTCTGCTTGAAATGTCACTTCATTCATTCACTGTCAGGACAATATCCTCTCTTGTAATTTCTTTTACACATTTAAGAACTAATTAAATATTTAACAGTGAGGTACAACCAGCAAATGTCCTCAGACTAAGCTTTCAGTTATGCTTATGTGTACAGAATGTAATTTGTGTCAATTTGATTAGAAACATATGGTAATTATAAAAATAACAAGGCAATATGAAATACATCTTATAGTTTTCACCATCATGTGTTTAAACTTCACTGTGAAGTAACATATTGATTCTGGTTTATTTAATTATGGAGTCAACAATAAAATATTAATGACAAGATTATTAAGGATTGTTGATGTTGTTATTATTAGACATATATTAGGCTCTCCTCCATATGTGTGCCTGGCAATGCTTTAATGTAAATACCGTACTGTCTGTGGCCTAAAAGAAAACAGAATTCCTTTGACAGTAAGGAATTGTTTATTTTGTCATTTAAAGTGTTTTATTTCAGACTGAAGACAGAATTTCAGATTGTCTTGTGTCAAATATTTCTTTGCGTTGTAAGAATGTTACACACTGAAACAACATCAACAAGCAGCTTTGACCAAACCGCCCTGCTTTGCTTCTATTACCAGTTTCACAGCAACATACTGCAAAGGCTATATCATCTCCTGACCACAAAATATAATCTGATCCTGCATAAGAGGACAAAACTGCAGTGCAGAGAGGATCTGTGTGTGGTTTATTCTTTAGCTAGATATAAAAATATGAATAATTTATTACCTCACTTTCAGTTTGCTTGAAGTTGGGTCATTATTTGTTCAGGAATACAACAGATTTAGTGAAATTAGGCCTGTTTTGAAATCTAAAACGTGCACTCCTGTATCTATTAATGCATTATAAGGGTTGTTTTGCACATGTATGCTTATGTACATTTTAGCCTTCATGCAATTACCAAAAGGGGTATTTTGTTAATTGAACCTCAGCCTTTCCCTCCTCCATCAAAGATGTAAGAAAAACACAAATTCAGTTAAACATGTAATGATATGAGATCATTAATTTGATCACAGCTCCACAGAAAAGCCTCCTCACTTCTCTGTGAAACATAATTTTAGGAATTCAGGTGTCCCTCAAGACTGAACGCTGTGAGATCAATATCTGGGTAACAGGCAGCAATATAAAGAGGAGAGAAGACACGGTCGATTTGAAATGTAGGAAAATCAAAGAGTCATGTCACTGTGTTGTTGATCTTGTAGGTTACTGAAGATGAAAAAGTCTCTACTGTGAAGGAACTTGTGTCTGAGCGACTGAACATACCTGCAAACCAGCAGCGGTTACTCTACAAAGGAAAAGCGCTTGCAGGTAGCTTAGCCAGAAAATTGAATTTGGATATTTTCAACATCTTTTTAGCTGTTTCAGACAGTTACAGTTTTGTTAAAGGAATATTTCTTTCCTTCAGATGAACACATGCTGAGCGATTACTCCATCGGACCAGAAGCTAAATTGAACCTGGTTATCCGTCCTGTGGGGGAGAGGAGTGCCGGCTCTGGACTGGCCGGCAGCAGCACACACGGAGGAGTGTGGCAGACTGTGTCCACTATACTGGCCAGACACTTCAGTCCAGCAGATGCAGCAAGAGTCCACGAACAACTTATAAAGGTATTAAAGTGTCACCTTTCCATTTAAACATGATAATCTGATTAAAGTTAATTTTTTGCCTCTTTATCCAGAAAAGTGATTAGGTGTGATTATTTAGTTGTTTAAAAGCTAAATGCTCGTTTCCAGTTTTGAACAAGTACAGAGTTTCATAAACTTAACAATGCTCATACTTAAACAAAAATAACAATTTAGCATCAAGCTTGTGTTTCTTTAACCTATATTACCATTAATTAAAAAAGCAAACTTTTTTCTATCAAATTATTGTGCAGTTTTAGGAAGACCAGCTTCTTTAGTTCGGTCTTAATTGCTGTGTTAGGTCACTTCATCAAGGTTCTTTGTCATTCGCATCACATGTGGTACATGAGGTGGAACGAAATTGTGTACTCAAGGTCCCAGTTACACTCCAAAATAACAAAAATATAAAGTATTAAAAAGGACAGTATACAAGGATCTAAGATAAACGTTAAACAATAATAATGTAAAATAATAGTGTATTAAACAGCAGCCTGAGCATGAGTCTGTTGTGAGCAAATGGGTATGACTATAGCAGCTTATGGGTAAGAAAATCAGCAGCACAGATAAAGTGTACAATCTCCAATTAAAGTGTAATTACAGTGATTATCCTGGTTAGGGATTCATGAGTCTTAACAGCCTCAGGGTAGAAGCTGTTCCTCAGTCTAGTGGTTCTGCAGTTAATGCTCCTCAACCTCCTTCCTGAGGGGAGCGGGGCAAAAAGTGTGTGCTGGGTGATTGGGGTCCTTCATGATGCAGGTGGTCCTCTTCCTGCATCTGGAGGTGTAGATGTCTGTGATGGTGGGGAGGCTGACTCCAACAGTCTTCTGTGCAGCCTTCACCACTCTCTGCAAAGCTTTTCTTTCTGCAGCTGTGCAGCCTCCATGCCACACGTTGATGCTGGAGCACAGGATGCTCTCCACTGCACACCTGTAGAAGGAGGTGAGGACTGAGCTTCCCAGTCCAGCTCATCTCGGCCGCCCGAGGAAGTAGAGTCACTGTTTCATTGTCATCTCATGGCTGTTTCCTGTAACAAACCTTGCTTCTCTTTGTCTCCTCCCCTTTACTGAGCCAGAAGGAACTGCAGAGTCTGACGGGCAGTTTTATTTCCTCTTTCACAAAATCCCCATCATGTTGTGTATTAAATATGTACCAACAGAAGAGTCAAGTTCTTATTATACCATATGTAATATATATATATATATATATATATATATATATATATATATATTAGGGCATTAACAGAGTACTCGAGTAATCTACACATTGATTGCTAGGACCTCTATCGATGTTAAAAATGTTACGTCGAGTATCCGTAGTGACGTCATATTATGTGACCACCGTATGACCGTAGGGGGCAGTGTTGCACTGTTGCAGGTCACAGAGTATGGTGTAACACCGGGTCCAATCCACCGAACTGGTTTCGGTTTAAGTTTCGTTTTTGACGTGCTGCACGTTTCTTCACGTTTGCAGTTTAATAATAAAAACTAATAGTTTAGTTTTTCCTGTGACTTATTTGCAGTATGATAAATGGTAGGAGCATAATATATGCTCCCAATGTTTTGTTGGTCTTTTTTTGTAAATAATTACCTTTTTTTGTGGTTTTATTTCTTTATTTATTTTTGTATCTTGAGATCTATGACGTCATCAAATACTCGAGTTCTACTCTGGTTTTATTATGTTAATGTCGAGTTTAAAAATTTTATACTCGTTCAACCCCTACTGCGTATGCGTACTCGGTGTCGGACAATAAACTGCCCGGCGGACTGTTCTGTTTGTGATACCAATGTATTAAATTCCCCTTCTTCATCCCTGATCTGTTTTAATGGCTGTTTATTTTCTTTGTTAGTTTTTTTGCCAAAAGGCAAGCGATCTCTCCTCGTCGATGCCATGACTGAAATGGTGAGAAATTAAGGAATTTGTCACGAGCG
>NC_056505.1:26461195-26465954 GCF_014905685.2 Nematolebias whitei | reverse complement strand
TGGATTAATTTACAAAGTGCAAAAAAGACAAGAATAAACAAGTCATCCATTTCAGAGTCAATATGTTTTTTTTTTTAAATGTACTAATAAGTACATTAAACAAAAGTGAATTCCTTGAATTCCTCATGATTTTGCCTCCTGCACTTTTTACACACAGCAGACCTGAACGTCTATTTAAGCACCATGTAATTTTCACATTTCTTTCTCAGAGCTTGTCCTCATTCTCTTCTCTTCTCAGTTATGCAGTTCCAGGAGTGGTTGCGGTCACTTTGCTCACACGCAGGATTTAAAGTATCTGAATCAGAGGACCTGGGGACCTTGCCATCTATCTCCTCCTTCTCTCTGTCGACCTCCTCTCTGCTGGGTCTAGGAGCCTTGGCCTCCCTCACTGTGTACTGGCTGGTGACCCGTCCTCAGCCCATGCGTCCTCCCTGTGACCTACAAGCTCAGTCTGTCGCCGTCGGCGTAAGTGCATCGCCATTGACAGCAGCATTCAAGTACCGTATTTTTTGCCCTATAAGTCCCAGGTTTTTTTGCATAATTTGCATGCCATGCGACTTATATGCTGAAGCGACATATTTATAGATTTTTTCCCATATTTATAAACCAATTTTTGGCTGAGATATGACCGTTTTCATTCATTCTGACTGAAAATATTGAACGCCACCATTTTCAACCGTCAGTCGAGCATATGGCATGTCGTTGTATCATGTAATAGGTAAAGGTGGCTATTAATGGCACAATTGGTTTCATATCCTGCCACCGTCGTCTGCCTGGAGCAACCGTCAAATCAGCTTCATTTTGCTGCGCCACCCTGACGAAATGCAGATAATTTGACCATTGAAGTGCATTTATTAATTAAATGTTCAACTGAGACACACCTTTACTATAATGTTGAGCAAACAAATTATTGTTTTTAAGTGGTTATCTTTTTAAATTTCGAAGAAATCTGTGCGTTCATGTTTCTGCGTATTGGGTTTTGAAATGCAGCTGATTTGACCGTCAAAGTGCATTTATTAAGGAAGACTGAGAAACAACTTTGCTATATTTTCTAGTAAACAAATAATTGTTTTTAAGTGTTAATCTTGTTAAATTCTTGTTAAAGTCCTCCCGTGCACACCATTTGGTAGCCCATCGATTTTTGGCACAACACCGGCCCACATTTCTGGGTCCGGCCCACATTTCTGGGTTGTCAGCGGTGATGCGTAACAAATGCGACGTGTCAGCGGTGATGCATAATAGATACGGTGAAGCGACGTATTTATGAATTTTTCCACTTTATTAGACATACTTGGACTGATGCGACTTACAGGGCGGTGCGACAGGTATGGCGGAAAATACGGTATTTAGACGTGTCTCGTGTGTTTAGTCTTCAGTAAGGGTTTTTGTTTGTTTGTAGGGAGATCCGAGCTGCAGGCGGTCCGCTCTGCTTCAAGATGACACTCTGATGGAGTTTTACCATGACGACATCAGGACGGCGTACGACATGTTCCAGAGAGGTCTGAGGATCTCAGGTGACATGTTTTAATTGTTTTAACATTGTCTGAAAATGTATCAATCATATTTAAGATGAATCTCAATGAGCGAACTTAAACTTATACATCTTCAAAGAACAATGTATGAGAAGAGGATATTATTGTCTCCTTCAGGACATGGTCCATGTCTTGGCTTCAGAAAGCCAGGTCAGCCCTACGAATGGATCTCTTATGTCGAGGTTTGACTAACAATTCCTGAGTCATGGTAGCTCTGCTGTGTGTTACGTTTTTTTTTAACTGAGCGCGTCCAATCTTCCAGGTGACCCAGCAGGCACAGTGGATGGGCAGTGGCATGATTTCTAACGGCTGCCAGAAATACGTTGGAGTATTTTCACCGAACAGACCTGAGGTACAAACTCAACTACACAGAGGGTTTTAGCTTCTGTTGTTCAGAAGCATCTATAAACCAGTGAATGGTACCAAATAACTCCCCACATGGAAAATGAACACTTTGTTCATGGAAACATGTGTACAATAAAGGCTATAATATATACTGATTGAGACAGCGCAGTGTACCTATAACAGTCTCAGAGACATACCATACCGTACCACTTTATTTATAAAGCACTTACAAACAGCAACAAGGCCAACCATCATGTTGTACAGCAGAAACAAAACAAGCAAAGAACACAGGATAAAATACATAGAGCCAAATAGTTATAGATAAGAACTAAATGACTAACGTTATAGAATACAGACGAGTTCAAGTCAACTCACACAATGTCAAAAGCTAGGGAATAAAAGTGTGTTTTTAAATGAGACAAAAACAGTAAGAGAGGGAGCCTGCCTGACATGCAGTGGCAACTCATTCCACAGTCTTGGACCTGCAACAAAGTTCTGTCACCTCTGAGCTTAAAACAAGTGCCTGGAACCAATAAAAGCATCTGGTCTGCTGACCTCAGAGAGTGCTGTGGGACATATGGCTGCAGCAGATCAGCGAGATAGGAGAGAGCAGAACTGTTCAGAGATTTAAAAACGTACAGAAGGATTTTAAAATGAATTTGAAAGTGAACCAGGAGCCAGTGAAGGGAGGCCAGAATTGGAGTAATGTGACATGGATTTAGACCGCTGAGCATTCAAACATAAACCTAAAGAGCCTTTGCTGCTACTTTTGTAATTCAGAAGCAAATTCATTAAAACTGCTAGGGCACAAGAGGTTATTTTACGGAATAAAAAAATATGACTTAAATTTCATGCCATCATTGAAGTCTGAAGTTTATGCTGATCCACCTCTGGAGTGAGTTACCGCAAAGCCAAAGTGGGGAAAATCACGAGCAGAAACCCTGAAAGAGCAATCGTTGCTGCGGATGGATTTATAAAATGTTGTAAAGATAGTACCTCTAAAACTGAATTCATCTTTATTCTGTGTCAAAATGAATAGAAGTGACTGCATACTCCTGTAACATGTTTTAATAATAAGGTTTGTGACTGTACAATCTGAAAAACACTGAACAGGTGCACTTTGTTTGGACAAGCTGTAAAGGACACAGCAACATGGAGACTAAAATTTATACTGAACAAATAATGATCATCTTTGTGCAGACAAGACTAATTTCTTTGGCTAATATGAATAATCCTTTTTTTAAATCTAAACTCAGCATTTTCAGTACAAATACCTCTTATACATACATATCAGTACATGCATACATAAATATATATCTATATATATATCTAAATTTATCTCTCTCTCTCTCTCTCTCTCTCTCTCTCTCTCTCTCTCTCTCTTTCTCTCTCTCTCTCTCTCTCTCTCTCTCTCTCTCTCTATATATCTATATCAGTGGAGGAGGTTTGATGGGTTATACCTGCTTTCCCTCCTGTGTGACCTAGCACCTGGACGACACGACAACATTAGTGGTTTAAAGGCCTCTGACTTTCAACAAACATTTCATAGTTTGTTGACTGATTTGTAGAGGTTTGTCTCCATGGCAACAGGTAGTTTTCCATGGCAGGTTGGGTTTTAAGAATAAGGATCACATGTGTGAAACACCTCACACCAACCAGTTAGTTTTACTCAAAAATAAACAAACACATGAATAAAGAGTTATGATTCTAGTTCTAGATACTGAAAGTGTCAGAATTTTGTCAGTTTAAAAGAAGTTAGTGTTGCTCCTGATGCAACATGTGAAGAGCTCTCAGACGTCTCAGAATACACCCGCAGCACTTTGATTTAATGACTTATACATCTGTCAAATAATGGATCCTTTCATGCTTTTATTATAATAAAACCCTCAAATTTACCAAGAATTTCCAACACTGGAAGTGGCTGTGTGTTTTTTATCACACACACATGCGTCGCCTTAACGTGTAATGAATTACAATCCCGTTCTTAAAGCCCTATATTTTCATTTTTATAATGAATTTTGTCCTTCTTCAGAGAGTGTTTATCCTTTAATTCATATTGAGAACAAGGTGCAGTACAGCTTCTAATCTCAGTTTTATTCAATATATCCAGCAGGCAAGTGGTTCCTGTGTTGACTGGTCTAATAAGAGGCTGAGAGGTCTGATGGAGCAGAAAATTATTATTATTTCAATCTGCTTCTTGAGAACAGTCTGTTTAGAACAAAATGTTTGTTTAGTAAATGAGAAATGCTTGGCAGAGCAGAATATTGTGCATGAACATTTCTTTATCCTGATCTACTTGTGAGTGAAGTAGACTGAGTGTAACTGTGCTGCTTCGTCTCCCTCTGCTGGTGACAGTGGATCATCTCTGAGATGGCCTGCTACACCTACTCCATGGTTCTAGTGCCGCTGTATGATACTCTGGGCGTGGAGGCCATTGTTCACATCCTCAACCTTGGTGAGAAAACCTGCACATAGAAATAACATGAGAAATGTTTGTTTTTCTTGTCCTTGATCAGTCATTTCAGCAAATAAATAAATAACTCGTATCACTCGTTGTCATTCACGCCGGAGTTTCAAACTAAAATCATCTCATGCTGAGCAGGAACAGAGTTACAGCCTGTTTTAGTCAATGTAAACCTCTTAAATGACCTTGTGGGCTCTCTCATTTCATATTGTGAGATCTCATGAGATGAATTAGTGCTCAAAGATTATCATAGGCTTGTACCGCAGAGTCATTATGAAGAGTGTGTGTGATTGTGATTTACGTCCAGTGATATCATCCAGTGGTTCATGTTCTCTTTTTCCAATGGCGCACAAACGCACGCACGAATGCACGCACGCACGAACGCACGCATGCACGCACGCACACACACACACACACA
>NC_056505.1:26418997-26461095 GCF_014905685.2 Nematolebias whitei | reverse complement strand
AAAGAGGAATTAGTTTCCAAAAGCAAAACCTCAAAAATGCAGCCACCTTGAGCGGCGCAGTTCTAGAACTACGCACCAGGATGTTAGGGGCCGTTTACACGGCGCGTATCTTGAGTGCATCCGCAGCTTTCTCTCTGCGGATCATTTACAGACACCAGTGACCCCTCTCTTTGAATCCGGAGGTTTCTGAACCTACCTTCCAAAGTGGAAGTTTTTCGCTGAGCCCCCTTTGATAATGTAAACATCTCGCTCTGAGCTCCCGCAGAGACTATGTGTTAAACCACATGTGCACACGCACGCGCGGACCGACGCTATATTTCTATCAACATGGCGGCAGATGCACTGCTTTCTGAACTACGACTGATCTCGTAGTTAATCTACGTCAGATTCCAGGTGCTGTGACCAACATCTGTGTTGGAAGAGACACAATCTGATCCAGTTCTAATGTCGCCGTTTATAGAACGTGGCACGCGCACAAGTCGCGCTGCACTATAACATTTAAATGTGCTAAATAACAAGTTTTATAATAATAAAACAGTATTTATCTTAAGTTTGAGATATATAATGAAGCTCTGAGCTAAATGAAGCTATCGGGACATTATGTAATTCAAATGATGCTAAACATATTGCATGCTGTTAACATTGAAAATGAAGACATCAGGTTTAATTTTTATTTTATTTATTTATTCAACACCACAAACTGACAATTAAACTGAACATTGAATGGATTGAATAAAAGAACTGAGGGGAACTTTAAATAAATAGTTCATCCATCATCTCTCTTCG
The DNA here is from genome assembly GCF_014905685.2 of Nematolebias whitei. Taxonomy (NCBI): domain Eukaryota; kingdom Metazoa; phylum Chordata; class Actinopteri; order Cyprinodontiformes; family Rivulidae; genus Nematolebias; species Nematolebias whitei. The sequence continues at coordinate 26,460,309 of NC_056505.1, read as the reverse complement.
ACGTCCTGCTGCCGAGCCTCGTTCAGAACCGGTCCGCCTGGTGGGAGACGGCTCCTTCTTTCAGGAAAAATAAAAACTCGGTTGTTTTGTAACCGAAGTAAACACAAGCTAACATTATTAAGAACGTTGATTTACCTGCTGTAAACCAGCTACTGATTATCATGGAGTAAAGTCCAACATAGTCGACTCGGTTCTGGTCCACTCAGAGACCGGTGTGGAGCTGTTAGATGAAGCGGTCCCGCTTGGCGTCAAATCTGTCGACTCTTTTATCCACAATCCAGCCAGAATGCAGCTTTAACTTGTTGTTATGTTGTTAGCTGAGCTTTTTAGCTCACAGGAAAAGAGCGTGCCGAGGCAGCACGCATGCGCATTAGGTGAAGGTACAAAATTCACAGCGCCATCTAATGACCTGGCATGGTAACTACAGCGGATTCGGGAGGGCGGGGTGGGGAATCTTGCGGATGCATGTAAACACAGAGCCCTATAAATAGACTTTATAGGGCTCTGTGTAAACCCAAAATACTACAGTGTCAACGCGGATCTTTTCCTCTAAGTTACATACGAAAAAAAAACTACGTTTCTCCACATCGTGTCCTTGTAAATAGGGCCTAAGACTCGCTCTCATTCAGCAGCCAATCATTAAAATATGTTCATATAGCATGTAGTCATTTAAGTTGCACATTTTTAACCCAACAGTGCTATTATAAAGTGTACACATAATATTACTGCATGCTTGTAAAATGTATTTCGAATTATTAATCAAGTTTTTCTTTTTCGTTACCTTGGTGGGTTGTTGTCCTCTTGACAGTGGAGCTGAGGTCTGAGGACTCCTCAACTTAAAGCAGCTCATCAGACTCTACCATGTGCTCGTTATCTATGGGGTCAATTACTTTGTTTTGTGTTCAGTCCTCACTGTTGTTCATTTGTCTTTTCTCCTTTGTGTGGTACTTGGTTTGGTCTGTTTTTCCCCTGCCCTCACTTCATTTTTTTACACTTTACATAAAAATGTTTACAAAGAAAGTAAAGAACATTCAGTAATGGGGACAATAACTAATACTCTGAATTTAGGGTTTACATATCAGGACATAGGCCTAATAAAAATAATAAAAAAAACAACAACATTGGTTTTATAGTAATAGTTTATCAAGGTCTAAACATACTGAAATCTAACCTCAAGTAACACAAAGCAGATTTCACCGTGTCGTTAAGTAACAAACAGAAACGAAGCCACAAATAAAAGCAGTGTGTGAAAACCTGAATCCACTCCATGATTCAATAACTTGCAGAACCTCCTTTAGGAGCAATAACAGGAAGTGTTCTGTAGAACTTTATTTTTTCTTTGTTAATCTCTTGCATGCTTATGGAGGCATTTGGTTCCACTCGTCTTTACACAACTGCTTCAGTTAACTGACATTTGCAGAGATTTATTTCAGCATAGATCTCTTGAGGTCCTGCCACATTATTTTATTAGGGTTAAAGTCTGGACTTAGAGAAGATCACTGCAAGACCTAAAGGTCTGTTCTTTTTGAACCATTCTGTTGTAGATTTGATGCTGTGTTTGGGATCGTTGTCCTGTTTCATGACCCAGTTTGGTCCAAACTTCTGCTGTTGGACAGATGGTCTCACTTTAGTTCTAAGAATCCTTTGGTCTACAGAGGACTTGATGGTTGACTCGACGACTGCAAAGTGCCCATGTCCTGTGGCTGTAAAACAAGCCCAAACCATCACCCCACCACCACCGTGTTTGACAGTTGGTATAAGGTGTTTGTGTTGACATGCTGTTGAGTCCTCTCCTGACAAGGTGCTGTGCATTGTGGCAAAAACTTCAGTTACACCTGTCCAAAGGACATTATTCCAGAAATCTTGTTGTTCAGTCAGATAAAACTTTACAAACCTAAGTTGTGCTGCCACATTCTTTGAAGAGGAAAGAAGCTTTCTCCTGCAGCCTTTTCAAACAAGCCATACTTGTTCAGCCTTTTTCTAATTTTGCCCACAGACATTCAGGTCTCTGCTGTTTTGGTTGTGAATTTGTTATTGTATTTTAATCTTTCAATACGTTATCTAAAATTTCTCTCAATTTTCTAACTATTGTTGTGTATAAAGTGTGTTAGTTTTGACTCTGTCTTCATTGTGTTACAGAAGCAACTGAGGTGGCAGAGTGGACTTTGGGAAAAGTGGCAAGAAGTTGTTATATAGTACTCTTAGACATACATACTATTGCTGTTTTAAGTGTAAGTGGGTAAGATGGTGGAGGGTGGTTCATTGCAATAATTTTTCTACCTCAGTAAATACATTTTCTTCCTTGATCTAGGGTCCCGTTCAACCAACTCTATACTCGTAAACAGGTTGTATTGTTTTAGCTGTTGACATGAGCCTTGCATGAATTCATTTTAAATTGTTTGCAAGTAATAAAGGTTACAACTTGTTCTATTTGATTTGTTATAATAAACATTAAAATAATGTGGGATGTTCTGTTCTTCGCCTCTTTCATGACACCGGTCAAATGAAATTTTGAGAAAATATTTAAGGCACTTTTGAGTAAATCTTTTTTTTGATTGTTAGAAGTAGAAAACACCAAGCTGATGACATTTTGACCTATAGGTGGGTCACACTAAGTTATGCTGTCATATTCTGTTTTTACGGAAAGTGAAGAGAGAGGAGGCTTTTGTCCTCTAACCCTTTTAAACAAGTCATACTTGTTCAGTCTTTTGCTAAGGATTTGTACTGACCTAAAACATTTTTTCTACTAACTGAGGCATAAAAAGTCTGAGATGGAGCTCTGGTATTTTTATTTATTGATTATTTTTTGACAATTTCTCTTAGAATTGCTTGGTCTGGCCTTGGAGTGAATTTGCTGGGACATTTCTTATGGTCCCAACTTTTAATGCCTATTCATTTCACATTTGTATTGCAGTAATCTGTTTAAATGTCAAATTTGAGGTCAGTCTTATTACAGTTTTGTGCTGAGTAAATTATTTAAAGAAAAATGGAACAATATGTTTAACCACATTACCAAGATTCTGTACTGAAAAGTGATTTACGATGTTTCTCATTCACCTGTTCACTTAGTCACACAGCGATTTTCTTACATTTATTTTACACTTGTAGGTGAAAATTTATATTTTGTTACTGATTCTAGTATCATGATTGGTTAGTTGTTTTACACAGAGTACCGTAGACTGACAAAGAGAGAACCGACCACACAAAATAAAAAAATAATTTATTTACTCTGTCCAAGTAGAGTCTCTGAAAGGGAACATAGATCAGGTGAGTATGTTGTTTAGGTATTTTAAGAGGAATATAAGTACAGGACGATTTGCTTACTTCCTCTCTACATTGACGGAGATGATGAGTGTGAAAAGTGGGAGAGTAGCAGGACCGAGACCCAGAAAACTGATCCAATGATGTTATTGTAGGATGATGGCAAGGAGAGCCAATGGTGTCCAGACTGTGGCTCCACAATGAAATGCTGCGTTGCAGGCATGAGAAGTCATGATTTTCATGTAGGAAAACACAGGAACAGGACTGAAGGTAGTGCAATTATCCAGTAGAGAATATCTGAGCCCAAGGTCATTAAATACTCCCAGAAGCTTGTAACCCAAGATCAGAGTCAGCTATGGACCATTAGTCGCCATGCTGCATGCTGCCACTCAGGAGCTGCAAAGAACTGGATAATCAATATACTGGAATCCCACATCCAGAGAATATTTCCAGCTGTGGTATGTGATCAATAAATCATAATAGATTATAGGTTGTAAGTTCAATCATCCAGGTAGATGACAACAAAAATGGTTAAATCATGTCATCTGGACCAGTTTCTTTAAGTGAGAAAAGTTTTGTCCCCCATCCAGTAGACTTCCTCAATCTACAGCTTGCCAGCTAGATCTGTCCATGGTCCAGAAGACACGATTCAACCTTTTTTGTTGTTATCTACCTGTATGATAGAACTTACAATCCTTTTCTGAAACACTTTGGCATTGTATCCTGATGCATGCTCAATAATCCAGGTAGAAAAATCCCAAAAAGTTCAATCTGGTCCTCTGGACATTCAAAAAAAAAATATATATATATAGAAACGTTTCGTCTCTCATCCGAGAGACTTCCTCAGTCTGAGGAGCTGTATTCAGCTCAGTCTTATAAATAGCACCTTCTCAGAGTGGATCAACCAGTTTGCTGCTGACAACCAAAACCAGCTGATCACATGCTCAAGAAGGACCATCAGCCTAACAAAGGATCATTAGCACACTGATGGCTGTTTACTGTTCACAGAGGGCTGAGTGATACTAGCAATCACAGCATTGTAAGAGGGGGACAGTTGATCCTGGAGGCCTCCACCCCTGTTTAATGATGGATGATTTCTTTTCACAAAGATGGCCTCCTTTACTCCTCTCTCAAACCATCGTTCCTCTCTGTCCAGGATGTGAACATCTTCATCCCTGAAAGAGTGACCGCTGGCCTGGAGATGAGTGTAGACCGCAGAGTCCTGGCCTAATGATGTTGATCTTCTGTGCTGGGCCATCCTTTTGGCCAGTGGCTGTTTTGTTTCCCCGATGTAAGACTGATCACAGCCCTCCTGACACAATATTACTCTGTTTGTGCCGGGGGACTGGATCTTTGGGATGAACCAGTCTTTGCTGTAATGTATTTGGGGGTTTAAAAGCCACTGGGACGTTATGTTTAGAAAATAAACGTCTCAGTTTCTCTGATACCCCCTCAACATACGGAATGACCACTGGTCTGGGTTCCTCCTTTTCACCTGATGGCTGACTGGAGTCCTGTTTGGGTTTCTTCTCTGCTTTCAGGAAGGCCCAGTTAGGATATCCACATTGCTCTAGAGCCTATCTTGTGTGGGATTTCTCCTTCTGCCTGGCTCCTGAGCTAGTGGGGATGCTGTCTGCTCTGTGATACAGAGTCCTGATGAATAAATTTAAATTATGAACTCATTGGTGAATGATGCAGACATGTTCCTGTTTTTAGTTTTCTACATTCACCTTAGAATCTAGCTGGGTTTTTTTCTTTCTTTTTTTTGTTTTGTTACCTTTTCCTTTTAGCCATCCTATTTGTAAAAAAACAACAACAAAAAAACTGCAGTATGACTTTTTACAATTGTTTATTGTTGTTGCTGTTGTCCATTGTCGTCATCTTTCTTTGTTGAAATCAGGTCTCTCTTGTAAATGAGTCCTCGAGGCTCAATGGGATTTACCTGTCTAAATAAAGGTTGATTGATGAAGGAGGCCATAAGTGTCCCGCAGGCCTCCATTTGAATAGCCCTGCCCTTCTGATGGGAAGAATTGCCAAATATGGAAAAATTTTAAGGACACGAATAACCGGTAAAGTTGTGCAATACTTTTACCAAGGATTTCAAAGATGTCAAGAGAAAACACAATACTGTATTCATTAGTGGAGTTGGTGGATTTGACGTCAGTGTTTACAGATTTGTTTTAAGGCTGAAATTTTGTCATGCTGCAGTAAATAAATTTAAAAAGATAGATTGCTCCATTAAATGGTGTTTCTTCTTGCAAGCTGTAATAAAATGTTAAATTAGCTGTAGTGTAAATGTTCTAGAAATATTATATTATAATTTAAAGGTTATATTTTGCATCCCTTGTTGAAATATAACAATTATGTTTGCATTTGTGCTTTAATATTCTTCTCCAGCTTTGTGTTAAAATCTTCTTGATGACAATGTTGCTGAGAAAGTAATGCTAGGCAGTTGGATGGTCGGTGTATTTTTCATTTTAAGCCAAAAGGTTATCTTTTCGTTATTTTCCTAAAAACAGTCTAGTCCAGGATTTAAAGTAAATATATTTTTATTTTTTGTCTTGCTAAGGTCTCTATTGTTATGCTTGGTTTTGTGACAACCATTCCCATTTTGTCTTCAAGGAATTAATATTGATCTAACATTAAGCAACAAGTCCTACCATGTATGTCCTGTAGAAGCTCAGTTTCTGATTACACAACAAAAATACATCTCTGTTCAGAAACTGGCATAGGCCTACAAACTACACTTCTTCATCAAGTCCATTTTTAGTGAACATCACCTTGTTATTACAGTTCAAGACAATGTTGCTCCTGATATATTGTTCATGAGCTGAGAAAACTTATGTTTAAGTGACCAGTTTAACAACATTTATGTATGAAAAAAGGGATTGTTTCAATAGAATTTTAGATAATTCATAGCTGTACCTAAACAACAAGGGTAGGGCACCAATAGCAAGAAGTGAGTGCACTCCAAAATCAGTTAAAATGTTGAAGCAATTTTGAAGGTATTTGATTCAATGTATGGTTAAAAACAAACTAAGCTACTGATTCAACCTTTTAAATGTTTGTTTACCTATGCATTTTTTGTGATAAGGAAGATGGGTTTTTTTTCCACATATAAATGAAAATTAATAGATTTTTTTTACCGCATTTGAACAATCTTATGGTGCGCTAATCCAGTTTGTACGTAAATCCAGTCCATATTTTGCGTCCCTTTCAAGGGCGCTAAAGAAGCGGTTGCCAGTTAGATTAAATACGGCCATTTCTTTCTTACTTGTTATCAGCTTTGAAATAAAGGAGGATTTGTAGAAATACCTGGCAACAATTTAGGCAACAAAGGAAGTAAAGCTTACGAGCTCAACAATCTTACGTACCTTCTGGGAATATAACGATAAACATGTCCGGCTTTAGTTTTTTGCTCGGTTTAGGAAAGAGCTGAAGTTGTCTGGATAAAAATGATATGATAAAAATAAGGTAAGTAGCAAGAAAACAGCGACAACGAGACTGATTTAGGTCTCTTAGCTTGTTATGCTAACATCGTAATGCAAGGCCATCCTATACCGCCTTCAGTCATCGATGCTGAATATTCAATGCTTTATTTAGCTAAACGACGTAGTTGTTATCAACCCATGTGCTTATTTTATTTAGGCTTACAAGAAATTAAACATTAATTTTAACGATTAAGATCCAGCAACAAATGGTACTAAGTACAAAGCATGTTTATGAACTGATGCTTTTTATACGCATTTAAATTTAATCGATGATGGTCTTGGACGTTTTCAAATTAAACCAGACAAAACTTAAGATAAATTAGCGAGGATTAAAAAGATGTCGAATACTTGTTTACAAGTAGGTACATAGAAATGATCAAATTCATTATGTGCAGCGCAGAACCGTGTGTAAATAATGACTATTGTAATTGTTGAAAATTAACATATGTGTTTGTATAAATATGCTTGTACGCTCATGGCCCATTATTTATCACTATTGTTGTAGTTTTAAACTAACAGTAATGGGAATTGAACAAGAAACCAAATAAATATTGATCAGAATTGGATCACATTATGCCTAAATTGTGTAATCAAAAGATTTATTGTCCTTTGGAAAGTATCCTCACGGGTTTGACTCATTTCTGGAGCCACTTTACTGTTTGAGAAGTAAATGGGATGATAATTTTTTTTTTATCTAAAAACGCTTTGTAAGGAGGTGGATAAGTATTTTTTTTACAGATATTTCAAAACATGTATTTAATATTCTTCTGTTTCTGCTCTGTCAGCTTAGCCTGATTGTCACAGATTTCTGGCGTCTTGCGGGCCTTTTGAGGCCCAAGAAAAGTATGCATCGTGGGGATAAAGACTTGCAGACAGCTGCACGCAAAATGGGTACATCCTTACTGTTTCAGCTGTCTGCCTATGAACGGGACCTAGATTTAGTATTTCTGGACCACAGCTATGCAAAACCATGGAACGCTCACCCAGATGCCAGCAGTGCTCGGCCTACAAGGACGCTGTTCGTGACTCCTCGTCGTCAACCTGAACCCTCATCGTGAGTACAAAAGCTTCAAAACTGATTTTATTTATCAAGGAAATGTCAGACTATTTCTATCTACCTGTTGCAAATTTGTCTTCAGGTAGTTAGGTTGATCAATAAATGCTTTTTAAACGTTACAGTACTTTTGAAGTGGATTTTATTTGCTTGTTTACACGCAGAGACTCCGAATCTCTAATAGATGTGGAAACGGTCATGCCGTCACCTGTTCTTCTATACGACAACCAGAAGGCTCTTAGTGTGATGAAGGAATGTGAACGACATGTCCTGTTTGCTCGAACTGCTGCCGAGAGCCCCCCACCCCCTGAGGACTGGGAGGAACATCTAAACAAGTAACCAAACACGTGGACTGATTCCCTCATTATTGATTTGATTTAGTCTCTATGTGATGCTGCAATACAAAATCCTGCAGTTGCAGTGTGTTGTTTTGAGATCATGTTTTGTTTTTTGTTTGTTTGTTTCAGGACGGGATGGTCAGTGGTGCAGAACAAACTGTTCAACAAAGTCCTTAAAGCTCTTCAAGCTGAAAGACTTGCACGTCTGGCCAATGAAAATGTATTGCAATATTTTTAATAGTATTTTATTTATTTAATTTCTTTTAATTTTCTTGTTTTCGTAGTAGTTGTTCGGGCGTTATTTCTTTAAAATCACAAGTTTTTGCAGTGCTTGCCTTTTCTTTTTGTTGGATCATGTAGACCCCATAATTATTATTATTTTATTTTGACTAAAAAGTAAAAGCAGTTGGAGTTTCTTTCATTTAAAAAAAAAAAAGAGAGACAGCAGGTGAGTAATGACGCCACTTTTTGCTTTTGTTAGGCATGCAACGAACCAATTTTGCGACGAATAGCTGTGGACAAGTGTGCCAAGAAGGTACGACACGCACTCGCCAGCGTGAACTGGGATTCTAAACTGACCCAGTGGTTACACACAACTCTGATTGAATCTTTAAGCCTCACCATGCTTGCTGCATACCTGGATGTGCTGCAGACTCTCAAAAGCAAGGTATGATCTCGAAAACTTAAGAATAACTGTGCTTTAAAAGGCTTGGGTGTTTTATTTGGCGTTATCCTGTGTTTGTCTGGAAAGCTGCCCTCGCTGATCGAGAGAATGCTGCTGCCGTCTGCAAAGACTGGAGCTCCCAGTGCAGAGGCTTTGTCACTGCTTCTGAAACGCCCTTGGGATCCAGCTGTCGGAGTCCTGTCACAAAACAAACCGGTAAAAGTCTTCGCTCGAAAAGTAATTTCACACAACTTTCTTTATTTCTCTTTACAAGATCTGTGTGTTGCAAACCTCATACTCTGGTCTGTACTTTTGCACGTGCAGAACAAACTTCCCGGATCCCCTCTCATCCTTATTGCACCATCAAGCCCAACTAATCCTGCCCTCTCCACCTCACGACGCATGAGATTTTGGCAGTCGCAGCTCTCCTGCTTTGGAAAGGTTTAAAATCTCACTCAGTCAAATATTTATCTTCTTCAATAATATTTTATCTGTTTTTTTTTTTCTCAGTTAAAGCTTTAAAGTTCTGTTTGTGTGACAGGTGATCCCAGTGCACACTCATGTGAACAGCGGAGCCAGTATTGGAATCACACAATGTTTGGAGCACATGTTGGGGACCGTCAGGGCCAAAGTCATGGAGGTAGGATGTTCAGATTTTATAGTATTTGTTTCTCCAAATGATGTTTGTTACATTTATATATTTGAATTAATCTTCTATATACTACATACCATAGAAATATTAGATATTTCCAGATTTTTATGTTCTACATATGGTAGCTTAGCTTTGTAGCTGTCCTAGAAAGCATTTGGTTTTTATTAAAAGGGTAAAGTTTGTTAGTGATTGATTGATGAATAGCTTATTTTCATTAGTCGTTTTAAAGTTACAATAAAAAATATCCTGGAATATTTGGGTGTATTACGATAATTTATGCTCCATTTCATATGAACAAACATGCACATTCTCATACAGTAACGTGCATCAATTACATATCCATAAAATGCATTATTATGAGATCAGATTTTACATACTAAAATAGCTCAGCTAATAACAAAACTAATTCTTCGTTTAGCGGATTTAGCGTTTTCTCCAACTTTGGAAACCTTTAGTGGAATTAGCTTCTGCTAAATTAGGTTTCGCCAGCTTAGTCCACTAAAAAAATTCACAAGCTTGTTCCTGTCTGTTGTGGGCGTGTCTCAAAGAGTCCATTATGCACGCCATTGGTTTACTATGTGTGCATGTGACAAGACGTGATTGGTTGATGCAGCTTCACCTGTAAGAAAACCAAAACGTGTGATGCAGACTAAGTGACAGTTGTCTTAGCAATTAGCAGTTTATTGTTGGCTTCCACTAATTTATTTACCTGTTTAGCAGTTTAGCCATAGTGAAACTAATTTTTTAGTTGGTGGAATATGGGTTAGCAAAGCTAATTGGTTAGCTGTGCCCACCACTGGGTAGATATAACAGCTGGTCTGCCCGATGAATTTGGCAGAGTTTTCTTTGTTTTGCGTCCATGATTAAAAATATCACACTGCTTTGCAGTCGTAGACTTTGACATGGTCAGCACAGTTTCTTATTTGGCAAATATTGAGTTTTTTTTTTAAGAAAGTTGGTCTATAGTTTCGGGAGCTTCGCTGCTAAGCTTCCATCTTGTCCTTGGTCTCGTGAACTCTTTCTCATATTCATTTTTGCAGCAATATTATTGTAATAGAATTTTTCTTCAACAGGTTCACAGTCACTTCCCACATAAACCCATCATCCTGGTTGGCTGGAATGCCGGTGCTCTTATTGCTTGTCATGTAAGATTTAAATCAAATTGCTCTAATGCAACACTGACAATATATTTGTTGAATGCATCATTAACTTGAAACTTTCCTATTTTAGGTATCCCTTATGGAGTATCTGACTGCTGTGGTGTGTCTTGGCTTCCCGCTGTTAACAGTCAATGGGCCGAGAGGGGTAAGAAAGGGTTTTACACAGTTTTGTATAGTATGGAAATTTGTTTTCTCAGGACAGAAATCCTATTATAGGAAAAAAAGAGAAAATATGAACAATTTATGATCAAGCTTTTGTAAAACTACAGAATATTAAGGCAGGATATTATGTGTTAGCAACTTGCTATTTGGAAAGTAGACCTTGAGCTTCTAATACTGCCAAATATCTCTAAAAGAAGCCAAAAATTCACAAAATTAACACATTGCAGTAATCTTCAACCTTGTGATTAGGACCATAAACTCTCCGTTTTTGTGGGGTGGTTGTTAAAACAGTTAAAAATCTGGTAGAAACTGAATGTGCTATTGTGCATTAATTATTTGCAAGGTACATATTGAGAGATTATAACTAGTTAGTTTACTTTCACTTCAGGCAGAGGTGTTGATTTTTCTTGAAATGCTCCATATTAGTTTGGTGGTAAATTATTTATAAATTACAACATTCTAAATTTAAAATTAATAGCAAATATTTAACAGAAAACCAGACATGAATAGATTGTAACATAAATGTTTTTGGAATGTAAATCAAACATCATTTATTACCCGTTTGTTCATGCTGGAGCTTTTTTCACGTTTGGTGAATCTCGATGTGTTCCTGGTTTGCAGGATGTGGATGACCCCCTGTTGGACATGAAGACCCCCGTGCTGTTTGTGGTTGGACAGAATGCTCTCCAGTGTACCACAGACGGCATGGAGGAGTTCAGGGAGAGGCTGAGGGCAGATAACAGCATGGTGGTGGTGGGAGGAGCAGACGACAACCTCAGGTCAGTCACAAACTTAAAAGGGTAAAACAGAAAATTTTAAACCTTAACACAGTGACAGCTGTTTGTCATATGAAGAACTTGTCAAACAATGAAAGTTGGAAGAGCATGCAGCTGTCTCTTTATGGTGCAGTTGTGTAAAATTGTAGACTCCAAACGAAGAAGTAAATTTGATTAGTTTCTTCGCAAACAATGGGGATCATCACAGAGCTAAACTGGTGAGCACGAGTAGCATCTGTGTGGTCTAATCAATGACTCTGTCTTTCACCCGAGGCAAACTTATTGTAAATAACTTTGTGGCTTCTTGTGAAGATTATTCTGTGAGCCTTGCGTTGCATTTTTGTGCCTGCAAGACTCTGGAATGATATCTTGACTTTTCCTTCCCTGAATAAACCACATTGTTTAATTCAAAATGCCCTCACAGAATGGGAGAGATCCATTATAATCTGAATCTAAATTGGTCTGTTTTATCTGAGGCAGACATTCTGAACACTTTGAGAGGCTGCACCTTTGGTTTCACTTTTTAATTTGTTTTATACTGAGCACTTTTTTGTTTGTTGCGTTTTAACACAAAACTCCTCCACAGAATCAATTCAGCAAAGATGAAATCAGAAGGATTAACGCAGTCAATGGTGGATCGCTGCATTCAGGTAAATGGAAATAATTCATCTTTTTTTTTTTCAGAATATTACTCATTTCTGATGTATTTTTTAATCAATTATTTAAACATTTAGGATGAGATAGCTGACTTCTTGTCAGGTGTCCTAACTCGGGCAGAGGGCCACAGTCATGGTTCTGGAGAGATGCGGGACTTGGACACAGAGAAGAAGAAAAGGCCTCGGCGAGAACTTCCCTTTGATATTGAGAGAGGACGACCTTCGTCCCCTGCGCTTAGAGTTCCCATCTCTCCCTCTGGTTCAGAGGTTAGAAAAAATATATTAATAAGCTTCACATTTTTAATAAAAAATACTTCAAAACTTTCAGTTTACCATATATTATCTTTGGTTTTTAACACAATATAAAACTGTTGTGCAAACTATTAGAATCACTAAACCAAAACTTGAGAATGAGAACTCAATTGTTTCCCTTTTAATTTTAGTGTTTATGTTTGGTTTACTACAAATTAATACAAGTGTTATCTATTATTAGTGTTTTGAAGCGGTACTTCAATAAAACATACTGTACTTTATTAAAACTGTAGTTATAAATTAACGCTACAAACTGTTCCGCCTTAATTTTCTTCTCAGGATCTGTCGAGTGTCTGCAGCAGCCCCACATCAAGCCCCAAACCCAAGACCTCTGGTCTGTCGCCAGCACAAAAGTCCAGTCTGATCACAGCTACGCAGCTCCTCAAGACTCACATGCAACGCTCGGGCACCGTTCTCACTCACAAGCAGGCTCAAGGTTAGCTAACAATCTTATTAAAGTGGAAGAATGCAAACATTCACTGTCATCAGTCAACACTGCAGTCTGTAAACACTTTAGACCTTTTTATGTGTTTTAACTTAGTTATTCACTTCAGCTCCTGCTGAACTGTGCACAAACTGTGTGAGCTGAGCAGATGGAGGTAGTGTGTCATATGCAGGAGAAAAACAAAATAAAACTTCATTATCACATCTCAACATCTGATGGGATGAGATGGAACGTGACTGAAATACTTTCCTCTTGTCTCTTCTACGACTTTCCTTTCTGGCTTTTCTTCTGGTTCATTCCAGCTCAGTTTGCTGCTTTTATGAAACAAAACATGCTTGTGAGGAAAAATCTTCCTCCTGGCACCCCTCCTTGTATTTTTGGTAAGTGTCTGTCCCTCTTTCACTCTTTTCTTTCCTCTTTACCTTTTCTCCCATTTCTTTGTATTCACAACTTTGAGTTCAGTCAGTATATCTAATGTTGTGCTTTGATTGGAAAACGAACATTTTAGATCATTACCCACATTAAATGATAAGGGTAAATCAGAGACGATGGAAAGTTGATTAAAAATGTCAAACTGAGTTAATGACGTCTCAAAACAATAAAACACTACAGGCTCAAGTCGTCGTTGTTTACACGTGTGCCCTTGTTCCTGTGGTGCAGTACCAGTCAGCGGGGATCAGATGGAAGGCCTGGACAGAGATGAGGTGCGCTCTCATGGCAAAAGGAGACAGACGCCCAGTCCCACACCGAGCAAAGTCTCCAAGAAGGCAAAGATTAAAGTCACCATTGTTTCCCAGAGTGAGACAGCAGGAAGCACCGTCAGCCCTGCCGAGTGCTCAAAACCTGGTAATCTTCTGCACACACATGATTCAATAGAAACTAATTTCAAGTTGTAATGATGCCACAGAAGTTACAAAATTTTAATAGAAGGTTTGATTAAAATAAATATAAACATGTTTATAGTAGTCCTATTGAAATTTGTTGGGCTGAATAGTGGCTGACTACGAGGCCTTTACTTATAAGAAAGCTCAGCATTCACTGCAGCATCATTGACCTCAGAGGGAAGGAGGGACCCTTTAACTGTAGTTTAGTGTGTACCGTGCTGTTCGGACTATAAGTCGCATCTTTTTTGCATAAACTAGCAAGTCATGTGACTTATAGTCCGAAGCAACTAATTTATGTTTTTTCCCCCATATTTATAACCCAGTTTTTGGCTGAGATGTGACGATTTCACGCATTTCCAGGTGATCAGCGGTGACGCATAATAGATGTGACTTATAAAGTGAAGCGACATATTTAGTTTTTTTTTTTTTTTCAATTTATTAAACATAATTGGACTGATGTGACTTATACAGCGGTGCAACTTTTAAATCAGAAAGTACGGTAAATATGGAAAGTCTTTGTTCAACTTAAAGGCGTTATCACACTAAGCTGTGACTTTTAGGAGACTGCTTGCTCAAAATCATCAGGTCAAAGGAAACGTTTACAAGACAGTGGTGAGACCAGCTATGTTGCATGATCTGGAGACATTGATAAAAAGACAGGAGAAAGAACTGGAAGTGGCAGAAATGAAGATGTTGAGGTTCTTCTTAGGAGATGGATGAAATCATCAGAGGTACAGCACAGGTTGAACAACTGAATTGCTGTGGAGACCCCTGAAGAGGGAAAAGCTGAAAGAAGAAGAAGAAATTGCTCAAATTCATGGACAAATTGTAAGGAATGCTGCAAAAGAACGCTGAAATGTTTTCAACCAAGCAGCCAACGAGATGAGGTCAGTTTTTGAAAATCATGGCCTGTTTTTGTGCACGGCTTACAAAGCTGCATTTTTGGCCGTGTCCATTATTTCGTTGCCAACCTCGGCACATTCTGTACTCACCTTGGCAGCCTCCCCCACATTTGTGATTTAATCTGCTCGGGTACACTTAATGAAAGAGGACAGGCAGATTTGGACCAGTATTTTAATGATTATTGCCATAAGTGTGATTTTTAGACCTGGACATTTGTCTCACATGTTTTCTGACAGAGGAGGAGTCAAAAGGAGGTGGAGACCTTTTGAGAAGAAGTCAAAATGCAGCTCTGAAGATGACCACAACAAGTTCATGACTATTTTGAGAAATAAGTTGTTGCACAAATATTTTGAATATGTTCAAAGCCCAAGAACCGGGACTGGTCACCACTGCAATTCACACGAGGAAATTGAAAACCCAAGGAAGTTGAGGCATTCAGGAAAATCTTCTATGAGCGCTATTCACAGCCCAGTGAGATACTGCCTTTGATTTCCCTGAAGAGCACATATTTAGCAGATCTCAGCCACTTTTTGTGGGGTTTTGTTTTCATTGAGTTATGATAAACTTGTTGCTGCCTCTGTCATTTTAGATTGTGTGAGTTTTAAGTAGCAATGAAATTTCCAGCAGGTTAGTTTCTCAATCGTAGCGAAGCAACAGTTTTTAATATCATATAATTCATTTGCTGAAGTATCATTTCCCCTGATATCCACTGTATAATATGTAGTTAGGAAAGTTATTTTAGCTTTTCAGAAACAGGACTTTTTTTTAATGTTTGTATGACTCAAGTGAACTGATAAAGTTTGGGGGCTTTCCTGGATTGATAACATCACCAGTGGGGAGACGAGAGTTTTTTAAATAGCTTTCATTCCAATCTTCAGATGAAAATTTCTTGCTCAGTGTGCAGCATTTCAAAAGAACTGCAGCTTATAATGTTTGACTATCTGTGTTTTATTTTGACTGGTGTCTACCTCTTTACAAATATATATTTTTTTAATATATATTTTTTTATTAACCTTAAGGTTAAATAACTGACTGTGCTATTACTTTGCTTCTTGATCCAGTGGGTGTCTCTGGTAAGCCATTCTCTATGGCAATGGGACAAACTGTGGCTGGTGCCAAGGAACTTTCTGGGCTCCTGACAGGACAGCGGTAAGCTTCCCCTCTCTGCTGCACACACTCACATTGCGTTCATACTACACCCACATCCACACCCAGCCTGTTAGACAGAAAGGTGTCTGGTGCAGAGGGATTGATGAGTGGTGATACTCAGAGTTTGGAAGCTGAATAATAGTCAAACAGGACTTTTTGGGGTAGCTCCTGAGCAGACTGGTGGTATGTGTGTCACTGCAGGTCTGGTAGTCTCTCAGAGGTGTCTGGTGCCCTGTCCCCAGGCTCCAGCTCATTCAGCAGCGTGCAGCCTTGCATGGTGTCGGTGTCCTCCACACCAGTCCAGGTGCAAGCTCCAGCTACTTCCCAAGGTATCTCTTTCTTGTCCTGCTTTGCACGCTTGTTTGTACTAAACTGTGCAAATAATCTCAGTTCAGCAGCTTCAACACACAGAGCTGTTCTGTCTGCTTTATTGAGCAGGATTCAGGTTCTGAACTCTGGATCAAAAACAACATATTTCTGCAAACATCATCATTGATCACCTCTTGCGCCATTGCTGCTTTTCACTGATCTAAACCTTCACCCTTGGACATAATTTTGTGTTGACCCATGTTTGTCTATCTAGTTTAGGTCCAGTAGACCTTTTAACAATATGAATTAGATACCAGTTTGTGAAAGTTTTTATTATATTTGCCTTGCATAGATTTCACCCAAATTTGAACTTCACTAATTTGTGGATTTTATTGTTTTTGTTTTCTGCAGCACCTTCTGCAAGCAGTCTTCTGCAAGGCCTAAGTTTCAGTCTTCAGGAGATCGTTACCAAAGCTCCTAACTCACCTTCTACAGCAACAAATGCAGGCAGCACCCAGGTACACCAAGAGAACATGATTAATTTATGTATTCAGCTCAGGTTTGCGTTTATAAAGTACTACATAAACACGTAATCCCAAGTGCTTAACAAAGCAATTCAAATAAAAATAAACATGCACAGATATACAGTAACCAGCATTATAATACAAAAAAGACAATAAGGAATAAAAAAAATCATCAGGTTTACATGCATTTTATGAGATTCACACAAATACATGTAAATAAAATAAAGGCAAGTTGAAGGGCTAATGTGAAAAAGTTTACAGGAGCTTATTTATATTTTGTTAACACTTTCCACAGTGATTTACAGTGCCTTGCGAAAGTATTCTGCCCCCTTGAACTTTTCAACCTTTTGCCACATTTCAGACTTCAAACATAAAAATATAAAATTTAAATTTTTTGTGAAGAATCAACAACAAGTGGGACACAATCTTGAAGTGGAATGAAATTTATTGGATGTGTCAAACTATTTTAACAAATAAAAAACTGAAAAGTGGGGCGTGCAATATTATTCGGCCCTTTACTTTCAGTGCAGCAAACTCACTCCAGAAGTTCAGTGAGGATCTATGAATGATCCACTGTTGTCCCAAATGACTGATGATGATAAATAGAATCCACCTGTGTGTAATCAAGTCTCCGTATAAATGCACCTGCTCTGTGATAGTCTCAGGGTTCTGTTCAAAGCGCAGAGAGCATCATGAAGACCAAGGAACACACCAGGCAGGTCCGAGATACTGTTGTGGAGAAGTTTAAAGCCGGATTTGGATACAAAAAGATTTCCCAAGCTTTAAACATCCCAAGGAGCACTGTGCAAGCAATCATGTTGAAATGGAAGGAGTATCAGACCACTGCAAATCTACCAAGACCCGGCCGTCCCTCTAAACTTTCATCTGGAACAAGGAGAAGACTGATCAGAGATGCAGCCAAGAGGCCCATGATCACTCTGGGTGAACTGCAGAGATCTACAGCTGAGGTGGGAGAGTCTGTCCATAGGACAACAATCAGTCGTACACTGCACAAATCTGGCCTTTATGGAAGAGTGGCAAGAAGAAAGACATTTCTCAAAGATATCCATAAAAAGTGTTGTTTAAAGTTTGTCACAAGCACCTGGGAGACACACCAAACATGTGGAAGAAGGTGCTCTGGTCACATGAAACCAAAATACAACTGTTTGGCCACAATGCAAAACGATATGTTTGGCGTAAAAGCAACACAGCTCATCACCCTGAACACACCATCCCCACTGTCAAACATGGTGGTGGCAGCATCATGGTTTGGGCCTGCTTTTCATCAGCAGGGACAGGGAAGATGGTCAGAATTGATGGGAAGATGGATCGGGCCAAATACAGGACCATTCTGGAAGAAAACCTGTTTGAGTCTGCAAGAGACCTGAGACTGGTACGGAGATTTATCTTTCAACAAGACGATGATCCAAAACATCAAATCTACAATGGAATGGTTCACAAATAAACGTATCCAGGTGTTGGAATGGCCAAGTCAAAGTCCAGACCTGAATCCAATCGAGAATCTGTGGAAAGAGCTGAAGACTGCTGTTCACAAACGCTCTCCATCCAACCTCACTGAGCTCGAGCTGTTTTGCAAAGAAGAATGGGCAAAACTGATAGAGACATACCCCAAGAGACTTGCAGCTGGAACTGCAGCAAAATGCAGAGCTACAAAGTATTAACGCAAGGGGGCCGAATAATATTGCATGCCCCACTTTTCAGTTTTTTATTTGTTAATAAAGTTTGACACATCCATTAAATTTCATCCCACTTCACGATTGTGTCCCACTTGTTGTTGATTCTTCACAAAAAATTAAAATTTTATATCTTTATGTTTGAAGCCTGAAATGTGGCAAAAGGTTGAAAAGTTCAAGGGGGCCGAATACTTTCACACAACACTGTACTCTAACATTTTGTCTGTATCAAAAACTATTTTTTAATCTGAACCTTTGTAGTCGATCAATGAAGAACCACCAGTATGAGCCCATTTATAGTTTGTATGGTTTAATGAGCATATTGCATCAGCAACATTTCTACCCCAGAAGTTTTATCAGGATTTTTATAGATTTGGAAAAAATCCAAATTATAGCAAACGATTTTTGATTGTTGGGTCAGATACGGGTGTGCACTAGGGGTGGGCGATATGACTCAAATATAATAGCGTGATATTTCAGAGCATTCTGACGATAACGATAAATTTTGCGATATAAAAAAAAAAAACAGAAATCATAGTTTATTTATTTAACAAAATTAACTTAACATGTTGTTTTGCAGTATTACATAAAATTAAAAAAAAAAACAAGGGGTAATTTTACTGAAATTACTTTATTTAGTAAAGTATTCAGTCTCCAAGTATAAAAATAAAAAGATCCTTCTGTTATTTAGCTTGAAAAAGTCTGCACAAATAGATCAATAAATCCACCACAAAAACTAAAGTGCAGGTGAAGTTTCCCAAAATAACTAAATAAAATGAAGTTTAAGATCTGTTGAGCATAAATGTAACAAAATATATGTTGCCTTTAAATGAGCTATAACTTCCAGAACTTGTAACAAGGTGATCAGCTGACCCTGAAGCTTGTGGAGTTTCTTCTTCCTCTGTTCCTGCAGGAATGACTCATTTCTCTGATGCTCTGTCTCTGATCACATGACTCTGTTCTTGGTCCACGGACTCTGGAACTCAAGAGACAGTTGAGTTACCTGCAGTTTAGAGCTGGATGGAGACACAGCTGAGTCGTGCGTTGTTTGTTTTTAGCTTTTTAGCTAGCTAGTATTGCGCACAGCTAATTAGCGTCACACCAGTACTGACAGGAGGAGGGGGGTGCGCAATTCGGTTTGGTCGTTTAGCGCGCTCGGTTCTGTTAAGGGGGCAGGGCACCCTGACGTATTGCGTCATGAAATTAGCATATCATGATATCGTTTTTTTTCCCGGGCAAACTTTTTTTACCGGTATTATCGTGAACGATATGATATGGCCCAGCCCTAGCATGCACCGTAATTCTCAAGCTAAAGAATGCACCTGTCTCTAAGCCGCACTTATTAAATATAAGATAAATCATAATTTTGTACATAAATAAGACGCTCTGGTTATTTAGCCGCGGGCATTCACCGTTTATCGTCAGGATCTGTGCCCCCAGACTGCTCCGGCTGTGTGCGTCTTTCTTGTTGTAGTACAAGAATCAGCCAGCAGATGGCGTTTCACAGGATATAGCTTGCTCTCAACATGCGCTCAGTCTTCATGAAGCTTCGCTGTCTGACTCAAGTTTACAACCATTATACTTCCAAAATGAACACAATAACTATCTAAGTGTAATCACTGAACAGAACAGTGCCAAACACCTACGTAACCAAAAAAATTAAAAAAATTATTTACCGGTAAATATTCCCCAGAGATCTTATCGAGGTCATGTGACCGGAAGTCAAATAGTACCGGTAAAATATGGTAAATATTCATGAAATTAGTACCATTGATTTTTATTGGTTAAACACTTTTGTTAACTGCTGTTTTTAATGTACTTTTTTAAATAAATTTGACGTGATTTATATTCAGCAAAGAGCTCATACGAGGAGGAGGAGGAGGAGCAGGAGGAAGGAAGGGGGAACAGCCCCACCCTCCCTCCTGTTGTCCCCTCCCTTCTGTGTGAGTTTAAGTGAGATATTGGTACTTTTAACACATATTTACCGTACACAGAAAGATTTTTAAAAAACTTTTATTTAAATATGTATCAGTCTTGACTGACTGACTGCTTTAAAAATAAATCTGACGACTTCTCTACCGTTAAGCTCACATGACGAAAAGAGGAGGGGGAAAGACCCCTTCTGTTTCTTCGCTTCATGTTTGGATGTAACTTTAAAATGAGATCCCAGTATTTAAATGCATATTTACCGACACAGAAAGAATTTAAAAACTTTTATTAAAGCATGCACCAGACTTGACTGCTTTTGCGTCTCCAGTCCTGACCATGTTGATGCAGCTTACGGACTGCAAGCCGTTTCCTCCTCGACAGCTGATCGCTTTTAACATGAAAGCTGCGTCATGAGAAATTCTTTGTATGTTTTCCATTATTGCTGAGCAAAAGAACAGGTCTGTGCATGAAGAATAAAATCCAGTAACAACACGGGAACAATCTGCAGAACTTAATTCACGTCTGTCTTGGGGGATGGTCCTGGAGAGTACCTGGTTGGTCATTAAGGTTAGACTTCTGGTCACATGATGACAGAGTGGGAGGAGTTATGGTTGGGTATGCTGGTGAAGATTCTCAGTCTGGTTGGGTATTTGAAACCATGAGCAAGAGTCTTACATCTGATTGCCTGAGGGCATTCACTCTGCTACAGATGCCTTCCCGCATGTGGGGCGGGGTGCTGGGAGCCACAAGCGCCCAGCCCTGTCAAAGGAAAATGTTAGTCAGCAGCAGGAAGTTACCAAGAGATGGCAAAAAGTATTTCAAAATAAAATATAATTTTTAAAATTATGAAAAAAGTGCATAAATAAGACGCTCCTGCATATAAACTGCAGGGTACAAAGTGTGAGAAAAAAGTAGCGTCTGGTAGTCAAGATGTGTCTAAAAGCACTTCAGACATTTTACTGGAGTTTTCCGTGCAACAACATTTGAGGTTTGCTTCCTATCCACTGTAGACCGTCCACCCAGAAGGATTTTGTGTGTAATTTGATGACGGATCACATCTCTCAGCTTTGCAGAAACCAAAGAGGTTTAACAGAAACATGTCTGAATTATAGTAACATCCGTTATTTTGTGTTCATGCCAGTTGAAGATTGGTCAACAAAATGTGTTTTATTTCATTAAAAAGTAAAATGATCAGCTTTCTGCTTTTCTGTGGGTTTGTAGAAAGTCTTTAATGTTATTTTCTCCTCCATCTACAGGCGGTTTGTGGTAAGTCTCAGGATCCGGTCCTGAGCTCGGTCGGCACCAGCGGCAGTACTCTGCTCCGGGCTGTGCCTGTGGTCACCGCAGGAGGAGTCGCCAAAACCACAACCATCCATCAGCTGCTCGCCAACGGAGGGCTGGCCAAACTGGCCAGCAGCTTGCCCGGCTTGGCTCACATCACTAATCAGACTGCTGGTATGTGTCGAACTGCCAAATCGAGACAGCCTCGTTGAACGTTCGTGGTTCGTTCGTGCTTTTGTTTTGGAAACAACAGTTCAGGACGTCTGTAGGTCAGGGAGGATTACTGCATTAGAGGAAGTCCTTGTGTGGAGATCGTTTACCCGGACGAACCTAACTGGTGTACAGTTCGCTGAGTCAGACGTGCAGCTGTTTGTCATCTGAAGGCTAGTCGGAGCCATAAACATGTTTTGTTTCCATGTCCACAAAGAGCCATAAAAGGGAAACTCGGTCTTAAAATTTCATCTAATTTGGACACAAGTTTATACAGAAACAAATGCCTTCATGAAGTAGAACTGTGTGAAATCATCTGGTCCTGAAGAATGAAGTTCAAAGTCAAGTTTATTGAGTTTGCCTGATTTAATAATAAAAGATTGCTTTCTTTGTTAGTTGTTTTTTTTAATGAATGCCATTGCATGTTATTTTATTTTGCCTCTTCATCTTGCAACTTTTTGTAAAGTCTTTCTTTAAATCACCTGCTTAAATCTCCATGAACATAACTGTTGATCTCCAGAGGAGTCTTGCAACAATATTAACATTTACATGTGGCATTATACAAAATCTGTCCATGCTGTTAAAAAAATAAAGACTGAAATCAAACTCATATCCATTGCTTCCTGTTTTGTTTTTGTCCTCAGTTTTGCTCTGTCTCTGTCTAAATGCATTTAGCTTCAGTCAACCTTTAAATTATATTCACCATTCTACATCCTGCTTCTGCTTGAATCTGCCTGCTCACCACGAAGACAACTTTCATGATATCACTCTGATGTTTGTGGTTAGGTTCTTCCATTTATTGAATTTTATTTATTTATCTTCGTATTTTGGAAGTAGCAGATCTAGTTTGTTACTGTTGCTGTTCTAGAATTGCGCCGCTCGGGGTGGCTGCATGTTGGAGCAGCTCTGTAACTTTCATTCTGTGTTATTGCTTTTGAAAACTTTTAATTCCTCTTTTTTCTGGATGTAAATCACTTTTTTTTCGGATGATTACTTCCTCTGGTATTGGATGCAGTGCAGCTGGAAGGATTTTTATAGAAACCTTTCTACTTTTGGGCATTTGTTATGATGCGTAACCATGGCGACAAGGTGTTTTTTTTTTTTTAACAACCAGGAGCATCTGATTAACGTCTCAAAAGCTCAAATACATCAGCTACAGCCCCAAAGGAGTAGAAAAGGAGGCACCGTGGTTGAATTTCCATCAACCTGTCAGCTGTGCTCGAGTACCTGACCACCAAGATCATGGAGCTGGTGGGAAACTCAGCTTTTGACAATGGGAGGACCAGGATCATCCCCCAACACCGTAAGCTGGCTGTCCGTGGTGACAAGAAGCTCGGCATACTGCTGGGAAGAGTGACCATTGCTAAGGGAGGAATTCTACCCAGCAGTCGGGCAGTTCTGCTACCCAGGAGGACCGAGAGGCCCACCAGATCTGACAGCAAACTGGATCCAGGTGGATGGATCAGTATCTGTGGCCAGATTCTTTGAATTCACTGCAGGAGAACCTTCCTGCCCACAGCTCAGCATCTATAACAACTCTGGAACATCATCCAAGATGATGAGCTACGACAACACTTAATTTCCCTCTGGGATTAATAAAGTATTTTTGAATTGAATTGAATTGACTTGAGCTTTTTTTGTTTCTGTGTTAGGGGGACAGAAAGCACCGGCTTCTATAACGGTGACTCTTCGAGGAGCGCAGCCGAGTCGAGCATCGTCTCTCAGCCCAGCTGGGGAAAATGTAACGGCGGCTCGTACACTTGAGCCCAAGGTGTGTCATTTCACCATCTGAGACACATTTCACTTGGAGCTTTTTATATTTTCTAACGTTTTAGCACAAATTGGCTTCTTTTTGTCTCTTTGGCAGTTCATTAGTATCCTTTGCGTCAGGAAAAGCATCCAGAGTAAAAACAATTGCCAAGTCTTGGTGTGAGTTAGTTGTCTGTGGCGACCCCTGAGGAAGGGAGCAGCCGAAAGAAAACATGTCCTCTAATCTAATGTGCAGTTGTTGGTGTATAAACTGCCTCCACTGAGGACTTGGTGCTTACAATGTGCTTTTAAGTATGGACACAGGTTTACGGTTTGAATAATTTTGCAATAATAAAGTTCATTAGTTCATATTTATTTTGCTTTTCATGGAGAACTATAGCAAATCACGTTTTGTCAAAGAGATGCAGCGCTTGCAACCAGGCATTAAACTATTCTAGCTGATAATATTCTAATACAAGTGATGATGCTGGTTGCACAATTGCAAGGGTGAAACTAACGTCTAATAAAAGTAAAATGTGTAAATTCTTGTAAAGACTGAACAAAAATTGCTTTGTTTGATTGTGTTGTAACAGCAGTAAAAATCCTGCCTCACTGTGGAGATGCAGGATGGGAAGTGTAAGATGGTGCTGAGTCGGTGACATCATGGAGCGACGGCCTGCTGAGGACACCCGGCTCTCCCTGCAGTGATGGACACATGAAGCCCACAACAAGAGAAAAAACTGCCTCACATCCTCCAGAGAGACGGCAGGAGGAGCATGGAGGGGGCTGATGGCTGCTGTTGAGCTGCTGCAATGCTCCGATTTTGTTTTTGTATATCACAAACTCCTGGTCTTCAGACTACAGCTTCAACTCCTCATTGACTAACTCTTGCATTCAGACAAAAAAAGTCAAGACGATCCCTGTGTTTTCTCTACAGGAGATGATTAGATGAAGGTAAACAATGAACTACTTGGAAAAAGCTGCAAAGTCTAAAGAAGGGCGAATGTGTCAAGTTTGGTGACGTCCACAAACCTTCCTTAAAATACAACCTCTGTGTCTGAGTATATTGATAATATCCCATAACAGCCTAATTTAATGTTCTCAACAGGAATGCCAGCTTGTTGTGATTCATGTAAATATCACAGCTGTATTTGTCAGAACATCTCCATGTTGGTTAATTTTAGTGTAAACAATGGTTTAAATATCATCAGCCAACTTTAACATTGCATAACAGTAAGCCATAAAAATGTTTTCCAAGTTTCCTTTTGCTTTTATACCTTTACCTGTTTTTGTGCCTTAAATTTGCCATTAAAGCTTGATTAAAACTCCAATAAATCATCAAATTGTAATACTGTGACAAGTTTTTAAAAAAAAAGCAAGATTAAAGATGCTTCTGTGAGGGAAACAAAATTCCAACCCATCTAGTTCATGCTCTGGTGTTTAGAGTACTATTTCCAATCTGCACTAATAGTTTACATTTTATTTAAACTGCTCTTTTAAAGTAAACTGATTCTGCTTGTCTGACTATGTTCGCTTTGCTAGTTAAAATATTTGTTCGTGTGTGTAAAGCACTTCAGAATATTGCAATGCTTACTAAAGCACGAGTGTGTTTACAGTAGCAGAGTAAATGCAACTCTCTGCAGCAGACTTCCTGTCTTCAGATCCACCCAGAGGCAGCAATCAGGGAGATAAACATTGACGTTGGCATAAAGATAAGAATAGTTTGTCTTTCTTGTATAACTTTTTGTGTGTAATGAACACGAGCAGAATAATCTGCGTTTCCTCCCAGCATCAGCACCTGAAAACATTTTTCTCTTCAGCTCTTATTGTTCCAGGAGCATCAAATGTTTGTAGTCAGCAGATAAATAAGAGTCCATGGTTTGAAAATTAGCTTCGGTTACAGTAAAAAGTCTAAAATTAATACTTAAACACGTAACGCTTCATGTTAGTGCTATAAATCATAAGAATTCTGACTTAATTCAACTCTCGAGAATTGTTTTTCTGTTTGTTAATACAAATTAATTATTTGAGCTACCCAACAATTTTCAGTCAGGTCATCTGGACAGTTTCTTTTTTTTGTGCTGAAGCGTTTCTCCTTCTATCCAGAAGGCTTCATCAGTCAAGGAAACACAGAACAAAACTGATTCTTCCCCCAACAGCTTACTCCAAAGTGGAACAAACCAGTTCTGCTTGTGATAAGATGGTCTCTTTGGTACACCCCCTCCTCCATTGCTGGCCCTCTTCCTTGTTGACAGTCTTGTCAAACTGGTTGAAAACAACAAAGTCCATGCTCAATAATCCAGGTATAAAATCCAACAATTTTCAGTCAGGTCATCTGGACAGTTTCTTTTTTTTTTTTTGGTGCTGAAACGTTTCGCCTTCGGTCCGGAAGTCTTCATCAGTCATCAGGGCAGTTATCAGGGCAAATGAAAATTGGGATAAAATGATAAATACAATAATTGTGTCTCCAATAGGTTGCGAAGCATTAAAGTGCAGAACCACTAGATTGAGGAACAGCTTCTACCCTGAAGCTGTTAGACTCATGAATCTCTCACCAGGATTATCACTGTGAAATAAAGTCACTGTAATCCCACTTTGATTGAACCAGTTTGACACGACTGTCAACAAGGAAGAGGGCCGGCAATGGAGGAGGGGGCATACCAAAGAGACCATCTTATCACAAGCAGAACTGGTTTGTTCCACTTTGGAGTAAGCTGTTTGGGGAAGAATCAGTTTTGTTGTGTGTTTCCTTGACTGATGAAGCCTTCCGGACCGAAGGCGAAACGTTTCAGAACAAACAAACAAAAAAAAGGAACTGTCCAGATGACCTGACTGAAAAATGTTGGATTGTATATGTGGATTATTGAGCATGGACTTTGTTGTTATTTGCCCTTAAGTTTTCTCAGCTGATTATGTTTGAACAATTTTGTTTTCCACATAATGAGCCCCAAATCCTCATTGACACAGATTTTCATGTTATAAATCAGGGTACAGAATGAAGTTAAAATAAGATGTTATTTAGAAAAATGGTCAGAGTCAACAGTATTTACAAAGCAGATTTCTGATACCTTGTTTTCACTTTAAGGAAGATGTTGTAATATGTTAAATACTGAAAGTAGAAGTAGAGATTTTATTTAATTTAGAAACTTGTCACATTAAAGTACAATGACAAAGTACAAAGCACAATGATTGCTTCACTGAAGGTTTTTAATTACATTGTTGAAGCACTGGATGCTAAGGATTATTGTGCTGCAATTTCTTTAGACCAGTCTAAAGCTTTTGACACTGTGGATCATAACATCTTGTGTCATAAACTCTCAGAAATTGGTTTCTCAGAACACACCATTGGTTGGTTCTCTAACTATCTCTCAGATCGGAGGCACTGTGTTCAACATAATGGTACTTCTTCCAGTTATCTAACAGTCAAGAATGGTGTACCACAAGGCTCAGTCTTAGGATCCACCCTCTTTACAATTTACATAGGTAATGTAGGTCAGAGCATCCTTGATGCATCCTTACATTTTTATGCTGAAGATACAGTTGTTTACTGTCGAGCTAAAACAGTGGCTAAGGTTTTCCAGCTTTTGCAATCTGCTTTTGACATCATCCAGTCAGATTTGTTCCATTTCAAACTTGTCCTAAATGCAGGCAAAACCAAAGGGATACTGTTTTCAAACAGGAAGTCCCAGCAGTTCTTCCTTGATTTTATCCTCGAATGGTGGCCCCATTGAGTTTGTCGATCCTATAAATATTTGGGTATCTTGGTCAATTCACATCTCTCTTTTAGCTCTACGGAAAACTTGGTAAGGAAACTGAAAGTTAAACTGGGTTTCTTTTTCAGAAATAGATCCTGTCTATCTCTGAATGCTAGGAAACGTCTTGTGACTGCATCTTTCCTTCAATCCATTGACTATTGTGACATCATTTACATGAACGCTCCTACAAGCACCTTGCAGATGTTGGATGTTGTCTATCATGGTGCACCAACATTCATAACTGGCTGTAACTACCATACCCACCACTGCACCCTGTATTCACTGGTTAACTGGACATCATTAACTTCACGCAGACTCTCTCACTGGTACATTTTCATCTTTAAATCACTTCTTGGTCTGCTGCCTTCATACATCTCCTCCTACATGTCTCTGCATGAGTGCAGCTACAGTGTGCACTCTCAGGACATTATTACCTGCAGTGTTCCCTCAGTGAGAACTGAACTAGGCAAAAAGGCCTTCTCCTACTCCGCTCCTGTTTCCTGGAATATCTTGCAAAAAGACCTGAAGTTGTTGACTTTGACTACTCTAAGGGACTTTAAACATCTGCTAAGTTCGTGACAAAAACCAACACAGACATGTTCCTGTTTTTAATATTTTATATCGCTTTAGTAATTTTTAGTTAATTTTTTTATTGGTTCATGTCTTAGATCTGATTACTATTTTTCTTTTACATTTTTATTGTGGGACATAACTGGGCCCTTGTGTACACAGTCTTGTTCCACCACATGTACCACATGGTTGAATGACAATAAAAAAACTCTGTCTCTGTTTGGTTTTATATAATTTCTTCTATTTACTTTTCATTTTATATGCTTTTTATATGATTGTCTATTGTTGAATGGACAGCACCATAGCACAATTGGTAGAGCTGCTCAGCAAGCAGGTCCCCGGTTCATATCCCGGTCCGGGTGCCTTTCTAGGTGGAGTTTGCATGTTCTCTCCGTGCATGCGTGGGTTTTCTCCGGGTACTCCGGTTTCCTCCCACAGTCCAAAAACATGCATGTTAGGCTGATTGGTAACTCTAAATTGTCCCTAGGTGAGAGTGAGAGAGTGTCTCTATGTGGCCCTGTGATGGACTTGCAACTCGTCCAGGGTGTCCCTCGCCTCTCACACTGTGCTTGCTGGACATGGGCTCTGGCGACCCCTGCGATGCAAAATGGAAGAAGCGGGTAAAAGATAATGGATGGATGGATGGATGGATGTCTATTGTTGTCTGTACCTGGTGTTCTTTGTTTAAATCAGGAGGCTCAATGGGACTAACCTGTATAAATAAAGTTATATATCTTGTACCAGTTTAACAAAATTTTCTGCCACTGCAGATTTCTTCATGCAACACCAAAACATTACTGCTCCTTCAAAAAAAAAAAAAAAAGGTTACATTCTAAAATGTATTTCGTTGTTGTTGTTGTAATGTGAATTGTTGAGCCGACAGGGGGCGCTCTAACAGCAGCACTCTCCTGAAGTTTAAAAAAAAAAAAACCCTGGCGGGTCAAACAGTCTGAGCGCGTGCGTGTGTGGTAGCGCGCGTAGGCGGCTGGTGCCGTGCGCACGTGTGACTTAATTGCATGCGTGCGTAAAGAGAGCGCGCGGGCCACGTAAAAGAGCGAGAAGTAAACACGGAGGAGAGTTGCGTCCAAACTTTATTTCAAGTGGAACTACAACAGTCAGAACTCTTCATGTGGACGCATCAGTGTCCGTGTTGGAGGTCATCCCTGATTTAAAAAAAAAAAAACAAAATCACGCACAGTGGGGACATTGTCTCGCTGCCATCTCATCAAAGTTTCTCTGGAGCTCCAGCTGGAGGAGACACTGAACTCCCCCACCTCCCCCCAGAGATCCAGGAGACACGGGAGAGAGGCTGGAGTTAAAACCCGCCCTCCGGCTGCCTCTCATCCTCCCCCTTTTAAACCAAAATCCTCCCATTTTCTCTCACTGTGTCTCTCTCCTCTGTCTCTCTGTCTCTCCCTCTGTCCCTCTCTCTTCCTTCACCTTTATCCCTCGCCTTTTCGCTCTCCCCCCCTCCTCCCCCCAACCACAATCATGGATCTCTCGGCGAGCTCCTTGCTTCTTCTATCCTGTCTCCTCGGCGTGGTTCTGGCCGTGGATCTGGACGCGCTGGATCCGGGCTACTACGTGGATCCCAGTGCCACATCAGAGGCGATCGACTACAAGGATCCCTGTAAAGCTGGTGAGACTGAACATTTTCTGCTCCCCCGGCGCGTTGTTCAGCTGCTCGCCTCCGTGCACGCACATCCAGGGATGACAGCAGTGCATGTAGTTTTTAACAGGAGCCAGGGAACATTGTGTGCAATTGTTTTGCAAGTGGCAGAGTTTGGAGCTTTTTTTTTTTTTTTAAGAGTCATTTGAAGCCGGAGTGAGGCTGAGGATGAGCACATGAAAAGGCTCCAGTGTGCGCCAAAGTTTTCACTCCAGCTCTTGTTGGGAAAAGTTGCAAAATGTGCAGCTTATAAACAGGAGGGGGGGGGGGGGGGGGGTTAAATTTATAGCTGAAGCGTATCCACTTTTATATTCAGACTTTGTCTTTTTGTTAAGTCTTTTATTTTGAAATAATTGTGTGTTTTGCCAGAAGTGGAGGAGGGGGAGCTTCATCACATATGATGATGTATGAATGTGTTTGTCTTTAAGAAAAGCAGCATCCAGACTATTTGAATTGTCATCAAATGATTTTTCTCTCTCTCTCTTTTTTTTGTGTGTGAGTGTGAGTGTAATCTGAACTCATTGTCTTTCCAAATCCCTCCAGGGTCAGTTTGAACAGATTGTGTTTTCCATTTGGGTAAAGTATTCAGGTTACGGATACAAAGAGCTGGCTTCTGCCAAAATGACCTCTGATGTCCTGGAAGTGGTTCCCAGTAGGGACTGTAAGGTTTTCTGATGTGCCAGACTGTTATAAAACATGATTCAGTTCCCAGCTCTTGGTCTCTCCCCCCACTTCTCGTCTTTTCTGAGTCATAAATGTGTGCTTGTGGGCCTGTTGTGATTCTGTATAAATTCAACTAAGGTCACGCTGCAGATGAAGTGTCTCAGCCACTCGGATGTTGTTGCTCTGTTTACGTTGAGTCATTCAAGTGTTTACAACAATAAAAAAAGGATTCACTGGAAGATTATGCACGGAGTTGGGTAATCTAAGTGTTTTTTTCCCCCTCTTGGCATGGTTTCCAATTAGTTGTTGATATTGACCAGTACGTCTTGGCGGGGACATTCCCACTCGATATGATTATCGACCATGCATGGCTGATGTTTATCTTGGCAATGATGTTAATCGTAGAGTCCAGTTTGTGTGAGCTGTCATTTATTTATGGTTTCCTCTGCCGATAATGGTTTTCCAAAAACTCCCAGTTTACACTTTTTCCAAGCACTCACCTGCTGTTTAATAGACCATATTATTTTACATTATTAGTGTTTATCTTTGATTCTTATATACTGTTTCTTTTTATACTTTATATTTTTGGGTGTAACTGGGACCTTGAGTACACAATTTCATTCCACCTCATGTACCACATGTGATGCAAAAGGCAATAAAGAACCTTGAACCTGCCTTTCGGCACAAATGTCAAATATACCTCCTTTTTTTTATCTGCAGACTCGATCATTCCAGGGTTATGGATTTTTCTCTTCTTTTTCTCATTTGTCAAGCGTATCGCTGAACGGAGTCTATTTGATCGCTTTTTATGGTCACAGGTCAGCATTTTTATGTCCGCCAAATGGAAAATGCTCCCAGCCTTTTGAAATCTAATACAGCCATGCTGTGTGAGGAGCTCGTTTCGTGCCGTCAGCCCACCCCGTCTTTACAGAACTCTCCATCATGTGTAACATCAACCTACAAGTGAATAAATCAGGTGTTTTAATCATCTGGAACGCCTTCTTATCAAGTCAACTCTCAGTGGTTAGTTTATTAAATTTTATTTTGCCATATGGGCCAATGCTCCATTAAATTTAATGTTTACATTTGCAAAGATTAAAGTAAATAACATCTGGCATGTTGGTGGGCTGCATGGAGAAGTGCAAAGAGACTGAACTAATTCAATCTATTCAGGAGCTAACCAGTGGAAAATTCCTCATTTTGCTGAACTCCAAACTTGGCAGCACCCCAGGAAGTCATTTAAGACTCTTAACAAGCCTCTAAGATTAGCCCTGCTCGTTTTCACAATTAAAAATGAATGAGAAGCAGGCGCGCTCGTTGTCTTCTCTGCACTAATGATAACCACAGAAGTCATCACGGGTTTGACTCGCTTCTCTGTGCCAAGCTGCAGACATCCTAATCTACTTAGCGCATCGTTGACGGTTGCTGTCTGAGTGTGTTGGAGCTTCTGTGCCACGGACAGGTCAACTTTTGAACCCCGTATTTCTTCACGAGTCTCCCCTCCAAGTTTTTTTCTTCAGTTCACTTCACACAAACTCGATCATTCACCCTGTGCCAAGGATCAGCACCAGGATCAGGCCAGTCACCCTCAGGTTAGGTGTGTGCAGGCCATTCATGAACGATCCGGGTTGTTTGCGTGGTGCCTCGGCTTCAACTGGTACTTTCTGTCTTCATCGTCATCGTAAATCATTTGTTTATGCATAAAGAGAGATTTTAATTTGAATTCAGTTTATTTATATAGCACCAAATCACAACAGAAGTCGTCTCAGGGCACTGAACAGAAACATTCACATGCATAGAAAAGCCAATTAGTAAAAGTTCTCCAAGGACGCAGACTCGTTGAATCTTCACTTCTTCACAGTCTCCCATCCTGAGCAAGCACAAAGGCAACAGTGGAAAGGAAAAACTCTCTTTTAGCAGGAAGAAACCTTCAGCAGAACCAGGCTCAGGACAAGTGGCCATCTGCTTCAACCAGCTGGGTTTGAGAGGACAGGAAGGAGAACCGAACACAGACTGGCAGGTCCAGATGCAGGGGTACCCCCTATTGGAAGAAAGACAAAAACACATGTCAAGGATATAAATAATTACAAATACAAAACAGGTTGAGTAAGTAAAGACAGCAGCAGTGAAGAAATGTGGTCAGTTTGTCCTATAGCAGTCTAAGCCTATAGCAACATAACTAAGGGATAGCTCAGGAAACCCAAGCCAACACAATTTCCAGTCAGTCAGAGATTCAGAGATTATTCACCTTATAATCTAGCTGTTTTTGCCATCTTATTTTAATTTGTAAAAAAAAATAAATCTGTATGCCTTTTTATAACTGTCCATTGTTGTCATCGTTCTTTGTTGAAATCAGGTCTCTCTTGTAAATGAGTCCTCGAGGCTCAATGGGATTAACCTGTCTAAATAAAGGTTGAATGAATGAAAAAAAATCTTTATTGTCATACACACCACATGTGGAACATGTGGTGGAACGAAATTCTGTACACATGGTCCCAGTTACATCCAACAATAAAATGTAAAAGAAAAACAATAATAAGATCTAAGATATGAACTAAGAAAAACATAAACTAAAAATACACCAAGCACTAGTAGAATAAAAACATTACGTCGAACAGCAGCATGAGCATGAGTCTGTGTGAGCAGATGAGTACGCACGAACACAGCAACATGAAACAGATCAGCAGCAACATGAAACAGATCAGCAGCAACATGAAACAAATCAGCAGCAACATGAAACAAATCAGCAGCAACATGATGTGATTTTTCACAGTGATTATCCTGATTAGAGATCCATGAGTCTAACAGCCTCAGGGTAGAAGCTGTTCCTCAGTTTAGTGGTTCTACACTTAATGCTCTTCAACCTCCTCCCTGAGGGGAGCGGGGCAAAGAGTGTGTGTGCTGGGTGAGTGGGGTCCTTCATGATGCAGGTGGCCCTCTTCCTGCATCTGGAGGTGTAGATGTCTGTGATGGTGGGGAGGCTGACTCCAACATCTTCTGTGCAGCCTTCACCACTCTCTGCAAAGCTTTTCTTTCTGCAGCTGTGCAGCCTCCATGCCACACGTTGATGCTGGAGCACAGGATGCTCTCCACTGCACACCTGTAGAAGGAGGTGAGGACTGAGCTTCCCAGACCAGCTCGTCTCAGCCGTCTGAGGAAGTAGAGTCTCTGATGAGCTTTCTTGATCAGGCTGGTGGTGTTGTTGCTCCAGCTGAGGTTGTCATTCATGTGTACACCCAAGTACTTGTAGCTGGAGACCACTTCCACTGCAGATCCTCCTATGTTTCAGTTTACCAATTTCAGGTCTCTCTTGTAAATGAGTCCCCGAGGCTCAATGGGACTAACGTGTATAAATAAAGGTTGAAAAAAACCCTAACTATAGGATTTATCAAAAAGGAAATAACTTTATTTCACTTGATGTTTACATCACAACAGATATGTTAGTGGAAACACTGATTTGTCCTTACGTATTTCATCAGGATCACCATAAAACTGACGGCCACAAATTTAGCATCTTCTTTTATTATCCGAACCTCTTCAAATGGAATCTGGAAACAGATTATCATCATCCCTCCTGTCCTCTGTTGGCAGTGTGACTACTGAACAGCAGGATTGAGCCTTTAAGCAACATTTAAGCTGATGCTTTTCTTTTCTCGTGGAATGCAGCCTGCGTAGCTGAGACAAGTGAGTGATTTTTTAATCTTTGTTAACATTACAGGACCCCTGCCACTTCTCTCCCTGCAGGGTTCAGGTGATTAGGGGTGCTGATCCATTGGCATGTAGCGCATTAGTCAGAACAATGTTGTGTGTTCTGCGTGTCAGCAGAGCCAAGTAATAACCAAACGTGCGTTACCAGTACATTGAAACCAAGTTCGTGTATAGAGTTGAACTGAACCTGCTAAATTATATCACCTTAGGAATGTTCAAATGGTGCTCCTTTATGATCAAACTCTGATTTTTTTACCATTTCGTTCATCTTTCTTGGCTGGCTCTTGGCATGGCTATTAAAGTTTATTTAAATAAAGTTATGTTGTTTTACTTTCAGATTTAAATGCTTATTTTTGGTAATATTGGCCTCAGAACAAGAAATAACCTAAACAGATAATAATAATTTGAAAAACGTAAGTAAGAAAGAGAAAATCTCTACAAGATGCTGCTGATTTATTCATCTCCGTGACAAACTCGGATGCTGCACAACATTAAAAAAAGACAAACAACTGGCATGCTGACGAATCATTAGATGGAGTTCAGCTGGCAGTATCAGTAATCAGCAGCAGGGATGAGCTGGGAAATCCAATCTGCTAATGGGCTTGATGGAGTGTGAAATGTTAAAGGTGAGGCGGTCCCTTGCTGTGAGCCCTTTTTAACAGAGGCTGTTTTCATTTGTCAGATGGAAGCTGCCGCGGGGTGACAGTAACACGGTCCTGATTCCAGCTGTAGGTGAGAGGATGTCGGGCTTTATTGGAGAATAATTGCTCGCTCTCGAGCTGCTGTTTGCGACTTTGTCAGGATCTCTCTTCTAATTAGACAATCGTTACCTTTTAGAAAGGACTGCAGATACACACGTGCATTTCTTCTCCCTCTCTCTTGCCTCGGGCTCCAACTGCGGTGTGAGGAAATGTCAAGGTAAGCTTTCTCTGACAAAATAACTGCTGGTGCTGGTTTTAAAAGGAGAAAGGCGCCATATTAACACACCAACAGCCCCGAGGGAAAACGATTCACCTTTCACAAGTTAGACGTACGCATTTATACTTTAGAGTTGTTCTCTGGTAGGTCATTTAAGTTTCAAACGAAGCAAGTGCCCCTTGAAGGAATGCAAATCACCTGCCGCCTCGCATGTAGAAGGTATCAAGAAAGATCTTGTGCAATCTGTTGTCCTCAGAGTATGTTTTGAGGATGACTCCCAGCTACTATCACACTAAATTATATCTTAAAGTTGACTTAGTTACTTTTGTGTTCGCTCCAATAAATTAAGGCCATGTTGACTTCGAAGGTTAAACAGCTGTAGATGTTTATCCAGTGAGTTATTTAACTTCTGAGAGTTTTGTTAAAATCGTTCAACTGGTTCATTTTATTTGCTAACGTGCAGCGAAACAACCACACTTGACATTCACACGATCGCCTGCAGCCTGAGAAGCTGGCCGATTATTGGCGATTTACAGACAACTGTGACTGTTCGAGGTTATTTGGCAACCTAAATTCTATTCAGTATTGCTAGAAATTTAGCTTTTTTTGTTGCAATCTCAGAGTATTTTTGCAAACAAGTGGTCTTTAAACAACTAGTTTATGAATATCATGGCTTATTTGTGTTTATTATTTTTTTCTTCTTTCGGCTGCTGCCTTCTTCAGTGGTCGCCACATCAAACTAACTCGTACGAAGGCGTGGCAATTATTTTTACACCGAATGCCCTTCCTGATGCAACCACAAACCACCGAGCTACCACAGCCCTCTGTGTGGAGCAGAGAGCTGCTATCTAGGGCACTCAGGGGAGCAGGTGGTGGGGGTTAAGAGCCTTGCTCAAGGGCTCAGAGTGGGGCAAATGAGGGTAGAGGCAGGTCTGGGTGCTTTGCTTTTCCTACCCACATTTTGATGTTGGTCCAGGGGGTTGAACCAGCGACCTACTGATCACAGGCTCACCTTCTCTAACCTCTGCGCCACCGCTTCCCTTGTTTTTGTTATTCATTAATATTCTTAAAACAAAACTCTTGGCTGTGCTGATTATTCTGTTGCCCACCTTGGCAGCCACCCCCATGTTTCTAATTTTATCTGCTGGAGTACAATTTGAGATAAAGGTATGCAGATCTAGACGAATTTTAACAAATATTTTTCATCAGTGTGGTTTTTAGACCTGCACATATTGTCAAAATACAGCTCCTTCTTTTTCTCGAGACAGGTCACCTGTCACCAAGTTAAGAGTTTCAGACACCTGTGACATGTCCGACTGTTTTAACTGAACAGTTATCGCACAATTTCAATCTATTAGACGGCAAGCCGGAAGCTGGAAACCCCCACAAACGTCACAAGACATTCTGGAGACTCTCCTGTGAATGCTGTCCAACAACTAGGTGCCAGCAGTTGCAGCCCAGTGAAAAAGTACCTTAACGCCAAGTTTACACAAAGCTGTTTTTTAGTGAAGTCTGAACAGTTCTGTTGAGTTTCAGACGTTCGTCTACCAAAACATTTTAAATCCAGAGTACAACTTGCAGAAAGTAATGACATTGCGGAGGTGTTTGCATGTACAGACTTGGGCTGCAGTCAGTCAGTAGTTTTTCTGCACGCGCAAGTAAATCAACAACTGTAATAATGGTGGTTAGCAGAGTGCTGTTTGTGCTGCTCACCTGATTTAACAGAGCTTCTGACACAAATAACAAAAGTCTCCTGGATCAGCAGAGACACGTTCATTTTGTCTGCGTGTTCACCATTTTGGATGTAACCGTTCTCATGCTCAAGTGTCTGCACACAGGCGCGTGTCGTTGAAATATAAAAATCACAGCTCCAGCTAGAGACCTGGCATGGAAACAACAGTGGGGTCAGCGTCTTTTGCGGCCTTTGCTAAAGAGCGATTGTGATCACAGCTTTTCCGTGTGATCCTGTTAACATGTTTTATAGTCCTCATCTCAATATCTATAATGTTTCCAGGAGATTGCTTACATCAAGGGTGTCCAAACATTTTCATGTGTGGGCCAAAACTATCAAGATGAAAAGACTCGTGGGCCACAAAAATGTGAATTTAATTCTCAGCGTGAACAACATTTTGGAGAAAGGACAAAATTGTAATAATTTTGGTAGAGGAAAAGTTTTAAATTGTTTTAGATTAAAAACATTAAACGCTTCACAAACACTAAGCTTATATTTTATTTTAAATTATTTGATTTATTTGATTTGTTGGGTCTATGTTTGTTGTTTTCTTGAGTTTGGAAAGTTAATTTAGTCTGTTCTCAGCAACAAAAACATAATATGAGTAAGTGTCCTTTTTAAAAGGAGGTCGATCAACCTTTTGGACCATGGACGGCCCAAAAGGTTGATCGAATTGCTGAAAAACTGTCCAGCTGTCAGTCGCTACAACAGTCAAAGAAGGTTTGATCAAGTTGATCAACTCGTACGTAGATGATACCACGTTATATTCATTTAAAAATGTTCCCTTTTGATTATTTTATCAATTGCAATATTTAGCCAAGTTTTATGAATCATCATCTAAAAGACTTTTCTGGTAGAAACCAGTAAAGGTTTTTGGTGCTTTGTACTAGAGCTGTCATTTCTAACCTGGACCCGGAGCCCGGCCCGACCCGAATTTGGGCCGGGCCATGATAATGTGCTGGATGGGTGGGCTGGGTCAGTGTCGGGCTTTTGATTGCATCAGTGGATCAACCGCAATCCAATTATATGGCAACATGGCCATACCTTCACCAGCCACACGTGACCATTTCACCGCAAGCTGACTGGCCTTGAAAGAGATAAAATAGAGTTCAGTTCTGCTTCAGATGGGACTACCGGTACTGCCAGGAATCGATCCATTGCCCAAGTGGACGCTTGTGGCTGATGACCCAAACAGTTGAGATCCCAAAGCAGACATATCAGAGCAGGGTCCGTGTCTGAATAATGCAGAATGCAGGCAGAAGCAGGGATTTCATGCACTTTGACGGCCATGAAAGGACAAACACCCCCTCAGCTCCGATCTTTTGCCCTTTTATTCAGCCGCGCACATCCGCCGACCATTAATAACTATATAAGCAGTCAAAACTTAATTAAAAATGTTGGGGATGAGTGAGTTTCGGGTTCTATTAATTTGTTGCGTCGGGTGGAGTTTGAAAATGATGGCTACAGGCTGGGGCCGGGTCGGATCTGATTTTTTTGGGCCGGAATGCAACTCTACTTTGTACCATGAAGTGAAACTAAAAATATTATAGCCAAAGGTGTGTATTTTGCTTAATTGCTCATTTTGAGAAGATAGTTTTTCATCCGTTTTGCTGTTAAATCTAAACAATATATATAAAAGGATTATCAACAAATTTGCAGAAAGTCTGCGTTGACCTCTTAAGCCTGCTGGCCAAAATTATTCTTAAACTGCAGTTGTGGGCCACAAAATCACTCCAAGGGCCGCAAATGGCCCTCGGACCGCACTTTGGACACCCGTGGCTTACATGTAAAGTGGGCCTTACTTGGCAGGATTGTGGCAGTGATGGTCACATGTCATTAGATGGAAACCACCCTGACAAAATACACTATCAGCCTCTACAGGAATTCAAAGGGCAGTGTTTGTTACCAAACACAAGCTGTGAAAGGTGGTGCCAGGACATTGTGATGCATTCAAGGCTTTTATCATAGACAGGCATTTCTATCCCTCATCATTAGTTTATATGTGGGGAAAGATTTATTTTTTGTTGAATGTCCCAGGAAGAAGTTGGGAGGTGGTCTCCCATGGGAGCAGGTTCTCCTAAAATAGACTGTTAGTGTCTGTGCAGGGTTACTATTGATGTTGGTGCAGGTTTCAGAAGCAGCTGTCAGACTGGGATTCACAAGCAGATTAATGGGAATGATGCAGGAGTATCTGACCCCCCAGAGGCCCAGGATACATGAATCAATGGGAGTAATGTGATTGAGGTCTCATGTGTAATCTGTCAGGGTATGATGGGTGTTGGGAGAGTGGACTGAGATGAGAGGGATTATGATGGTTTAGATTATCTTAAAATAATAATTTGAGGTTGAACTGAAGTGACTAATATTTCCCCACACATTTCAGAAAATGTATATTATGGCATGAACCTCTCAGATTTGTTGTACTGTCTGGTTATTCCCTATCGTAGTTGCTTTTATAAATAAAAAATAAAACTAATAAATAAAATGACAAACTATCTAAACTCTCCTGTTGCTAAATTATTCTGTACTGTAATTACAGTATTTTTAAAGCTGCAGCTCGTAGCATCAAGATGATAAATAATGTTTAGCAAACATGCATCACTGCACTCTCTAACGATCTCTTGCCATCTGTCACATTTACTACGCTGTAATCCACGGCACAACACATCAATGTCACGATGTTTGCATGTCATGCTATTACTGAGCTCTTCATCTAGTTTATCACATTCACACATTATCACATAGCCTGGCCTAAATCATAGTCCTGAAATGTGTACAAAAGGCTCCTAAAACTGTGTCTGTGGGTAATTAAAGCCCGGAGACAAGGGGATTATTTTAAAATCCCGATGAGTTTTTCCATAAACCTGCAGAGACGTTACTAAGACGACTCTTGCGCCTGGAGGGAAATGGGTCTTAATGCCATCAGGCTGTGTGTTTGCTCATTTTAAATTTCCTGTGCTGATTGGGAACAGTGACACTCTGGATAAACTGGCCTATCACTCCACTGGGAGTGTGAACACCCTCATCTTCATATTTAGCCACTGCTTGCACATAATGCAGCAGACATGTAGAAACAATTAAGAATAATTCCAATTTTATTTTTAAAGTCGGGCTTTGTGGATAGGTTAATAACAAATATTGTCTTACCTGTTGTAGGTAGCTCTTTGACTGATCTAATTTTGGAGAAAGTGTTCAGATCTGACCAGACGGTTTAGCTAGTGGCTAATCCAAGCAGAGCTCAGACCAAAGTGATTCGGTGGCTTATAAAACGACTACACCATCAGTGATTCATGAAAACTGGCATCCCAGTAATTTTGCCAAAAATATGAAGATATTCATGTAAGAAGCTTCTAAGGTTGTACTACACCGGCTGCTATTGATGCTAGCAGAAAAATAAAATAAACATTTATATTAAATTAACTGCTTAATGCTAAACTAATGGTGGTGTAAAAGTTCATAAAATAGTGTTTTGATGGCATTGATCCACTTTGGTATCGTCACTTGTCAACTAGCTGTTAGCTTGTCAAATATCACAAGTAGACTTTTTTTTCTTCCCAAAACTCTTTTCATATAAAGAGCTATCTGTAACAGGTAAGATTAACTGTTCATAACCTTTTCTGAAACCCCCACTTCAAATGCTCTTCACTGTGCCATTTATTAAAAATAATCCCATCCTTCAGTTGCTTCTTTCTTTTTTTAGCATGCAGGAAGAATGATTTTAAACATTTTTTTATGTTTAGGACTTCCTCTCAGCGCTTAGACTTAAGTACTGTCTGTTCTTCTCAGCATTTCTGGGAATCCAATAAAAACGCTGAAACAAAAAAGGGGGAGAACATAATCTAGTGGTGATTCCATCCATCTTGTGCAGAACATCTGGTAGCGTCTCATATCAGGACTGTTTTTGCCAATAGCTGTCAGAATCAAGTCGTCTGCTTTGTGTCTCAGGTTTGATCAGTGTTGTTGTAAGCTCAAATTAGAAGATCCTTCTGACCTCTGGAATTCAAACCTGTCCTCGTTGCGTGCCTCGTCTTGCCTGCACTCATCTACACCTTTTCTTATTGCTGTCGTTAACCTCTAATCCTCCTTATCCTGCTGCTGCATCCTGTACAATGTGCAGGGTGGAGAAATGGTCTGAGTCAACCAGCATTAAACCCAGATTGTTTCAATCTTACTCCTCTGGTGAAAAGGGATTTGAGCCATTTTTTCTGCTCTCTTTGTTTTTATTGTTCTTTTTCACTTAGTTTCTCTTCAACCCTCAGTGACTGTTTTTATAATAAAAGTGCATGAGATAATGTTTTTGTTGGCAGTTTAGCAAACTGTGCTGCCTCAAAAGGAACTATAAAATTATTACTTTGTGAATGTTTATGAAGCATTCACACATTTGTGATCCAGTTTTCAGTACGTTTGTCGTCCCGCAGTTTTCAAGCTATTTCAACAAATCAAATATCAAAATGTTCAGCTCTTTCATGACAATCCTGCTATGACTTTTAGTATTGGTGAAACTTTAGCCTTTTGAAACATTTAGCCTTTTCGGTCAGTTTTTTTCTCATAGAAAATGAATTGAGCTCATTTTACATCCTTCAAGTCTTTAGATCTGTTTACAACCTTTTACTGCTCCTTTCACATTTTGTTCTGCTTCTTTCAGCTTCCTTGTGCAAATTTAAACTTTTTTCCAGCTATTTTCAGCTAATTTC
>NC_056505.1:26395987-26408997 GCF_014905685.2 Nematolebias whitei | reverse complement strand
TATATATATGTATATATATATGTATATATGTATATATATATGTATATATGTATATATATATGTATATATGTATATATATATATGTATATATATATATGTATATATATATATGTATATATATATATGTATATGTATATATATATATGTATATGTATATGTATATATGTATATGTATATGTATATATATATATGTATATGTATATATATGTATATTTGCTGTTTTGTGCTTGCTTCTGATTCTTTCTGCTAACTACAACATTTTTGTGCTTCTTCTAACTTCTTTCTGATCATTTCAGCTTGTTATGCTTCTTTCAGCTTATTTCTGCAAGTTTCAGCCTTTTCTATTATTTCAGCTACTTTTTAGCGGATTTATGCTAATTTTACCTTTTACAGCTAATTCCATATTTTTAGCACTCATTTCAGCTGTTTTCAGCCTAAGTCAGCAAAAATGTGCTCTTTCCACTTCTGGTAATTTATGCCTTTTTAGCTACTTTTTAGCTGTTTTTTCCCCCCAGCTTTTTTCAGATAATTTTCACTTTTTTAATGCTCATTATTGTTTATTTAAGCCAAATTGGGCAAACATGTTCTTTCTGCCTTCTGCTAATTTAAGCTTGTTCTACCTTTTACAGCTATTTTTTTTTTTTAGCTTTTTTTAGCTAATTTTGGCTGTTTTCAGATAAATTCAAGTTTTTAATCATTTTTGCTACTTCTACTTTTTATGCTAATTTCAGCTTGTTATACTCCTTCCAGCTTAATTATGCTAATTTCAGACATTTCTGGTATTTCAACTACTATTTAGCTGTTTTATGCTAACTTTAGCTTTGTCAGCCAATTCCACATTTTTTTGCTCATTTCAGCTCTTTCCGCTTCCTTCTGGTAGTTTAAGCTTCTTTCTGCCTTTCAGCTACTTTTCAGCTATTCCTTTTGCTAATTTTTTTCCTACTTTCCTAATTTTTGTATTAATCTCTTCTTATTTAAACTGATTCAGCAAATACATGTGTTCTTTCTGCTTTCTTCTGCTAATTTAGGCTTGCTTTTCCATTTCAGTTTCATTTCAAAATTTTTAAAATTTTTATTTCAGCTTGTTTTTAGTAGTTTCTTCAGCAATTAGCATTCACACTGCATTTTGATGCAATTTCACTAGTTATAATTATTTGGCACGTTCAGCAATAAGGAAAGCTTATATCATTGTGGATCATTAAAAATAATAAAAGTACTACTGGAAAGAACAACAAAGTCCATGCTCAATAATCCAGGTATAAAATCCAACATTTTTCAGTCAGGTCATCTGGACAGTTTCTGGAAAGCATCTCATTAACCTAAATTTAAAGACTGTCCTGTGTTGTTAAACTGTCATTGTCCTTTTCTCTTCAAAAACCGTGGGGTGAGCAGAATAGATACGTCTCCTTCCTCTCCTCCCGGCTTCTTACTGTCATCTCCAGTTCAGAGATAAATTACAGTGCCACCTCTTTGCTATTTCCACCCCTCCCTCTCCTGCTTCACATTTCTCGAGGATCCCCCCCACCTCATTCCTTCAAACTCCTGCATACAAGCTGGGTCATAAATCCTGAAAACGTTCTGGTGTTAAAAGCCTGTAAAAACTGAGCACATTGTCTCTGCAGAGAGGACTTCTAGCTAAGGGACATTAGTGAGAAATCTAATGAATCCCATTCCTCATAAAGTGCTTCTTTTCCATCTCCTTGGCCTCATTAAAGAGTTGTTACTCGTTCAAGGTGCCCCATATTACTCCACGGAGTTCGTGTCAGCATCTCGTTTCAATCTTAACTATCCATGAGTGTCGGAGCACACAATGTAACTTCTGTTGTTAGTTAACGTTTGGACTATAAATGTATCGTGCCAACAGACTGCAGAGTTACTGCGCTGCCTTTACAGTCCTCGTGTGATATATGTTGCCTTCTTTATCCTTAAACTGAACTGAGACGCAGCCAGTCTGTAAACCAGGGTGACATACTTGTGCCCAACAACTCTATTTTTTATTTCACTGTGAGGAAAATGTAAACAGAACAGAGTCAACTAAATAGAAATGTACTTTCAGGAGTGCCTCGAGTGTTTCGACTGGTCTGTGCAGCTCCAGTAGTTCCAGGCTGGCCATAAAGTGATGCTTCATGTTGCCTTTAACTTCAATGCTTTTTTAAATGTCTTATTTTTATTTTATTTATTTATTCCTATGCATGTGTGTGTGTTTCAGTTGCCTTTCTGGGAGACATTGCTTTGGATGAAGAGGACCTGAAATCCTTTAAAGTGGACAGAATAATAGATTTGGCTCAGAGAACCGTCCAGACCTTCAACCACACAGATCCAGGTAACACCAGCTAGCGCAGCTCCATCTGAACAGTTTGATGAAACTACACCTCATTAGAAAGCCGAGGTTTGGATTGTCGCTCGCAGTCAAGTTGAAACAAGAACCTGGATTAATCGTAGCTCCTATATGGTTTTAAACTGAGAACCTCTTCTGCATGAGGGCATTACTCTCTCAGTCTCTCACATCCTCTCTACTTAGCAGCCTCTTTCAATAAGAGCCTCTGTCATCGGTACACTTCACAGCACCTGTAAATCAGTGTTTGAGAGTAATTGCTGGGCTTTGTGCTCCGAACATTATTTCCAAATTGAAAGGCGCTTTTTAAACTACAGCTGTGAGTCAGTCCACAAACTAACACTTTGTAACTGGTGGAAGTTTATACATCTATCAGTGTATTTAAACCAACACGGTGCGTTCAAAGGTCAGTGGAATCTGAAATCAAAGGCCTTCATTCCTTGAAGGATGACGTATTTCCTGCCATCTTTTGTGGCAGAGTTTTCAGCTTGGATAATAAATTGTTTTGGTCAAACTTTGGAACTAATCTTATGTACAGTCACGTGATCTGACGAGATTTTGTGCAATCTGTAAGCGCTTGGTGTATTTGTTGGGAAGGCTCTTAGCTACTACCGCACGAAAATATGTCTCAGTACCTCTAAAACAGACTAATAATCTTTTTTTTTTTTTTTTCTAAGGCTGTCCTGAATCAAGTTCACTCCAAAAAATGAACAAGCTGCAGATGCAATGACTAATGTCTGAGAGTTTCATGAAAATCTGTTGTAGCACTCAAAGTATGAGTTATGGATTACTCTCGGCTACTACAACATCAAACTTTAGCTCATTATTTGTGAAACTGAACAGGTTTTTTTAAACACCAAAGTTCATGC
This sequence comes from Nematolebias whitei, assembly GCF_014905685.2. NCBI lineage: Eukaryota > Metazoa > Chordata > Actinopteri > Cyprinodontiformes > Rivulidae > Nematolebias > Nematolebias whitei. The sequence continues at coordinate 26,405,793 of NC_056505.1, read as the reverse complement.
TCAGTAATACAGGTAAAAATCCAGCCATGTTCAGTCAGATCATCTGGACGGTTTCTTTTTTTGTTGAGATGTTTCGTCCTTCATCCAAAGGATTTCTTCAATCTGAGGAGCCACCAAATAAAACTCATTCCCACAAACAGTATACTCCTTTGTTTGTGGCTCCTCAGATTGAAGAAATCCTTTGGATGAAGGACGAAACGTCTCAGCAAAAAAAAAAAAAAAAAAAGAAACTGTCCCGATGACCTGACTGAACTTTGTTGGATTTCTTTCTGGATTATTGAGCATGAACTTCAGTGTTTTGAACCACTTTAGCATGACTGTCTCAAAGGAGTAGACGGGGGAGAGGGCGGGCCCCGGAGGCCATTTTAGCACCAGCAAATTGGCTCTTTCCAATATGGAGTATGTGGTTTGTGGGAATCAGTTTTGTTTGGTGGCTCCTCAGATTGAAGAAGTCCTTTGGATGAAGGACGAAACATCTCATGAAAAAAAAAAAAAAGAAACCGTCCAGATGACCTGACTGAACATTGTTGCATTTTTTTTTTAAAGTTGATCAGCTGTGGTGGCCATCTTAAATTGGGTTAACTCCAAAAGTTAATCAGTTGTAGTTCTGCATTAAGTCATTGCTTTTATAAGAGTTTCATTAAAATTTGACCTCTGGTTCATGAGATGTTTTGCTAACAGACAGACGAATAAAGTTATAGACACACACAGACAATTACACTATCGCCTCCTTTCAGTGGCAGGCAGTAAATATTTTAATTTAAAATAAAACATAGTTTTAGTCATTGAAATCATGGACATCCAAAATCTTTGCTACACAAATGACTCTCTTTTCAGGACTGTAAACATAGATCAAAACAGAAAAGACGCGCAGTTTAGTTGATACAACATATTTATGTTCCGGCCTTTAAAAAAGCTTTCCTATCTTCATGTAAATAAATGAGGCAGATTTAATCACTTTTTGATATTTAGCAGATTTTCCACACGTTTAGTCTCTGCAGGACTTCTTATCAGTTTGAGCATTTTTGGCTGTTATCAGCATTTTCCCCACAAGTGTACGTGATAATTGTTCTCGCAGGACTGCTAACACTGGCTCGTGCAGATGGATCTTCAACAGAACGCACCGTTCCCTGTAAACCGTTAAACAAAAACACGAGAGCCCACAGTCACAACTTCAGGTATTGTTGTGGAACGATGAGCCAGAGCTTTCAGACTCGGCCCTTCAGCAGGGTCGTCTGTGGTGCTGATGTTGTGAAACCCTCAGACATGTTCTCCCCACCCTGGTCCTCGAGGAACACTATCCTGCACGTTTTAGTTGCTGCCCTGCTCCAGCACACCTGAGTCAGTGGTTCAGGAAGTAATTCAATCACTGACTCAGGTGTGTCAAAGCAGGGAAACAACTAAAACGTGCAGGATAGTGTTCCTCGAGGACCAGGGTCAGGATCCACTGCTCTAAAGATCAGCGTGTTTAAAAATATATATATTTTTTTGAAGTTATTGATTTAATAAAAGCATGTGGCATTCTGCATGTTTTAACTTAAAGCGTCTTGTGGTAACCCATCCATCCATCCATTATCTTTACCCGCTCCTTCCTTTTCGGGTCACGGGGGACACCCTGGACAAGTCTCCAGTCCATCACAGGGACACATAGAGACAAACAACCATTCACTCTCTCACTCACACCTAGGGACATTTTAGAGTTACCAATCAGCCTAACATGCATGTTTTTGGTCTGTGGGAGGAAGAGTACCCAGAGAAAACCCACACATGCACGTAAAGAACATGCAAACTTTACCCAGAAATGGCCTCAACTGGGATTTAAACCAGCGACCTGCTCACTGAGAGGCAGCAGCTCTACCGACTGCGCCACCGTGCTGCCCGTTGTGTTAACCCAACAGTAGAAAATAATAATAAATTGTATAAATTTTGGGTCATGTCGGGTAAAAGCTAAAACTGACTGTTCCACTTTTTGTTTAAGTGGAAGAATTCAAAGAATAAAATGCAGCCGCACGTCTTAAGATGATTCTTTGAACCACTTCCGAGTCGTGCATTTACTTCAAACTGCTTCTCAGCTATTTTTCAGTCTTGTTCATCGGAAAAAAATTTATCTTCACTCCTACTCAGATGACTGACCCTCCTTGCAATGAAATAACTCACTTCTGCTTTTTCAGCTATTACTGTAATTTCAATCAGTTATTAAAGTGTAGCATGCCTCATCCAGAGTCAAAACTTTCACAAAATAAAAGGCCTAGCATTCCTTGAAGGAATGCATATTACCCGCCGCCTTTCATGCCATAGTTGTAGCCTGAGATCATCTTATGTTGAGGAGAGAGTTATCGTCTTACATGACGTGCTGCACAATCTCATGCTGTACTTACAGACCTTGCTTGATCTGTTATTACTCATATGTGTTGAGGATGACTCTCAGCTACTACCACACCAAACATGACATTAATACCTGCAAAACGCAATAAGTTATAGCTGTTTTTATCTTTCTAAGGTCAGAGAGCTGTGGCGTCCATCTTATATTGGGTTGACTCCAAAAGTCAAATCAGTTGTAGACACAAGTCCAGTAGCTATCTTCTAAAGGTTTCAGTAAAATGTGTTCATTTTATGCTAAACACTCACAAACAGGTAAAATCATTATCACCTGTCGCTGAAAGGTAAAAGGCAGGTGATATTTATATAATTGGTAACATTTTACACGCACATGCTGATTGTTCATCTGGTGACTAATTGGTCCACTCTGGAAATAAAATGGTGAAATCACAAATTCTGAAGTTTACATCTTATCTAGTGGTTAAATTTGTACCTTTTTATATTAAAAAAATAAATAAAACGGGCATAATTTTAATTGAATTTTAGTTTTAAAGTGAAATTTTGTGACTTTTTCAAGCTAAGCTTTATGTGCTGTAGAAACGTCTCTGTTCACATGATGATGATGAGGATGATGATGGCTCACAGTAGTTTTTATATTTTTTTTGTCAGAATCAATATTCCTCTAAAACTACCACACTATTAGCATCTTTGCTTATCAAATCATATTTCTTCTACAGAACATACAATGTTAAGTTTCTTTATTTAATTTTTTTTTATACATTTACTGAATCGTCTAAAGAAAAATGTTCAATGGTTTGTGGTTTTTTTTTTTTATGACTGAATCCTTTCATGTGCATTTCTATTATCAACTCTTGTTCTGCAGATTGGCCGTGCATCACGTGCTTCACATATATGATTTCTATTTTAATCTTCAGGTTTAGGTGGGGGCTTAGTCACCATGGTAACAGGTCGTGCACGGTTGAGTGACATTTACACTGTGAATTTAATTTTGAAGATCAAAGCATTGTTCTCATATTAAAAATTCTTTATAAAGGGAAGAAACTTAGAAAACAGGAGAAGAAAGTAGTTTGACGAGTTTTAATTGAGGAATATTTAATTTGATGAAGCTTTAAAGATTTCCTGCTGGTTGTAGGATAAATGTTCATTTATCTTCTGAGTCGGTGCTGTCTCTGTGCACAGATGTAGGAGGAACGATCCCAGTCTTCATCAAGAACTGAACTGGTCTTTATTTTGTTGATTCGTTTTCAATCCTCAGGATCTGCCGATGGCAGCCGTGGAAACGGATCAGGTTCACAGCGCAGAAAAAGAGCCGCCACCTCCAGACCTGAGCGCGTTTGGCCTGAAGGTGTTATCCCCTATGTCATCAGTGGTAACTTCAGTGGTAGGTAACAGTTTACTCTTCACTTCCTGCACCTGACTGAAGGTAGCATCACGCAATGGTCACAAAGCATTACGAGCAATAAACTCCTCTTGAACTTGTTTGTGGATGTGGTTGCATTTGAGTCTGTGTTGTCTTGATGATGTCATGTGTCTGTAAATAAACATATTTCTAATTAAAATGGGGTGCTGTGGAAGAAAATTACTCGTATTTGTCATCTGAGCTCGACCTTGGTCTTCATAAGATGCTGCTCTAATATGTGTATGATTCTGCTTTAATACTTTGTTTGCTTTGAGCTGTAATTATTTCTTTCAAAATATGTCATGAAGTTGTACTTTCTTTAACATAATAAAAAGTTTATGCTTGTTCAATTCAATTGAGTTTATTTATATATAGTGCCACGTCATAACCGAAGTCGTCTCAGGGCACTGAACAGAAACATTCATATATATAAAAATAATAATTTAACATTAATTATCTGAGGAGCAGACTGCTTTGAGTTTAACTCCATCACAGAACTCTCATCTTGAGCGAGCATGAAGGCGACAGTGGAAAGGAAAAACTCCCTCATGAGGAAGAAACCTTTAGCCCAGGGGTGTCAAACCCACTTACAAAAGGGGGTCAAAATTAAAACCTTTTCAAACTAAGGTCCGGTTTCAGAATCTAAATTAACTCTAGTTAGATACCCAACATCTTTTCTTGGTTGCAGGTTCCTCAACAAGAGTTTGATTGGTCTCATTTGATGTTCTCTGTTGCAGTTTACATCATAATCAATGCTGAAGAAAAAAAAGTAAAGTGATAAAAGTATTTTACATTTAAAATAACATCTTGGGGGCCAGATAAGATGGCAACGAGGGCCAAATGGGGCCCTTGGGCCTCGAGTTTGGCACATGTTTCAGCAGAACCAGGCTCAGGACAAGCGTCCATCTGCTTCGACCGGCTGGGTTTGAGAGGAACAGGAAGGAGGAACAGATACACAATGGCAGGTCAAGAATCAAATGTTAAGATAGAAATAGTATCAAATGAAAACTATTCAATTTTAACAATTCATTTAAGGAAATTAGGTCAATTTGTCCTCCAGTAATCTAAACCTATAGCAGCATAACAAGCCAACCCTAACTATAGGATTTATCAAAAAGGAAAGTTTTAATCCCAGTCTTAAACTGGACAATGTGTCAGCCTCATGGACAGAAACTGGAAGTTGGTTCCACAAGAGAGGAGCCTGAGAACTGAAAGATCTTCCTCCCATTCTGCTCTTGGAAACTCTAGGAACCACAAGTAAACCTGCAGTTTAAGCGCAAAGTGCTGTGTTAGTAAAATATGGAACAATATCTTGAATATACGATGGAGCTAGGTTGTTGAGAGCTTTGTAGGTTAGAAGTACGTTGTAAGATTTTGAATTCAATTCTGGATTTGACAGGGAGCCAGTGGAGAGAAACCAAAACTGGAGAGATATGATCTCCTACTAACTCCAGTTAAGACTCTGGCAGCAGCATTTTGGATCAACTGAAGACGTTTTAAAGAAGTAATGTTGCTGATATATAGATGGAAATTATGTTAATTGTTTTTTTAATTAGCAGAAAACCTTGCTTTCAATCATTAAAAATAATAATTCAATAATTTCAATATTCCCTATCCAGTAGCAAAGTCGTAAAATGTGGGCTTCTATGAAACAGTTAATTAATTAATATCTTACTTGTAGTAGATAGCTCTTTGAATAGCTTCAATTTGAATAAAAGGAGTTTAATCCTGATCCGACTCAGGACCTAACAGCGAACATGAGTGAGGACGAGACCAAAGTGCTGACATCTTAAAACATTTCCCAACTTTTAAAAAATTCCCAGAGTTTCATGCAAACATGATTTTATGAACCTTTTGCGTCAGTTATAATCCCTTTAAGTTCAGATAAGGTTGTGTGTCTTGACTGTTTTCTTCTGCTTCCTGTTTCCCATTCAGGCAGCCAGCGGGCGATATTCCGCCAAGCCATGCGGCACTGGGAGAAGCACACCTGCGTGACCTTTATAGAGAGGACCCAGGAGGAGAGCTACATTGTCTTCACCTACCGTCCGTGCGGGTGAGTCATTGGAGTCTTACGTTCCCACATGAAGGAAGTCAGAGCCAGACTGCTGCGTCTTTGTTATCCACAGCTAATTAGTTGGTGTGTGAATGCTCTGGTGTCCCATCTTTCTGTTTGCACTCTCTGCAGTCAGGAAGGCGTTATTTACCAGTTCTGAAAGTGACGGGCAAGGAATTTCCTGTGTCGTCCTCGAGCTGCCTCATTTATGGAGCTTTGTGTCAAACTGTGTACAGGACTGCACACAAAGAGGGAGACATCCTCACCTTCCTCCTCACCCATTTCTTATTGTTGCTACTAAGCTACCATTGATAATCTGTTCAGTCATGCATAACTTTCGTTATTTCATAGTGTTTGGGTTAAATATGTTTTGTGTTCTCGGGAACGGCAGCCACCTGATGATAGTATTTTTGTGTGTTTGTGGTGGGCACGCGAATCTCACACACATTCAGTTTGCAGGACACTGTTTTGTCAATACACAAACAGATTTGTAACATTCTGCTCAAAGAGCCGAACAAAAAGCAGAGAAAACTCACAAAGCTGAACTTTTACCAGCCGGCAGCCAAGGTCCATTTTTAGCCTCCCTGGTAACTGGCCTTTTGAGCAACAAGGATGACTTTATCCACAGGCAGCAGCGGTTAGCAGTGGGAAACCTTGACTTCGCTGCATATTCAGCAGGCCCCCATCTGTCCTGTGCAAAGTTCAAGGCGTGCCTCAAGAGAGCTGGACTTGGCTTGCAGTAATTAGAGAGCGGCTGTCTGGCCCACAGGGCCATTATGTGTGTGCCCGTCCTGCAGGCTCCCACACTGAAGCTTTCATGTCACGCTGAGGTGGAGCGCCGCAGCGCGCCTGCTTCCAGCATCACTCGCACAATTTGCATTGGCAGACGTATAAATAAATGTCACTGCCGCGTGTGTTAATGATAGCGTCTCGCGCATCTTTTAATAGAAACCAGAGGCTGTTCAGCTTGTCATGGTTTCTTTTTTGTCCTCAGTCAGAAATTTGAAACGTTCCGTTCCACGCCTCATCGTTTCCTCTCATGTCTTGGTGATAATAATTTTATCCCTGAAGCATAAAGTCTGCTCTCTATATTTTGATAAATACCTGTGTTTGAATCCGCATGTCTGATTGCTGACTCACAGATGCTGTTCCTACGTGGGTCGCCGCGGAGGGGGTCCCCAGGCCATATCCATCGGCAAAAACTGTGACAAATTTGGCATTGTGGTGCACGAGCTGGGCCACGTGATTGGCTTCTGGCACGAGCACACGAGACCCGATCGAGACGAGCACGTCAGCATCATCAGGGACAACATTCAGCCAGGTAGGAGCAGACACGACACCTGAGAATTCAAATATTTACCACAACACAGCTGTATGCATGTAGGATGAGTCAGGATCAAGTCGTCGCAACAGATTTCACCTTTGACACAGATAACAGGGTTCACCGCATGACTCGGCTTCATATTTCATTTATACTTGTGCTTTTTTTTTTCTCTCTCTCAGGACAGGAGTATAACTTTTTGAAGATGGAGCCGGGGGAGGTGGACTCTCTGGGAGAAGTCTACGACTTTGATAGCATCATGCATTACGCTAGAAACACATTTTCCAGGTAAGAGCTGAGCAGAGTTCACTGCTCCAACATGAATAATCGTCTCAGTTCGAGACGAACCAAGCTGCTTCGCCTCTTTAACCCATCGCCCCTGTTTTCCATTTTTGCACATAATGTTGAAAGACTGTCTGGAGCTGTACGGCCCCAGCTCTGCGTCCACAGGCGATTGCTGAGTAATCTGGCATGTTTCCCAAATCTGAGGAAAAAGGACAGAAAAGAACTTTCAGTTCTGCCTCACTAATAAAAATCACTAGAAAACTAACATGTTGCTGGAGGTATTCATGTTTTTTTTTATTTTAAACAGCCTGCTGTTACTTGAATTTCTGTCTTTGATCTGAATTTGTTTTTTTTGTTTTTCGCTTAGTGCAAAACTGGCTTATTGAGAAGAGAAGGTGGATCGTAATAAAGAAACTAAAACCAAAACATAATCAGAGAAAACAGTCAGTCCTCACATTAAGTTGGATTTAGGGAAACAAGAGAAGCACTAATCTGATTTGATGTCACATTTTGAGAAGCTTGTGTCGTTCTGTGATTACTGACGGACAAATTTAAACTTGATGCATGAGGTGAGATTTTTAAAGAAGAAGTGCGTCTGGTTCCATTTGACAACTTTCTGTTGGATCCTAATTTTATATTTCTAAGCAGACCTGTGTTGTTTTGCAAGTTTATAATAGTTTTATTAGTGCCTCAACATCGTTTACACTTTTCACTCTCACGTGCTTTAGCAGATCTTTTAAAATGACTCAAATCTGTTTTAAGTTAATACCAATGTGATGTAGCAGCTCACATCATGTTCAAATTAAGGCTCCTCCCCTCGGCTCCTGCTGTTTTTCTAGCGGCCTTGTGTGTCTTTACAGGGAAGGCAGTTTATCTGAGTGAGATCAGCAAAAGAAGTCTCATCATAACAACAGCTTTTTCCACCACTTTCAAGGTTGTAAGAAAGTTCTAGTAAAAGTTCTGCCCTCACACCATAAAGCACCTCATTATGTTCTTGGACGCTCTTAGAAGAGGCTTGATGATGAGTTTAATGACTTCTAAGAACGTTTTATTTTTATTTTTTTTAGAGTGCTTGGGTGTTAGGATGAGTAGGTTTAAATAAAGTTCCACTGTCGACCTAGAAAAATGTATTTACCCCAAAGAGTCATTTACAAAAGACAAAGAGTATCCATCCATCATCTTTACGCTTCTTCCTTTTACGGTCGTGGGAGTCACTGGTGTCCATATCCAGCAGTCACTGTGTGAGAGGCGGGGGACACTGGACAGGTCTCAAGTCCATCACAGGGACACACAGAGACAAACGGCACGAACAACCATTCACTCTTTCACTCACACCTAGAGACAATTTAGAGTTACCAATCAGCCTAACATGCATGTTTTTGGTCTGTGGGAGGAAACTGGAGTACCCTGAGAAAACCCACGCATGCACGGAGAGAACATGCAAACTCCACCCAGAAAGACCCCCGGCAGGGATTCAAACCGGCGATCTGCTTGGTGAGAGGCAGCAGCTCTACCAACTGAGCCACCGTGCTGCCAAGCAAAGAGTAGTGAAAGTTGATTAATGAATAAAGGAGGAAATTGTTTCCACATTTCTAAAGCTCTGCACTCTACATGTCAATAAACCGTTGTCACTGACTCAGCTGGACGTTACAGGAACCCTGCAGGACCAGAAGTGTTGCTCTGTCACAGCTGGAGGGACCCGATAAGACCAAACACCAGTCAGTCCTTCTAATTCCACTCGTTGGATTATTTAACAGCAGGCAAAGTCAGAAATCAATCCCTTGGAATATGAGTGTATTGGCACTAACATTACAGTAGTTCATATAAGGTGAGGTTCTGTGGAAGTATGAACAATTATTAGGTTACCTGTTGTAGATAACTCTTTGAATGACCTGAGGTTGGGGAAATGGTGCACGTCTAAGCATTGCCAAGAACAAAGTGCTGCTGATTTAAATCAGCCCTTATCTCAAAAGATAATCTTTAAACCTTTATAATGTTTAGCAGACTTGATTAAATCTTTGCAGTGGCTCTGTGGAACAAGTTATATATTCAAATAAGATCTGCTCAAACCTCGGACGGTTTAAAAGATTTGTCAAACTCACCCTATTTCCATATTTAATCATATTTAATTCTAGTAGAGTTGACATGATTCTGTTTTGTTTCTGTATATGTATAGGGGTGGCTGTGGCTGAGTGGTTAGAACAGTCGTCCTCCAATACAAGAGCTGGGGGTTCGATTCCACCAGCAGTCACATGCCCAAGTGTCCCTGGGCAAGACACTGAACCCCTAAATGCCTCTGATGTGTGTCCCATCGGTGTATGAATGTGATAAAGCTCTGATTAGTCTTTGTATAGATCTAGGAGAGTGCTGTATGAATGGGTAAATGAGGGCACAGATTGTAGTGTAAA
>NC_056505.1:26372931-26395587 GCF_014905685.2 Nematolebias whitei | reverse complement strand
TATATATATAGTGTGTAGTGTACACTCTTATAAAAGTTGCTTTAACTGGCAACTTTTGACAGGAATGTTATGTTATTTCTGCAATAAATTTCCCACGCTGCATCAGAAGCGATACAGCTAGCTGCTGCTGGGAGTACTCTTCCAGATTACCGTATAGGTGTTTAGTATAAATAACTGCAATGCAAGTATGAAGATGAAAAAGTTTAAGAAATACTGTTTTTACGAAACACTTTCATATTTGTTTAAAAACATAAGGAATCCGTTATCTTGGCTCTGCTCAGACTAGCTTGAAAAATGGTTAGATTTCAAAGCGCTATCTACAGCAGGTAAGATATTGTTGTTCGTAACCTTTCCTCAGAACCCCACTTCAAAAGATCTGAGCCATTCTTTAAGTGCTACACGTGATCTTTGCACCTAAACACTTGATTGAAGTGAAGTTTTCACAAAGCCACTTTTCAGCTGAGTACAATGCTGCATGTGTTTGTTTCACTTCTGACTCAGAAGTCTGTTTTCCATTTGCAGCTTTATTCAACATTAGCAGCTGCATGAGCAGCCACGTCATCATTACAGGTTCTACCTTACAGTAGAAATGTCATCTTGGGGCACATGTAATTAAAAAAAACATCTGTCCAGAATGATCGTTCCTTCCTCCGTCTGATATAAGAGCCAGCTGTTGGTCCTCTCTGTCAGCTGCATGTATATTCCACATGGCTGGGTCTCCTGGTTTACCCTCTGAGCGTAGCCCCCTGATCTGCTGCTGTGCTCTTGTGGCGAACAGCTTCTGGGAAGCAGAGAGGGAATCTTTGTCCAAACAGACGCTGAGGCTGGATGGAAGCCAACATACAGAAATTCCTGTCTGGCTCCGTGCGCCCAAACTGCAGGTTGAAAATGAAGCTCGCAAAGAAAAGAGGTGAAATGTTGCTTTAAATTTGATTTATTTTTTAATTGCATACAGATTAACGAAGGACCAGACAGAAACCGAGCAACATCTGGTATGATTAAGATAATCTGCAACCTATCTTTTTGTTGTTGGGTGGTTTTAAAGGAACATTTGACCTCATATTGAGTTAATCAGTTCAGCACACTTGAATGTTGCCACACATGCTCCATGATCTGGATTTAACCTCCTAATCTTTAAGGTTTTCAGTGCAGCTTGCTGCACAATGGAGCAGCGCCATCTTTTTTTGTTGTTTTGTGGGGTAATCCGTCCTGTTGAGAGTTCCTGTCCATCCCATCCTCACTCACAGATCCGTGTTGACCAAGAAGACCTCTCAGAAATAAAATGGCTGACACTGTTTTAGCTTTTCGCAGGTCATTCAGGACACTTCTTTTAGCTGATTTACCTGTGACAGTGTCATTCTTTGTCGCCCTGTTGGTAGTCACTGTGCTGGCTGTGTGTTTTACAGTAAATCACCGTGGGAAGCCAGGGCCTTTGCCGCGGCTGTTGTTGGGAAAATTTCATGGCTCGTCTTGATGTTTTGCTGTGTCTCCTGGGGACAAGCACGGCTGATCTCACGCGTCTTGTTTTTTCAGGGTTGTTTCACTCGACCCACAGCCCTGCTTTGCCCCCATCCTTTGCTCTAGAGATATTTCTTAAAGATGGGTGCGTGGACCAGTGCCAACTCAAATATAGAGCGGCCTGGGTGTCTTTTGTCTCTTCTGACACTGGTTTGAGTGGCATCATTTTTTTAACCAGCATACAGGCAGCAGCAGAGTCTAAACTGTTAGCTCAGGCTGCTCTGTTTGCACATGCCTGGCGGTGGTAGGCATGTCACCATGGAAACGGCCAAGGAGCCAGCCAGTTCCGTACCAATACTTAGAAAAATGAAGACGATAAAGTAACAAAGTGTCAAATAAGGCAAAACGAGGAAGAGGAACCTTTTGTGCTAACTTTTCTGCTCTTCTATGTCATTTTAATATTTCCAACACCTGATCCATTTTAGTGTTTTCACTTTGGACAAAGTGTGATCAGTACACCCAGCTCAGGCCAATTGTTTTTATCAATTTAAAAAACACACGTAGACTTAAATAACACAAGAAATATCACAGTTACGCATGTAAAAAAACATGTTTACCACAATGCTTCATCAACAGGTTATCTCTAGAAGAGAGATTTCACAGGGGCCGGGATGGGGTAGAGGCAGGGCAGCTGACTCGGGACCCAGAAGTCCCAGTCTCAATCCCCAGCCATTCCCACATGTTGTGGTGTCTCTGAGCAAGACACCTAATCCCTAATTGCTCCCTGGGCGCTTACATAGCTGTCCACCACTCCACCTGGGTGTATCTCAGGTGCAATGGGTTAAATCCAGAGAACTAATTTTGTCATTGTATGGGAACGTGATGACAACATATAGCACTTTACTTCATAGAGACTTTTGTTTCATCACCCTTTGGTCCACGTGGGTGCATGCTCTTTAACTCAAAGATGTGGTCTTATCTTGAAAAGATTATTATAGCCTGAAAACCGCACACATAGAGTACTTAGACATTTTATGGTGATTTACCGGTAGTTAACGTTTTGCTGCCGTTTTCAAAACAATCAGATATATGTTAACCGTACAAACACAGAGGCAGCTCTTTCAAATCCACATCTACAAATAAAACAAACGCGTGCAAAAATACTGATTAAAAACTTTAAACCATTTGCTATGTATGTGCATAAAAAGGTGCATGTTGAAGTGTTTATTCACTTCCTCTCTTTTTCCATTGCTTGCTTGGTGCAGATCCATAAAACGACACGCTGGTTATCGAGAGAACAAGAGAATAAAAAGTGCAAAAGTCACTTTATTTCATTTTCCTTTTGCAATGAAATTGAAAAGACAGATAAACAAATAAAGCACAAAAAACTTAATAATGTTTGTGTGTCTGTGCCTTTAATAATCCTTTTATATCTTTGCAGGACTAAAACACATTTTTCTAAACTACTTCTGATTTTGGCCTAAACCTGAGTTTACAACTTTTCTGGTCACATTATGTCACATTATGTGAGCAACCCAAAAACAAACGGACTCAATCTGAAAACTTCAAGGAGTTTGTAAAAGTTCAAACTAACAAACAACAAGTCTTGAGTTTTTGTTTGTTTGTGTTTTTTCTGCATGAAAACATAATTTCTGATCGTCTCATGTATTTGCCCACACCTCTAAACCACAGAAGGAATTAAAACTATGTGACACGTTTCTGTAGAGATCTGATGCTCATGTCACAAAGTACACACTAATGTTTAGAAGTATTTTTATACTAACCTAAATTAAAATGAGAACGTTCTCCGTGCTTCTGTTGTGTAGGAGGACGTTGTTTGTAATGCAAATCCTTTAACAGTTATTCATGATCATAATAACGACGATTTAATTGCAGATTGTAAATCATTTAATCCTCCAGCGAACAGGTTCTGTTGTGTGCATGCATGCTTTGAACGATGTGTGCACGCCCTCTGGGTTTTCATGCAACACTAACAACATTCTCTCTGTGAACACCAGAGGCATCTTCCTGGACACCATCCTGCCACGTTACGACGTGAACGGAGTGCGACCACCCATTGGCCAGAGAACCAGACTCAGCAAAGGGGATATTGCTCAGGCACGCAAACTCTACAAATGCTCCAGTAAGACCACAATGACAGACCCCGTCTGCTGTGTGCTCTGTTTTATTTTTATTATGTGCACGTGCCTCCAGCCTAATCCTCAGAGAGAAGTCTGCTCTTCCTGTGCTCATCCACTATTGAGGAGTTTGCCGCCTTGGCTGCAGCGTTGTAGTCTCTCAGACAGGGAGGGGTGTAAACACAACACCAAGAGGGGGAGTCTTCATCGCTCCTTCCCAGATAGATGCTAAAGAACAATTTGTCTTCTGATAAGAACTGTTTAAAGGATCCTTGGGAGACAACGATTCATGTTTGTTCTGCATAAGCTGTTTTTTTTTTTTGGGGGGGGGGTACTGTAAGTATAGGCCTTCAAAGACAAAAAGGGAGGAGATTTTGTGTTGAAGTAAACAGAATATGCACAAACAACACGTGCACTGAAGACGATGAGTCACGGCAGCTGAGCTTCACATTTGAACTGGTGGGGGTCACCAGAAGTGGACTCGCTCAGTGAGCTATAAAGTTTTTCCAGCCAGTGGGTCTGTCTGTCTGTGCGAGCGTCCTGTCTTTTACATCGTTTGCCGGCCTCTCGAGGAAAAGTGGATGATGTGGCACATGTTGTTGGAGGGGGGAAAAAAAAAACCTTAAAGTCACAGATCTCCACTTTGTGCAGCATTCCTCAGAGTGTTTGTCATCCCTGGTGTGGTTTTTGCTTCAGGATTGGCAGACTTCTGGTAGCTGTGCTCACTTCTTTGCTGCTCTCACACATACAGTACATGCACGCACACATGCACGCACAGAGCAGTGAAGACAAACGGCTTGAAAAGATATTTCCTTTACTCCTAAGGTAAAAACAACACGGCGATAATTGTGAATGCAAGACGAACAGCTGAAGATGCTTTTTTATTTCCTCTGTGACTTAATTAAACACATCTATCCCCAACTTGGCAGGAGCCCCCCCGTGAAGGTGTGTAATCCTGTTTACAACCAGTCCTTGCACACTCGAAAGCCTAAGTTTTTACAGTCAAACTAGGAGAGCTGCCTTCTTTTCTTTATTTGTCTATTTTTTCCCTGCTGGCAACACGTACATAATGCATCACGTTCTCCAGGAGGCTGCGTTATTTATAGAGCGCCAGGTTTATTTTCAGGGGATGCTCGTAGAAGGCGTCTGACCCTCTCCGCTCCTTTGTGTAATCATCTGGTGGAGTGGGTGGGAGGTGGAGGGAGGGAGGGAGCAGGCGAGGCGCAGGGATGTGGGTAATATTATCAGCAGATGTGTGTTTTAAACACTAAAGGTCTGCCCTTTGCTTCACGTCCGGGGTTAGAGCTCCAGCCTGCAGCGTCATGAGGGATGAGGCTGTTTCAGAGCTGTGGGTTTGTCGAGCTGGACAAAGGTTTGGCAGTGTCATGTATGGCTCAGATGTGTGTGTGTGTGTTCACGTGCAGAATGCGGGGACAGTCTGCAGGACAGCAACGGGAACTTCTCCTCTCCTGGCTTCCCAAACGGATACTCGGCCTACATGCACTGCATCTGGAGAATCTCAGTCACGCCCGGGGAAAAGGTACAACCACGTGGAGGGAACGCCAAATCAAGTTTGAGCTTCCTGAAAACAAGGAGCGCTGACTGCTTATACCTAAAGTAGCTTTATAACTTTTATACAGTTTTGCAGATAACTTGGTGTGGTAGTAATTGATATACCCAATGAATACTCAAGTGTTAAGAGATTGGACATGTTTTAAAGATTCAAGGATCTTTATTTATTTAACACTTTGAGCTTTGTTTACAACTTCAGCATGAACTGATTGAGTCAAGTCTGTTAGCAAAATATGTGATTAACCACCAGGTGGATTTTAACGAAGCTCTCAAAGAGTAATCATTGCACGTACTTCTACAACTAGTTTACTTTTGAATTCAACCCAATTCAAGATGGCTGAGCCCAAAGTCTATAAGTCCCATCAATTTTCAAAATAAGATGGTCTTAGGTTAAAACTCTTGTTTAAAAGGTGGTGAATGATATGCAACCAGCTCCAATAATTTATTCATGGAGTTTCTTACATGAAATCATGTAATTTCCTGCAAACTTAAACCTCTGTCCAGCAAATGAATTTTAAGGCCATTTTTTACTAAATGTAGTCGATGCCTCTTTCTTTTTTATTTTAATTTGACTGTAAATTTTATAGGAACATTTGTAAAAGTAAAAAACAAACTATTACATTTCCTAAATATGTTTCCTGATAAAGCAGTAGTGGTGTTAGACATATCAACTATAACACCTTTCAGGGTTTTAAACCTGGTCTTGCATAAATTCTGGTTATTTAATATCAAAATATCACAAAATATTTTAGTTTCAGCTCAAAAGCTCTGGCTATGAGCAAGATATGAACATTAAGACTGCACAGAACAAACATCTTGAATATAAAGGATGGTGAAGATACAACTATTAATATATCAGTTTGATTTCTGATAAATGTGATGGACTTGGACCTGTCCAGGGCGTCCCCCGCCTCTCACAACGTGATTGCTGGACATGGGCACCAGTGACCCCCGTGACCTGAAAAGGAAGAAGCGGGTAAAGATGATGGATGGATGGATTTCTGAAAAAAGTTGTGTCTGTGGAGAATCTTACAGGAACATTTGTTTCTGTGATAGAAAACGTTTTGAACCTTTTGCCAATAATTTGAATTAATTTGGGAGGCCTATAAATAAATGCAGGAGTGGTGGCGCAGAGGTTTGAGAAGGTGGCTCTGTGATCGGAAGATCGCTGGTTCAGCTCCCGGTACCGACAACGTCAAAATGTGGGTGGGATAGGTGAAGCACCCACACCTGCCTCCACCCTCATTTGCCTCGCTCTGGGCCCTTGAGCAAGGCCCTTAACCCCCACCATCTGCTCCTCTGGGCACCTTAGATGTCAGCTCTCTGCTCCACACAGAGGACTGTGGTAGCTCGGTGCTCTGTGGTTGTGTCAGGAAGGACATCCAGTGTAAAAATAATTGTCAAGTCTTCGTGCGAGTTAGTTCACTGTGGTGACCCCTGAAGAAGAGAGCGGCAGAAAAAAATAAAAAAATAAATACAGAAAATGTTTCATGAGGCTGAAGTTCAAAAATAGTTATTTTTTGTATTCACATTCATGTACATTGATATGTATTTTGTATTGATTAATATGTCACAGGCTGAGAGCATCAGTAGTGTGTGACCTTTGACCCTTGCTGTCTCAGTAATCAAACTGTCTTGGTTTGGCAGATCATTTTGAACTTCACCTCCATGGATCTGTACAGGAGTCATTTATGTTGGTACGACCATGTTGAGATCAGAGATGGATACTGGAGGAAGGCACCTCTCAAAGGTCAGTTTTAGCTGCAGAACACAGATTCAGGACAGAAACTATCAAATCATTAAAATGATTAGAAACTAGAAGATCCTTCTGTTTGTTGCAGAGTTGATAAAATCACCTGCTTCTAATATTCTCATTAAATTATTGTCTAGTTTGTATATAACTGAGAAAGCTTGTCACTTCCAGTTTAATCTTCTCATAATTCATTTCTGTGAGCCTGTAGATGAATTTAAGTTGTTGCAGGTGTCATGGTGATGTAATCTGCATTTACATTTTTTGGTTTTTGACCTGTGACCCAGGTCGTTTTTGCGGCGATAAGCTGCCTGAGCCGATCATCTCCACCGACAGCCGGCTGTGGATCGAGTTTCGCAGCAGCAGCAACTGGGTGGGGAAAGGTTTCTCCGCTGTTTACGAGGGTAAGCGCCCATTCCCTGTATGTTGCTCAGCTGAATGAACTTCCTGCCAGTCATACATCCAACAATGTGCTCCGAAGCTGGAGCAACACACACATTTTTTGGCCCCTCCGCTGCTGATGTGTCAGGGTCTTACCGCTGCATGAATCAGATTTTGGCTTCTCTTCACAGTCAGCTCTGCTGTTTTCACATCCTTCAAAAGGAACGATGTGTACATATGTGTGCAGGCATTTGCATAAATCAGCGAATCAACTCATAGGACACGTTTTTTCCAGACACGCGTTATTGATTATACTGCTATCAAAGGAGCTCAGCTTTGTTCTTTATCGTTTGCATGCAGCCATCTGTGGTGGTGAGGTGAAGAAGGACAACGGCCAGATTCAGTCCCCCAACTACCCCGATGACTACAGGCCCAACAAAGTGTGCATATGGAAGGTTTCTGTCAGTCAGGGCTTTCATGTGGGACTGACATTCCAGTCTTTTGAGGTCTTTTTTATTTTTATTTTCCCAAATCAAACTCGTTTTCTGTTTGTGGTTTGTTTATTACAATTCCAAACCATCTCCTTGGTCTCTTCAGATTGAGCGACATGACAGCTGTGCGTATGACTACTTGGAGGTGCGCGACGGGCTCTCTGAAAACAGCCCTCTTCTGGGCCGCTTCTGCGGATACGACAAGCCGGACGACATTAAAACCAGCTCCAACCATCTGTGGATGAAATTTGTTTCAGATGGCTCTGTCAATAAGGCAGGCTTCGCTGCCAATTTCTTCAAAGGTGAGAGGTTAAAGGCTGATAACTTTTAGTAAAAAACAACAAAGTCAACATCTGTATAAGCTGACATGTTTCCAGGAATCTCATATTTGTTCTGCTTGTACCTTGGTCTGTGAGTCCGGCTTTGCCTGGCTCCACTGTGGCTTTGAGGGCTTCTCTTGTGAGCCATTGAACCAGAGGGGCCAGCCTAAAGGTCTCTAACATATCTGTGTTTTCAGAGACGGACGAGTGCTCCAATCCGGACAACGGTCGCTGTGAGCAACGCTGTGTAAACACGCTGGGCAGCTACAAGTGCGCTTGTGACCCGGGCTATGAGTTGGCTGCTGACAAGCGCAGCTGCGAGGGTAAGTACAGGGAGGACAGTCACCAGCGCTGCTCACCATGTCATTTACATCCTAAAGCACTTTACACAGTTAGCCACCCAAATACAAAACGTACAGTCTTTCGTAATCGTCCTGAAAAGATGCCAGCTGAGCGGGCGGTGCTGCTGGGGACTGTCTTTTAGAGATTTGTGACAGAACAACGCAAGCTTTATTTCTGGCTCAAATTATAGGTTGGTTTTTTTAGCAACCTAAGTGCTACTTTACAATCTGCACCGTATCTACCCCCGGAGAAAGTCAAACGTAACTCCATCTTCTGGTGCATGCATGTGGTGCTGTGCAAAAGTTTTAAGTCTTCCCTAAGATTTTTTTATGTGTCGCTTCCAAGGAGCCAGACTTTCTTGAAATCTTTTACAGTGGTCTTAGTCAATAGCTCTCTAGACTTTCTGAATATCTTTTTATTTTTTTTATTATTTGGCTATATTTTCACACTTTTTGAGCACAAAAATACAACTTGTTCCACGTTCTGTAGTTTGCCTAACAAAAGCTGGTATTTTAGCACCAACAAGTTGATTCTCAAAGAGTTATCGGCTGAAAACTGATCAGCTGAAGAATAACCTGTACAGGAAGGCCAGACAGTTAATTTTCTTTCTTCTTTTGCCCGACAGAGGCAGTTTAATGCTTCATATCATAACTTCCTGTCTTGTTTCCTTCTGTTTTATGTGTTCGGTCCAGCCGCCTGCGGAGGCTTCATCACCAAACTGAACGGCTCCATCACAAGTCCTGGGTGGCCCAGAGAGTACCCTCCAAACAAGAACTGCATCTGGCAGCTGGTTGCCCCCACGCAGTACCGCATCACTCTGCTCTTCGACGTCTTTGAGACTGAGGGCAATGATGTGAGAAGAGTTTTTTTGTACTGATTGGTTGGCTCTCTGTCACAGCGCTGCATCTCTCTGCAGTCCTGTTGCAGCATTATTAAATCCAAACCCAACATCTCTGCCCCGTCCGTGTTTAATATCTCTGCTCAGGTGTGTAAGTACGACTATGTGGAGGTGCGCAGCGGGCTCTCAGCCGACTCACGGCTGCACGGGAAGTTCTGTGGAGCGGAGAAACCAGAGGCGATCACTTCCCAGTACAACAACATGCGTATTGAGTTCAAATCGGACAACACTGTGTCCAAAAAGGGATTCAAAGCGCAGTTCTTCTCAGGTGAATCTTCTCACTATAAATACCTATAATTTTTTTTTTACTCCGTCACTGCCAATCTTCGAAGCGTTCAAGTGCTGTCGTCTCTTTTTGTCTCCTTCAGACAAAGACGAGTGCTCGAAGGAGAATGGCGGCTGTCAGCACGAGTGTGTCAACACCTTTGGGAGCTACAGCTGTCAGTGTCGGAGTGGTTTTGTGCTGCACGAAAATAAGCACGACTGTAAAGAAGGTACTCCAGCACAGACTGTGTTTCCTCTCTGTGGTTACAGTTTTACTCCTGTTACTGCTAATGTGTGTCAAAAACCAAACTGGAGCTTTGTCTATGTTTTTTTTTTTTTTTCAATAGCGGGCTGTGACCATACTGTGAATAGTGTGAACGGTGTCATTACCAGTCCTAACTGGCCAGATAAATACCCCAGTAAGAAAGCATGCAGCTGGGCTCTCACCACCACTCCGGGCCACCGCATCAAAATCGTACGTGCCTCCACCTCCTGCTGCTCTCAGAATAAATGCTCTCGACGCTCACGAGTATTTGTGTGTGATTTGAAGGTGTGATAAGGACATCTGTGTTTACTGTGCCGTGGAAGAATCTGTGATGCTTTTCCTATCGATGATGTGTGGCTCCCTCTTCTGTCGCTCTCTGCATTTTTCCTTCACTGTGCTACAAATAGATTCATATTAAATATGTGCTAAATGATAACTACTATGGATGCACGATATTGGATTTTTGGCCTATGTCCAATATGCCAATATGTTAAAACTTATTTGGCCGATAACCGATACTGATATTTTTTATATGTTCCTTTGTCAGAACATAGCCCTCTTATTTAGGCTTATTTGCTACGAAAATTGTGCAACATCTGTAAGAGCTGGTGACATGTATTCAGTAACAGCCATATGATATGCATAGCACTTTAACTTGTGTTAAATGAAAAGAGTTAAATGTTGTTTATTAGCATTAGTCACCTGCGATGCTGTCTCACTTGTGGAGGCTTGTTCCAGGTTCCTAGCTGCAGTGTGGGATCCTCTGCACTCTTGTGCATGAAGGACAGACTTTTTAAGATCAAAGTTTTTGTCTATCCATTGTGCCGTAAGACTAATGATGCTAACGGGGCTAACACGACGTCCAAATGTCTGTGGTAAAACTCACCCAACAAGTCGTGCTATCGGATATCAGCTTCTCAGTGACGTCGGAAATGACGGCTTGTAACTCTGAAAACGTTACGTCGGAAAAATATCTCCGACTGTAGACGATGTAGCGAGGCTCAACGTAGTCCATAAATCTTCAGAATCTGACATCCTCACCAACAAAAGATAAAACTTCCACACTGTCGACATTTTGAATTTTCCTCTCTGCCGTGAGATCAGGTAGGCACACGTGACGTCATCACATTGTGCTGCCGCTGCAGCGTCATTACGTTGTACTCCTGCTGGAGGCAAAAACAGCGCCTTTTATATTGGCAAGTTATTTTAATGGATTGTCCGATTTTGAAATTTAATGCTAATATCGTCCGATACCGATACATGCCGATAATATCGTACATCCCTAATAACTACCCTAAAATTTAAAATTAGCAATGCAAGTTGTCTTGTCCAGCCATGAAGCCTTTACGATCAGTCCTCACTCCTTGTGTTGTTTTTTGTGTCAGGCCTTCAATGAGATCGACATGGAGGCACATCTTGAATGCGCTTATGACCACATAGAGATTTACGACGGTCGTGATGGAAAGGCGTCCACCTTGGGTCGCTTCTGTGGCTCCAAGAAACCCCCGCCTATCATATCCAGCGGCAACAAGCTGTTCATTCGATTTTTCTCTGACAACTCTGTACAGAAAAAGGGCTTCGAGGCTTCGCATTCTGCTGGTAAGAGTTAACTTCTCCTCTTGGTAAAGTTTGTTGTACTTTTTTTTATGCCAAACTTGACCTTTGTTTTGTTTCTGTCCAGAGTGTGGAGGTCAACTAAAGGCTGAAGTCAAAACCAAGGACCTGTTCTCCCACGCCCAGTTCGGGGACAATAACTATCCCGGAGCGTCTGACTGTCAGTGGGTGATTTCAGCAGAGAAAGGCTACGGGGTGGAGCTCATCTTCCAGACCTTTGAGATCGAAGAGGAGGCAGACTGTGGCTACGACTACATGGAGCTTTTTGACGGGGCCGACACGAAGTCTCCACGACTTGGACGTTACTGTGGCTCAGGGGTAAACAAAACCAAAAAGCTTCTTTTCATCAATATTATTTAGATTCATTTTCAGTGTAATGTGCGTATTCAGGCTTTAGGATTAATATTCGACTTTTATGTGAACTCCATCCTGCAGCTTAATCGTTTAACGTTCCTGAGATTTAAGAAAAAAGAAGCAATGTTGGGTGTAGTTTGACACACACAGATAGAAACTGTTGATAAATCTTCATATTCTGGCACAAGATTTTAAATATTCCAGCTGGAGTCTGGAGCAATTAAGCCGACAGGGAAAATAAAGACAAGTTGCTTCAGGTCGAAGAAGAGCTCGACTTTATCTACGCACTTAACTGATAAGAATCAACTTCTTCCTCATCGCTCGTCCTATGAATCCTCTGCTGGAGGGGACATAACACCATCGTTCCCCCTGAGAGCAGCACCAGAATTAAGTTTCTTTTTATAAAACTAGTTGAAATGAAGTGACACCATTCAATCCAAAGTGGAGTGGGAACTCATTATGGTGTGGGGAGGCTTTTCTTTTAGCCGCAGGCCTTTTCTCTGTAATATAGCAAATAGTTTCTGGGTCTCCTTTCTTTTCGTCTTAAATTCCTTTCCCAAGAGTAATGGGCCATTGTAGATATAGAATATTATTCCTGCTGAATGGCAGCTTTAATCAGCGCTCTGCTGCTTTTACAGTCAGTTGCTGCCGTTCTGCCGTTGCAGCGTTTTTTTTTTTTTTTTTTTTTTTTACAATATATAAATATATATATCAGACACAAAAGAGCCTGACGAGCACCTCCACCAATTAATTATTTTTCAAAGTGGTGGTTTTAATTAATTTTGCTGTACTGTGACAAAGAGAAAGTTCAAGTTGAATGTTTTTGTGGGTAACTTTTTAATGGTTCTGCTGAAAACAGTTTGGCTGCAGACAGAGTTGAGATATGTAACATGCTAGACACGTTTATCATTTATTTAGTTTTACAATGTGAGCAAGGCTCTTGTGCAGAATTAAAGGTTTGGAAATCCTTGAAAGGATGCATACTGCCAGCCGCCTTTTATAACAAGGCTTTAAACTCAGAATGTCTTATCCTGAGAAAAAAACAGAGCTGGAGACGTTTTGGTACAATCTTGATTTTTTTCTGACATTGTGATCTCGTGAGATCATGTAGGACGTGTTAGCACTCAGACATCGTGTTGTGGATGACTCTCAGCTGCTACCACATTAAAACTAGCTCATATATGTAAATACTGACCAAGTTAAAGCTAATTTTTGTGTTAGCTTAACACAGATTACCATATTTTTTTATAGTATAGGTTACAGTTTTTTTTGCACAATTTGCATTCCCTGCAACTTATAGGCCGAAGCAACATATTTGTGTATTTTTTCCCATATTTATAAACCAGTTTTTGGCTGAGATATGATCGTTTTTATTCATTCTGACTGAAAAAGTTAAACATCACCATTTTCAGCCGCTAGATGGCACTCGAGTATTATGGCATGCTGTTGTATCGCGTAGTAGGTAAAAGTGGCTATTAATGACACAATCGGCTTGCCATATTCTGCCACCGTCATCTGCCTGGAGCAACCGTCAAATCAGCTTCATTTCTCTGCATCGCCCCAGCGAAATACAGCTAATTTGATCATTGACGTGCATTTATTAAGTAAAAGTTCAACTGAGACTCAACTTTACTATAATGTTGAGCAAACAAATAATTGTTTTAGGTGGTTATCTTGTTAAATTTCAAAGAAATGCACAGCGATTCATCCCTCTGTGCTTACCCGCTTCTGTGAACTGGCTTTTGAAATGCAGATAATTTGACCTTCAAAGTGCATTTATTAAGCAAAAGAGAGACTGAGACACACCTTTGCTATAAATTCGCACAAACAAAACACTCCTGCGGCCGCCATTTGGCAGCCAATCGATTTTTGGCACAACACCAGCCCACATTTCCAAGTTGCCATTTTGAACTGGGTCGACTACAAATACTAATGACTATACAGTAGTCCCTCGTTTATCATGGGGTTTAGGGGACCACACCCCCCATGATAAGTGAAAAATCGTAAAGTAGGAATACAGTAGTCTTAAGTTCAAGTTTCACTCCAAATCTCCCTCCTTCTGTTTAAATTAACAATTTAAATACTGTAATTTAAATGAACAGATTATTTATTTAAAATATGACAGTATTTAAATTTAAATTGTAGAGAAGAGAAGTGCAGCAGGACATCAAAGCGTTAACCCTTCACGCAGCAGATGCAGCACGGAGCAGAAATGCACTTCTTGATCAATTACACTGTATCTATTGAACATAGAAGTTCTAAAATAATTAAAAATAACATAACACTTTTATATTTTGTGATTATGATGATTTTTACGATGTGACATACTTTGAATTTTAAGTTGGAAGACAAAAGTCGATTGGTGCATCTGGACAGCAAAGGGTTAAACAAAGCTGCTTCAGCCAGAGGAGAAATGTGTGTGTGGTAGAGAGTGGAGGAAGCTTCTCCCTGCACCTGTGGGCTGCACACATGGTGCTAAATCATTAAAAATAATTTATTTTAAATTAACAATCCATGGCTCATCCATCAATCAGCCAATTGTGTCATATCCAATTTTACTTTGAAAAACACAAAAGAGCGAGTCTGCGAAAGTCGAACCGCGAAGTAGCAAGGGACTACTGTATTCAGTGTTTTGAGAGATTTGCTGAATTTTGTCCAATGGTTCATGAAATATTTTGCTAACAGACGAAGTTTTGGTATTGACAGCTAACGCCAAAGTTTTAAGCATAGACATTGCACAGTGTGTAGCACCTGGACAATATGTTGGGAATGACTCTCAGGTACCACTGCACCCTATTTAAGCTCAATATCTATAAAATTGGTTGTTATTATCATTTTGAAGGTTTGCTAAGGTGGCTTTGCTGTGGCGGCCATATTAGATGGGTTGACTTCAAAGGTTATTCAGTTTTAGAGATATATACTTATGGATTACTTTGAGTGTTTGTTCATTTCTGTCCAGTGGTTTATGAGATACAAAACATTATTATTACTCTTTAGTGTTGAGCAGTAAAAATGCTGTAAAAAGTGAGACCGAACCCCGACTTTTAGATTAGATTAGATTAAATTAGATTAGTATTGATCCCTTGGGACGAAGCCTTCAATTCAAATTCAATTCAGTTTATTTATGAAGCGCCAAATCCCAACAGAGGTCGTCTCAGGGCACTGAACAGAAACATTCACATACATATAAAGTCAGTGAATAACATTATGAGTTATTATTGCTTTGAATTCAAGGAAATTACATTTCCAGCAGCATCGCACAGGTGGATAGAAAGGGCAGTTAGCAAATAGAAATAATTCAAAGTCTCGTAAAGTAAACTGGACTTCTGGCTGAGACAGAATAGGCAGAGGCTGGTTTTTGAGCAGACATAATCTTGTTTTTTTAAGCCAACGAGCAGAAAGCCGCCTGTGACCCTGTTGTTTTTGTCCTTCCTGGCAGCCTCCAGAGGAGATCTACTCAGCCGGTGACTCCATTGTGATCAAGTTCCACTCAGACGACACCATCAACAAAAAAGGCTTTCATGTCCGCTACACCAGCACCAAGTTTCAGGACACACTGCACTCTCGCAAGTGACTAGCAAAGGCCAGAAGGGGCCCCGTAGGGGACAGGGGCCACCATGGGAGGGGCCACCATGGGAGGAGACACCTGCCTCACGCTCGGAAACCTTCAGCCACCAAGATGAATTAGACATGACAGAATAACCGCAAAACCACCAATCGCACCTCAGCTCCCAGGGGCTCCAGCTTCCCCCACAGACTGTGAGGAGTAAAGCCATTCTGCAGTACACCTTGTTTTTTTTTTTTACCTTTTTATGGTTAGGATTGGGGTGGGAAGATGATTGTCCACTTTAGTCAGACAGTGTGGGGAATGTATTGACCCAGACCCCTTCAAATGTTTTCTTCTTTTTTTTTTTAAACGTTCCTTCTGATGAGAGGCAAAAAGAAAAGCAGTGGATTCTCAGGACCTGTAGGAAGGCAGGCATCAGCTGGACCCCTGCTTTTGTCGGGCCAGCCCAGCACATCCAGGGGGAGGAGAGGAAGAGGAGGAAGAGGATAGAAACATCTCCTGTGCTCCTCACTAATTCTCCTCCTCTCCTCAAACTCTCATCCCTACGGTTCAAGGATTTCTATTTGTAAGAGGACTCAACTTGAGATTTTGATACTGTATGTCAGTCAGTTGCATGTAATTACAAGGAAAGAAGGAAAACTGTACAGTAACAACACCAGCATTTGTAATTGGCATTGTCCTGGCAACCAGTGGCAAGAATCTCACTGTTACCATTAACAAGGAAATTAAGGAAGCGGTTATCTTATTAAAGAACTACACAAAGAAATGGGGTCCATGTCTTCTGGTTGGTAACTGCTCGTCTAATGACTGGCTATTACTGTACCTCCATGTATAAAGTATTGTATTTTTATTTTTTTTTTCAAAGGGAACGTGCTTTTCTTAGCTTGAACCAGTTAGCACTTTACAGTGAATTGTTCCAAAATCATGAGCTTATAAAATGTTGTGAAATGCAATGCCAGTTCACTTATTTTTAAATGCTTTTTATCTCTTCTTATTCAGCTGTTTTTAATGCATTGCTCCATCGAGTTCCTCGGGCATACTTGAACAATGTGTGTGCCCTGTAACATGGGGTGAAATAAAAAGATGGCCTATCAGTGTTGTTGTACAACAGTGTTGTTTTACAGTTCTGATGTAAAGTGAATTCTCTCCTGGGGGGAAAAGAGGAACATTTTCCTGGGACAATGAAGTACTTCTCAACAACCAAATGAGCTTGGGTATTTATTGTTCTAGTGATGATGCATATAATGTTAAAGGTGGAAAGGTACTGTTGAATTTAGCCCCACAGTTGCCTTCTAATGTATAGCCACTGGTCTATGTTGAATATAGTTTGTTGCTCACTCACTCTTCCTCCTTTTATTTGTCATTCAATGTCTTTTTTTCTTTCTTTTTGTTTTTGTAATTTCTGCAGTGTGATACACTTGTTGCATGTCTGAGCTTTCCTCAACGGACTAGTCTGGACCTGCACGTGTGTTTTGTGCCTGGTGTAGTGAAACCACTTTATGAAAGTGTGCAGGATAGATGAGCTTAATCTGGTGAGGAGGTAACTTAAGTGGAAATCTGACTAGCAAATGTGGAGAAATAACTATCAAGTTTAAAGGAATAGTTTAAAAAAAACTGAAGTGGGGTTTTGCAGGAAGTTTCAATTCAGTTCATTTATATAGCTCCAAGTCGCAACAGAGTTTGTCTCAGGGCACTGAACAGAACCATTCATATATATATAAAATGCCAATTTGTAAAAGCTATCTATCAAAGGAAGCCAGCAGACTTTGTTGAATCTTCACTTTGTCGCAGTCTCCCATCCTGAGCAAGCACAAAGGCAACAGTGGAAAGGAAAAACTCAATTTTAACATGAAGAAACCTCCAGCAGAACCAGGCTCAGGACGAGCGGCCATCTGCTTCAACGGGCTGGGGTTTGAAAGGACGGGAAGGAGAGACGAACAAACAGAGAATGGCAGGTCCAGATGTACTTTCTACTGGAGGAAAGACAAAAAACACGTTGAGAATAGAAATAATTACAAATAGAAACAGGTAGAGCAAGTAAAGACAGCAGCAGAGTGAAGAAATGTGGTCCGTTTGTCCTCCAGCAGTCTAAGCCTTTAGCAGCATAACCAAGTGATAGCTCAGGAAACCCTAACTATAGGATTTATCCAAAAGGAAAGATTTAAGCCTAATCTTAAAAGTAGACAATGTGTCAGCGTCATGGCCAGAAACAGGAAGTTCAACAAGAGAGAGAGGAGCCTAATAACTGAAATCTCTGCCTTCCATTTTGCTTTTGTAACTCTAGGGACCACAAGCAAACTTGCAATCTGAGGTTATGAGCTGAGTATATCTAACATGTTGTAGATAGCACTTTAGTGGGCTCAGGTTTGTAAAAAGAAGATTTTTTTTTTTACAGGATAGCAGCAGAGCTACTTCCAAAATGTTCCTAACCCTCTAATCTACGTTTCATTGTGGTTTCTGAGAATTCATATTTATAATAGTTTTTTTATTTTACATTACATGGTTACAGTGCCTTGCGAAAGTATTTGGCCCCCTTGAACTTTTCAACCTTTTGCCACATTTCAGGCTTCAAACATAAAAATATAAAATTTTAATTTTTTGTGAAGAATCAACAGCAAGTGGGACACAATCGTGAAGTGGAATGAAATTTATTGAATGTGTCAATTTTTTTTAACAAATAAAAAACTGAAAAGTGGGGCGTGCAACATTATTTGGCCCCTTTACTTTCAGTGCAGCAAACTCACTCCAGAAGTTCAGTGAGGATCTATGAATGATCCAATGTTGTCCCAAATGACTGATGATGATAAATAGAATCCACCTGTGTGTAATCAAGTCTCCGTATAAATGCACCTGCTCTGTGATAGTCTCAGGGTTCTGTTCAAAGCACAGAGAGCATCATGAAGACCAAGGAACACACCAGGCAGGTCCGAGATACTGTTATGGAGAAGTTTAAAGCCGGATTTGGATACAAAAAGATTTCCCAAGCTTTAAACATCCCAAGGAGCACTGTGCAAGCAATCATATTGAAATGGAAGGAGTATCAGACCACTGCAAATCTACCAAGACCCGGCCGTCCCTCTAAACTTTCATCTGGAACAAGGAGAAGACTGATGAGTGATGCAGCCAAGAGGCCCATGATCACTCTGGATGAACTGCAGAGATCTACAGCAGAGGTGGGAGAGTGTGTCTATAGGACAACAATCAGTCGTACACTGCACAAATCTGGCCTTTATGGAAGAGTGACAAGAAGAAAGCCATTTCTCAAAGATATTCATAAAAAAGTGTTGTTTAAAGTTTGTCACAAGCACCTGGGAGACACCAAACATGTGGAAGAAGGTGCTCTGGTCACATGAAACCAAAATCAAACTGTTTGGCCACAATACAAAACGATATGTTTAGCGTAAAAGCAACACAGCTCATCACCCTGAACACACCATCCCCACTGTCAAACATGGTGGTGGCAGCATCATGGTTTGGGCCTGCTTTTCGTCAGCAGGGACAGGGAAGATGGATGGAGCCAAATACAGGACCATTCTGGAAGAAAACCTGTTTGAGTCTGCAAAAGACCTGAGACTGGGACGGAGATTTATCTTTCAACAAGACAATGATCCAAAACATAAAGACAAATCTACAATGGAATGGTTCACAAATAAACGTATCCAGGTGTTGGAATGGCCAAGTCAAAGTCCAGACCTGAATCCAATCGAGAATCTGTGGAAAGAGCTGAAGACTGCTGTTCACAAACTCTCTCCATCCAACCTCACTGAGCTCGAGCTGTTTTACAAAGAAGAATGGGCAGAATTTCAGTGTCTCCATGTTCAAAACTGATAGAGACAAACCCCAAGAGACTTGCAGCTGGAACTGCAGCAAAAGGCGGCGCTACAACGCAAGGGGGCCGAATAATATTGCACGCCCCACTTTTCAGTTTTTTATTTGTTAAAAAAAATTGACACATTCAATAAATTTCATTCCACTTCACGATTGTGTCCCACTTGTTTTTGATTCTTCACAAAAAATAAAAATGTTATATCTTTATGTTAGAAGCCTGAAATGTGGCAAAAGGTTGAAAAGTTCAAGGGGGGCGAATACTTTCACAAGGCAATGTACATAAAGGCAGCATGGTGGCACAACTGGTAGAGCTGCTGCCTCTCAGCGAGCAGGTCCCTGGTTCAAATCCTGGTCATGGGGCCTTTCTGGGTGGAGTTTGCATGTTCTCTCCGTGCATGCGTGGGTTTTCTCCAGGTACTCCAGTTTCCTCCCACAGACCAAAAACATGCATCTTAGGCTGATTGGTAACTCTAAATTGTCTCTAGGTGTGAGTGAGAGAGTGAATGGTTGTTTGTCTCGTTTGTCTCTGTGTGTCCATGTGATGGACTGGAGACCTGTCCAGGGTGTACCCCGTCCCTCGCACAGTGATTGCTGGACATGGGCTCCAGCAACCCCCGTGACCCAAAATGGAAGAAGCTGGTAAAAGATAATGGATGGAAGGATGATTAAATACAAACAGTTTTATGTCTATTTACAAAAACAAAAACCGTAAGCAGCAGCTGGCTTTAGCACCTTCAGTGCAGCTGGGAAATATAGCTTTTCAGCTGGAAAAATCATGTTGTGCAAACATGACAGGTATAAAGATTTTAAAAATGTTTATAAAATTCTCTATAAAATAATAGTCAGTAGTTGTCAGCAATTCACTTTAGTCTGGACCTCGCTCAGACTAGCCAATAGCTTGTCAACAAGGGTATAATTATATCTATTTCTCCAAACTGAGGTTGTTCTAAGAGCTATCTACAACAGGTAAGATATTGCTCTCTTACACAGAGTCCCACTTTACAAGATCTAAACAAGCCCTTTTAATAACTCTTATATCATGTTGGATTCACCATTTATAAGTCGTTTGTCCTTGCTGCAATAGGAGAACTTGTTCTTTATCAGTGTATTTATTCCTCTACAAATGACCTCTTTCATTCAATAATTATTCACTGGAAGTTCACATTACTGCACATTTTCATAAAAGCATAAAGAGTGAAGCAGTGTTGTGCAACAAACTTTAAAAACTGGAATTGGTGCCTCCACCTTGTAGATATCCTGCTGAATGTATCAAGGTGGCTAACTGGGCGGGATGGTTTGAGTAAATGGGTCTTGGAAGGATGAAGGAATGTTTTATGTTCAGATGCTGGCTTTTTTAAATTAAATCCACTTCCTTAATCTGAATACAAATATCAGTGATAGAAAAGGACACTGACATTCGCTTTGTTCTGCTGCAACACCTTTCATTTGCTCATGGTTTATAAAAAACAAGCACTTTATGACTGGAACAACCTTTTAATAAGCAACATAAAACAAAGGTGCCCTGTAGTGTGTGTTTCGGGCCGAGCCGTTTCATATAGATAACGAATAACCACCACCCAGAGATTTGACACTAATTCTTACAGTAAATATGTGCTTGTAAGCAAACAGTGACAGCTCTTCATCCTCCTACGTTATCTAACAAAGACAAGGGCATAGCTTTTACAAAAAGAGGACTAATGGCTTCCTTCACCTGCTTTATTTGACATTTACAAGTAACACGCACACAAAACAGAAATTCACCACTCTCGCTGTAATGGAGTTGGTCCCCCGCTTCCTAACCATTATAGTGTTATGTGGTTTGACAAATGGCTCTCATCTCTGGAGCGCAGCTCCTCTGATGGCTGTTGGAGTGGTGCTTTAAACAGCGTGAGAGAACGAGAGGGTTACAGTGAGGGCTTTTAAATGTAGCACAGGGTACACCTGAGGAGGTGGCAATAGGATTCCTTCAATTTACAGTGACTGTAAGAAACAGACCTCATAGCTGCTAAAGATCTGAGCAGCTAAAAGAAGGTCTAACTTGTGCAAAATACTGGTGTTCACAGGGTTTAGAAGTACTTGTGCTGGCAGTATCCAAAAGGTTTAGTTCAGAGTGAGACGTACTGAGACATTTACATCAGGTTTTACATGTAACTAAACAGTGTACATTCTGTTTAAGACACTTTCAGTTCAGCCAGGTCACATTAGCACCTGCGAAGGCCAGAAAATCACATTCAGAGCACGATCAAGACAATCAAAGCGTTAAACGAACATGTTTCACAAGATCACCATGAAAACGTGAGAACCTGTCATTATAAACATCAGAGTACCACATCCTGTCAGAACCTGCCAGTCTGCAGCTCTTCACCACTCAGTAAAAGTGTGATTTTCAATCAAGACGAACAGCAAAACAGAACAGAACACTGTGTCACAGTTACACAATACAGTAAAAAAAATCCAGCAGGTGAGGATTGGCGCCTCACTCTGAAACCACTGGTAGGTAAAAGTGAAAAAAATGTACTCTGAAAAGGACAGTTTTTATTTATTGAGATGATTTGGTCATCTTTGTGCTATAAAGATCACTTCCTGATCTGATATTCTTCCTTAGAACTAAGAAAAAAACACAAATATTGTGTCCGACATCACTGGATGGACAGAAGGGTTCACGTGCTGACTGATCGCCAGGCCAGCAGACCCAGCTGTCGCCCCACCCAACACAGAGCCCCTCCCATGGCTGCAGCTGCCATCACAGCCAGGCTGGCCTTCAGCACAGCGCCGGGGTGTCTGTCAAAGCGAGGAGGGGCCATGCAGGCCAGGAGGGCCGAGGTCACGGACAGGGTGAACAAGATGGAGACAGCTGTGTTGATGGCCACGATCTGACCGAACTTGGCGAAAGGCACAATGACACAGAAGAAGAGAGGGACAGTGGAGATCACTGTGGTGATGGCGCTGGACACGATGGCAACGCCCACATGGTTCACTGCCTCCAGAGTTCGCCGCTGCCTCTTTGCAGAAGGCTCCTGCAAAAATTAAAACCCACACATTTTGATGGAGCACCAACAGACGAGACAATCAGCAAGAATAATGAAGTGAAAGGTGTATTTTTTGTAGGGATGCACGATATTATCGGCATGGTATCGGTATCGACCGATATTAACAATAAAGATAAATATTGGACATCAGCCATTCCATAAAAACAACTCAACGATATAAAAGGCGCTGTTTCTTAAATACATATTATATAATGTTACATCATTTTCAGCCCCCCTTTTGGCATCTGCATTTGGTAGCAGGCCAAACTGACAAAGACCATGCAAAATAAGGTAGTCTCTCATTTATCGCAGGGAATCCATACCCTGAAGCCCCATGATAAGTGAAAAACTGTGAAGTAGTATTAGTAGTACAAGTAGTAAGTA
>NC_056505.1:26366209-26372831 GCF_014905685.2 Nematolebias whitei | reverse complement strand
TATATATATATATATATATATATATATATATATATAGATAGATATAGATAGATATATATATACATGTGTGTCTGTGTGTGTTTTAAACCCTTCCCACACTCTTGCAATATTCTAAACAATGTTTCTAAACACTAAACGCTCTAAAAGTGCACAGAATGTCATGATTTCAACTCCCTGCCTCCGGCTGCCCTTTCAGCCATGCCACTTCTCCACACTGCATGTAAATCCGCTGATCAGCTGATCTGCAGAGATAAGATCAGTTGATCAGCTGCAGGAGGAAGTTTCTCCCACAGCTGTGGGCTGCACACAGTTACTAAATAATTTTAAATAATTTATTTTAAATTAAAAATCCATGCCGATCGTGCAGCTCATCCATCAATCAGCCACTGTGTGTCATGTCCGATCTTAATTCGAAAACCCGCGATAGGGTGAGTCCGCGAAAAATGACCCTCGAAGTAGCGAGGCACTACTGTATTTTAATTCCACAGCAGAGAAAGCTATGTAGTCTCTGTAAGAAGATCTAGGAAAAGAATTATCGGTATTGGTATTGATTATTGGCCAAATAAGTTTTAACATATCGGCATATCGGATATCGTCCAAAAATCAAATATCGTGCATCCCTAATTTTTATTTTTATTTTTTGTGAGGCAAATTTACATCCAGACATACATAGTTTTGATCAGGCGAAGAGGTAACGATCATCCCAGCCAGCAGGTAGCCCTCCACCAGGTGCAGACAGTAATCCACTGAAGATCCAACGAGTATCGACAGAGAAATCGCCTCCACTGCTCCCATCTCCCATCCCAGCCAATACATGACAGCCACAACCAGACAGATCACTCCTATTAAGACAAACACCTTAATCTGACTCCTCATGATGCTTCCAAACCAGTTGTCTCGCTGCTTCTTTTACCTATTATAGTTATGAGCACCGGCAGCAGCAGCAGAGGATGTGCAGTGAACACAGACACAGCTGCCACACAGATGGCCAGAGAAAGGAGGAGACTCCAGAGGGCACTCTCCACTCCTACAAGCATCAGATTTTCACTGATTAATACATGAAAAACCTTACTTTATTAGCTAAGATTAAAAAAAGATCTGTGGAAAAATCTTTCACTTGCCTATGATTTCCATGAAGATCTGCTTCCAGTGCTCACAGGTCTGGAAACCTCGCCGGAGAGTAGAAGACTGCGGAAGGCTGGCGAGTTGCTCCTGGATGAAGTTCTCCCACTGAAGGAAATCAGTGTAGGTCTGAAAGGAGGACTTCCCCTTGTATGTAGTCTTTGGAAACGACAAGTTGAGCATTAGCGTGCGCCTGGGCTGGACAGCTTTAAAAACACTTGGAGGACAAGCTTAAAGAGAAAAGCTCTCACAGATTCAAAGGCCATGGAGAGCCAGCGGACCTTCCCACCGTGCATTCCCACCGCTCCATGGGAGAGCTGCCCGGGGAGCAGGTTGGGTTCTGGCAGAGAGTGGCACTCAGGATGAAGCAGAGGCAAAACCGAGGACAACTTGTTGCCTAAGGAGAAGGAAACAAAAATAATTGACCTGTCAGCAACTTTTCCTTTGTGTTTGCTCGAATTGTGTTGGAATTTGTATCTGTTATTGATTTTTGGATCTTATTGCAGTTTAGAGTTGTATGAGATTGATTTAGGATAATAGCAGACTATATGTACCGTATTTTTCAAACTATAAGGCACACCGGACTATAAGGCGCAAAACAAAACAGTCAGATAAGTCAAACTTTATTCAACTCACTCACAATAACCACATAAAATCGGTTCGAGGTCAGTAAGCACAACCAGAATTCATACATAAGGTGCACCTAATTATAAGGCTCACTGTCAAATTAAAGGATTTTAAGTGTGCCTTATAGTCCAAAAAATATGGTATATATATATTTTCCATACATTTCAAATTTTCAGATCAGATAATTTGCCTACTTAAAATAGTTTGTTTGATATAAAAATTTGTACATTTAGTATGTTTCCTCATTCAAGTGCTACTTTACCTCATTTTCACTTTTTTTTTTTTTTTTTTTTTTTGCATAAACCACCTCTAAACACAGTTTACATTTGAAAGAGGCTTGATTTCCTGAAGATATGGGTTTTTATAAAAATAGAAAGGTTTTCATTAGCAGCAATTTTATTTGCTATAGAAAACACTTGTTTTCATTAACAAAATGAGCGTTACCTGAAGGCAAGCACTGAGCGCCTCCTGGCTTCACAAGTTTTCTGTTTGCTCCAACAGCTTTGCAGATTTTGCAGAGATTCCCCATTTCTTTGAACACATCAAAGTCTGGATCCAGTATGATGCTGCCCTTTAGAGAATAAATGTCAAAACAGAACATTTGACTCTGCCATCACATCTTTACGGCTCTCTGTAAGCTTTAATAATCTACTGAGAACTATAACCAGTCTTGCTGCTGTACAGCTGTACTTTACATAATGATGCACCTCACACATTTTTATTCTACAACTGATTCCAGTTTTATTGCATGGCTGTTCATAACCTATGTCTTATGCTTTAGTCAATGAGTTTTCATTGGGAAGCCATTTTAATGTAAGTGAAAGCACTTGCAAACACAAGTTGACATCATGTTGTCATTCTCACACCACCAGGAGCAAAGTGCA
The DNA here is from genome assembly GCF_014905685.2 of Nematolebias whitei. NCBI lineage: Eukaryota > Metazoa > Chordata > Actinopteri > Cyprinodontiformes > Rivulidae > Nematolebias > Nematolebias whitei. The sequence goes on along the minus strand of NC_056505.1, from coordinate 26,370,198 downwards.
GTTCAGTATCTTGATTATTAGAACATAAATGACACAGATGTGACTCTCACCATATCTCCAATCACATGGTTTTCCTTGTTTGCAGTTCGGTTGACTCCCAGGATCCCAAACACAAGAAAAACCATGGCCCCAGTGTCGACCAGAGGGCGCACAGCTGGCCGGCCACATACGCCGCCGCTGCACGGGTTGAAGCCAGACGTTTTGGATGCTTTTGTTTTGGCAGCAGCTGAGGGATCTTTGAAAATAGAACAAGAGGAAAGCCTCTCAACTGCGTCTGTTCACAAAGTATAAAAATATCTGCACAACTGGAGGGACTGTGGGAAAAACAAATCCTCCAGCGGGTTCACAGAGTGCCACACTAAGAAAAAGCTGTCATATAGCAGTGATCTCCCTCTGCAACAGACTCAAATGTGTTCTTAAAGGAAAACGGGTGACATACAGTGTGAAACCAGTCTTCCTTACGGACCAACAAACCATCTATTATGTTGATGCTTACAGACAGAGGCACTTGCTTGCTCACTGCTAGGAAAAGGGATGTAAAAGTTTCCCTGCGAAGGTCCAGCAGGCTCCGAACCGAAGCCACAGCCAGGCGTTTTGACACACACTTTACTGGGATGAGGTCTCAGGTGGCACTGAGCAAAGTACAACCTCCTAAGTGGAGATAGCAGAGGCAAAATGAGAAAAATTGCCACTAAAACCACACTAGAATCTATACTTGAGCTCAAAATGCTTTAATTGTTATTTTACCTGCTGTTCTGTTGAGGAGACACTGCTACATAAAAAGAAAACTCTGGATTCCAGCCATGGTGAAGTTCACATGAGCCAAATGTGATCATCCAGCTGGGGTACGGTCGGTACACACGGGAAACACACACGGTCATTCTGCGGCTGTAATTGTTGTAGGGCTGACTAAAAGCCTATTTAGATGAAATGATTAGATACGAGCAGTCACAGATGTAATTAAACATAAACTCATCAAGCTGACTTCTCATGCACCCTAACCTGGAACGATGACACCTCCTCGTGCTCTGGGCTGCACATTTTCCAAGGCGATGGGACGCTGGTGTTGAGCGAGAAACGGTAAATTGTTGTGGATCCTCCTTGGTGGAGCTTTGATATGTACACTGTCAGCAAGGGGCCTAGGAAACAAATGGAATGAGAAAATGTCATTACAGGTGCTGGTCATAAAATTAGAATATCATGAAAAAGTTTATTTATTTCAGTAATTCCATTAAAAAAGTGAAACTTGTATATTATATTCATTCATTACACACAGACTGATATATTTTAAATGTTTATTTCTTTTAATGTTGATGATTATAACTGACAACTAATGAAAACCCTAAATTGAGTATCTCAGAAAATTAGAATATTGTGAAAAGGTTCAATATTGAAGGCACCTGGTGCCACACTATAATCAGCTAATTAACTTAAAACATCTGCAAAGGCCTTTAAATGGTCTCAGTCTAGTTCTGTAGGCTACACAATCATGGGGAAGACTGCTGACTTGACAGTTGTCCAAAATACGATCAATGACACCTTGCACAAGGAAGGCAAGACACAATCATTGCTAAAGAGACTGGCTGTTCACAGAACTCTGTGTCCAAGCAAATTAATAGAGAGGCGAAGGGAGGGAAACAATGGGGTAGAAAAAAGTGTACAGGCAGTAGGGATAACTGCACCCTGGAGAGGATTGTGAAACAAAACCCATTCCAAAATGTGAGGGAGATTCACAAAGAGTGAGCTGCAGCTGGAGTCAGTGCTTCAAGAACCACCACACACAGATGTATGCAAGGCATGGGGTTCATCTGTCACATTCCTTGTGTCAAACCACTCTTGAACAAGAGACTGCGTCAGAAGCTTCTTGCCTGGGACTGCTGCTGAGTGGTCCAAAGTTATGTTCTCTGATGAAAGTTAAATTTTGCATTTCTTTGGGAAATCAAGGTCCCAGAGTTTGGAGGAAGAGAGGAGAGGCACAGAATCCATGTAGCTTGAGGTCCAGTGTCAAGTTTCCACAGTCAGTGATGGTTTGGGGTGCCATGTCATCTGCTGGTGTTGGTCCACTGTGTTTTCTGAGGTCCAAGGTCAACACAGCCATCTACCAGGAAGTTTTAGAGACTTCATGCTTCATGCTGCTGACCAACTTTATGGAGATGCAGATTTCATTTTCCAACAGGACTTGGCACATGCACACAGTGCCAAAGCTACCAGTACCTGGTTTAAGGACCATGGTATCCTGTTCTTAATTGGCCAGCAAACTCGCCTGACCTTAACCCCAAAGAAAATCTATGGCGTATTGTGAAGAGGAAAATGTGATACACCAGACCCAACAATTCAGAAGAGCTGAAGGCCACTATCAGAGCAACCTGGGCTCTCACAACACCTGAGCAGTGCCACAGACTGATCGACTCCATGACACATTGCATTGCTGCAGTAATCCAGGAAAAAGGAGCAACAACTAAATATTGATGCTGTACATGCTCATACTTTTCACGTTTGTACTTTTCAGTTGGCCAATATTTCTAAAAATTATATTTTTTTTAAATGGGTCTTAAGTAATATTCTAATTTTCTGAGATACTGAATTTGGAGTTTTCTTTAGTTGTCAGTTATAATCATCAACATTAAAAGAAATAAACATTTGAAATATATCAGTCTGTGTATAATGAATGAATATAATATACAAGTTTCACTTTTTGAATGGAATTACTGAAATAAATCTACTTTTTCATGATATTCTAATTTTATGACCAGCACCTGTACATGTGCCTTAAATAAAGAGGATTCCCAGGAGCTGATTACCTGTCTGGTTGGTGTTAGGGTTTACTTTTAGCATTTTCTTAGAAAAGGTTGAGCTTGTCGTGCTTGGGCTGTGCTGATGTGTAGAAAACCTAAAACCTGATGAGGAAGAGTGGCCGAACAACAGGTGGGGTTTTTCCATGAACACGCCTACAGGATAAAACATCCTTTCAGCATATTTGTTTGATATGCGAGGTTAAACTTCTCTGATGCAGTTTTTTTTTTTACCTGAGCACATGGGGCAGGAGATTCCCTGTCCGCTGAGGTTGCTGCGCAGCGCCAGCAGAGTCTGAAGGTTAGTGTCTGGTCGGAAGAGAAGTGGGGCGTGGGTGGCGGGCCGCAGGAGACAACAGCAGCCCGCAGATAAGAGCAGAACCAGCAAAAACACACCTGGGTCAACAGGAAGAAAAACATGATAAAGAAAGGCAGAGATGGGAACGTCTGGCACAAACATTGTGTGTTTTTATCATTATTATGCTGATGATACCCTGCTTTATCTGTCCTTGAAGTCTGATTTATCAAACACAGCCAAAAGTCATCAAATGTTCTTTAAACTATTCACAATAAAATGGATGTTTGATTTATGTCCCAAATCCAGTTCCTGATCATATCTTTCAGTCCTTTGGCTCAAAGTGATCATACAAAATCATCTGCAAACAAATAAATATATATATTGTTATCTCTGACAAACAACATAATTTTGATAATATACTCCCTTGTTGGCTTGAAAGCACTGAAATTGTAATTAATGTAGATTGTAGTGTTTAGATCTTAAGTCTCGGTTAAGCAAAGAATCTGTTTCTTGTTAATAACTAGTCTGAGATTCTGTTGTTAGACTCAACAGATTCTGTTTCACTCTCGTATCAGCAATTTTCATGTTTTGATACCAACTCCTGATCAAATTCAGCAGGACTCAAAGTCCTCCTTTTGGTTTATAAAGCCATAAACAGTTGGCTTCCTGCTTACTTCAAAAAATGTTGAACTTCTTCAGATCGAGGCCTTCTTGTGGTTCTGTTTCAGACTGAAAACACCGGGGGATTTAGTGTTTGCTGTCCTGGGACTCAAACTGTGGACCAGCCTTCCTCTCGTCAAAATGACTAAATTTTGAGTTTTTTAAGTCACAGCTGAAGCAACATCTTTTTAAGTCTAAAAAAGTTAAATCTGGTCCTCTGGACATTCAAAAAAAAAAAA
>NC_056505.1:26342613-26366109 GCF_014905685.2 Nematolebias whitei | reverse complement strand
ACCATCAGCCTAACAATGGATCATTAGCACACTGATGGCTGTTTACTGTTCACAGAGGGCTGAGTGATACTAGCAATCACAGAATTGTAAGAGGGGGACAGTTGAACCCGGAGGCCTCCACCCCTGTTTAACGATGGACGATTTCTTTTCACAAAGATGGCCTCCTTTACTCCTCTCTCAAACCATCGTTCCTCTCTGTCCAGGATGTGAACATCTTCATCCCTGAAAGAGTGACCGCTGGCCTGGAGATGAGTGTAGACCGCAGAGTCCTGGCCTGATGATGTTGATCTTCTGTGCTGGTCCATCCTTTTGGCCAGTGGCTGTTTAGTTTCCCCGATGTAAGACTGATCACAGCCCTCCTGACACTGCACAGCATACACAACATTACTTTGTTTGTGCCGGGGGACTGGATCTTTGGGATGAACCAGTCTTTGCCGTAATGTATTTTGGGGTTTAAAAGTCACTGGGACGTTATGTTTAGAAAATAAACGTCTCAGTTTCTCTGATACTCCCTCAACATATGGAATGACCACAGGTCTGGGTCTGGGATTCCTCCTTTTCACCTGATGGCTGACTGGAGTCACATTTTTTTTGAACGTCCAGAGGACCAGATTTAAGTTTTTTAGATTTTTCTACCTGGATTATTGAGCATGCATCAGGACCTTTTTAAGTGTTTAACTCACCAGAGTTGGGACTCTTACATTGTTTCATTGTCTGTTTATTATCCTTTAATGTGTCATATTTTTACAAATCTCTCTGCCTGTTTTTATGTAAAATTGCAGCATGGTTTCAAAAAGATCTATTTAAATAATAATAATAACTTAATGTTGAAGCTCACCAAGAACAGCTTTCCGTTGCTTCACTGCTGGCTCAGCCACTAAGTGATTCAGGGCCCTCTGAAGTTTTGTGCTGACCACGCCCATCTGCTGCAGCCCTGGAGGAGACAAAGACGTGTCCACCGACAGGGACAGAATGCCTGTGTCTCCATCTGTGTCACAAGAGCCTGATGGAGACAAAAGGTAGCGGATTTAGTGGTGCCTGAACAGCCACGTTTTACAGCCTGGACGCATTCCCTTTCCATCTACTGCAAGTGGAGATAATAATCACACCTGGCTCCATCTCCACCGACAGAAGTGCCACATCATCATCCTCATCTGACAAAGGACTGTAGCTCGAGGACAGGCCCAAAAACAACTTCACGCTTCAGAGAGGAGAGAGTTTAAAGTGAGAGACAGCTGAAGGGATCTCAGCTGAAGAAAAACAATCTCACACAGAATCAAGAAAATAACCGCTCACCAGTTCAGCCAGGCGTGTTCGTGAGGCTCCACGTGCTGAGTCCAGATACACAGAGCTGCTGGCATCAGGACAGACACCCAAAGCCAGGAGCAGCTGACAATGAGGGCCATGAACAGGCCAAAGTCATGCACGGCTGGGATCTGAGTGTCAGTTAAATGTAGCACACTGTAAACGACCTTGAAACATTCAATTTGTGCTTATCTGGCTGTCTGCTGAGAGCGGCGCTTCTATTCATCCACACCAGAGGAGCCATATTTCCCATAAAGATCCCATTAAATGCTGCATTTCTCCTCCGTGATTACCTGGGAGAAGGTGTTGGCAGCATAGGCAGCTGCCGTTGTGAAGGAGGTGAGGAATGTCGCCCTGCCGGCTGTTTTTATCGTGTAGATCATTCGCTCCTGAGGCTGCCGCAGGTGAGAGGCTTGTCTGAAGGTGCTGATGAACACGAACACATCATCCACACCTGAGAGGTGAAGAGCAGAGGAGTGTGAGAATGCTTCGGATCAGTGCACTGTAAAAAAAGAGTGCATTGTTTTTACTTTCAAGAACAGTTTAATATGTTCCCTTGATTACATAGAGGTAAAAACAAAACATGAAGACTGGAATTAGGAGGGGGAACTGGCAGGTTCTGAGAAAACGAGAAGCAGCTGTTTGGGTTTGGTTGGATCAGAGCCTGTTAGAGGTGAGAATTAACCAATTTAACTACCATGATTAGACAAACTCTTGAAAAGTTATGTGAATTTAGACAATCTACTGATTTTTGCTCCCCCCCCAGCACCAGGATTTGGACCAGCTGATTCTGGGTTAATCGTTCAGATTGTGCTTTGGCTCCGTTACTTTTGTGACCCAGGAAGCACATTCCTGCATTTTTTTGTTTTTGTTTTTATTATTAAGATTTTATCAACATTACAAACATGTGACTGCCAGGGGTATATTTACAGGCACAGAAGTAATAGTATACAAGTATAAAAAAGAACAATATAACTATAAAATGGTACAAAAGGTATAAAAGTCTAAAAAGATACAAAACAATCTATTTACAGTTTATATAGATAAACTCACATTGAGCTTTTCTAAAACTGAGATGGCTTCATTGCCTTTTTGTTTTCAAGTCCTTGAATTGTGGCTGTATATGTAAAGTTCCTTGCTGAAGTGCGTCATCCTTGACTTGGAGTTTGACCACTTTTTCTTGCGAATGTGAAATTTTCCCAGGAGAAGTAGAAGTTGGGTGAAGTAGATCAAGTCTTTGTCCATATCCTTATTGTCGAAGCATAACAAAATGTCTTTCTCAGATGTACAACAACTTATACGACAGAAAACTGAACAAATAATTCCTGCATCTTTAGAGCGTGTGATGTGCTGGTCTGATGGGCGGTCATGTGACTTCTCTGCCTGGATTACCTCTGAGATGACAAGATGCCAGGAAGATACTAATCTGTCCACGGTTTAGCTGTTTACAGCTGGACCATTTTTACTAAAAAAAACAATTTACTGTCAATACAAGCCAATTTAGAGATATTGTAATTAAACTTTGTGTTTCTATTTTTTTCTATCTGTTACATCCTTGAGAGAAATACTTTATACTTTCAACACTTTATACTTGATTTATAAAGATTTATACTAGATACTGAGAGCTCATCAAATGTGAGATTTAAGAAAAGAAAAACTACCAAATACTTTGTACTTATATGTCAGAAATTGTTTTTTGAATAAACCATAGGTTAGCTGACAAAAAACAATATTTATCAAGAACATTCATGAAGAGCATTTGTGCTGATGTAAATGTCTGAAAATAGCTGCACCTATTATTGTATCATACGCAGCTAATATTAAATAATAGATGGCTCCATAAACAATTAATATAAAATCCGAATCAAACAGCAAAATCAAAAGTTTTATTTTTGCAGCAACTTACAACCTAAGTATTTTACTTTCCCAATTTTACCTGAAACATTCAATTATTTTTGTTTTTTTTTCCTTTTTTAGTTTTCATTTGATATTATTTCTCTCTTAACATGTGATTCTTGACCTGCCATTGTGTATCTGTTCCTCTCAAACCCAGCCAGTCAAAGCAGATGGATGCTTGTCCTGAGCCTGGTTCTGCTAAAGTTTTCTTCCTCACGAGGGAGTTTTGCCTTTCCACTGTCGCCTTCATTCTTGCTCAAGATGAGAGTCTGTGATGGAGTTAAATTCAAAGCAGTCTGCTCCTCAGATAAATAATTGTATCTTATTTTTTATATATGAATGTTTCTGCTCAGTGACCTGAGATGACTTCTGTTGTAATTGGTGCTATATAAATAAACTGAACTGAATTGAAATTTACCATAATTAAGCTGAAAAAAGTTAAGAAAAGTATAGGAGGTAAGAGTTTGAAAAACCTTTGAACCTTTGACACTATTTTGGTTTCAGTCTGTAGGTTAAATAAAGCAAAGGCTTTAAATCAGTAAAACAGAAGTGACAGTATACTCCTCAAGAAAAACAATAAGTGAACACATCTTACCGATTCCAATGATAACAAATGCCGCAACTCCGTTGAGAATGCCGAGGTACCTCACCCCAAAGACAACGTGGTACAAAAACAGAGCCATCAGACAGCTCAGGCCGATGCCAGCAAGACCGAAGAAAGTCAAAAAGACTTTAAAGACACAAGAGAGCAAAGTCTGTAAACTTTCAGGTGAATCCAAACTAAGTTCAAACATGTGATCTATGCACAAGCGAAGCAAAACCGGCCATACTGCACCAGAAAAAGAGGTCAGGATGTAGACGAGCAGAGTGATGCAGGCTCCGCTGAAGACAGCCAGCATCATGTCGTTGTAGAAGGTGTGTCTGACTTCATCATCAAACAGCTCTGTCCCTCCATACAGCACCTTCACCTGACTGCACGGAGAGAAGCAGATTAGAAAACCTTTCTGGTGATGCTCTAACAACAAATATACAGAAACACCTGAATGGATTGAACTCGGACTCAGAGTTGAGGCTGCTCTGACCTGGTGGATTGCTTGGCCAGCATGTCTGCATACTGAACCACAAAGTTTTTAAAGTGAGCTCTCTGCTCATCTGCTCGGTCCTGCAGGGAGTAGTAGGACGGCAGAGGAGCGCCGAAGTGGATCTCGCTGCGTAGGAGCGAGGAGGACAGACGCTCTGGAGACAGACTTTCATCCACGTACCAGTAGAACTGTGGGTGGGTTATGGCCAGACTTAAAGAGCCTACAACAAAACACAAACTGGTGAATCAGCCGTTTAGTTAGAAGGGAGTCATTGATGACTTGTGTGACTGTGTGGACGTACCCTGAATATCAGCCAGGTCTGGCCCCATTCCATCATAGTAGATCTTTCCCCCTCTTTCAGTGGGGTAGAGGTAAGACAGAAGAGAGCTGGGTGGGGAGCAGTAAGACGGTCCCAATGGCAGGTCCCGTAATATTTCCATTGGCTTCCAGCAGAACTGATGAAACTGCGGGTGCTGCATGAGCAGGCGCTCCACACGGTGAACTGTCTGCAGGCGCTCTGGAGTGAAGATGTTGCGATCACCTTGCCCCTGAGCCACAAACACCAGCTCGATCCTCCACAGAGCTTGGCTCTGCATATAGTAGTTGGAAGCAAACCTGCGCCTCCTCATCAGAGAGGAGGAGGAATTGCTGACATGTAATCTCTCCTCCTTTGGTCTGGGATTTGAGCTCCTGTCCATCCTCATCTCCCTCTGACTCACATCAGATTCTGTCCTCGCATCCCTCTCCGCCGCTCCTCTCTTTTGATCATCTTCTGCCTGTAAAGTGCTGTTCAGCTGAGAGAAGACGACGCTCTTTGTCCCCAGCTTCTCCAGCAGAAGCTCCTGCAGCGCCTCAGCCTCCGTGTTTTCTGTGTCACGCCTCTGTCTGTCCCAGGACCCCACCTGAGTCTTTACAGCAATGGTGAGGGCATCAAAGCGCTCTGCTGAGAAGTGGCTGTGAACCTCGAAGGCACTGTAGGAGAGGTCTATGTCCAGAGGAGGGCAGTAGAGCAGCATGTAGGCAAACAGGGCACATGGCAGCAGGAAGGCCACCCCTAAAACCACTCCACTAGCCCAGGGCTGTGTGTAAACCCACCCCACTGCCCTCCACACCCCACATAAACATCTCTGACCAGCAGCATGTGTCATTCCATCCTCGTCCTCTTCTTCTTCTTCCTCCTCTTCCTCCTCCTCACCACCCCAGCTGGTCTGAAACAGCAGCGCCTCATCCTCCACATCCATGCTGGCACCTGAAAGCAACCCACATGATTATTACTCACGCACACAGCTCCCTCTGCCTTTGCTCTCCTCCAGTAAGTGAACCTGAGCATGAAATAGATGTTTGAGCTGCCAGCAGTCAACACAAGCATTAAACAAAACGAAGGAGAGGGTAACTCGCAGAAAGGTTGTACTGAGCAAGCAAGGACACAAGAGAAAGTATGTCCTCAAACAGCTGTTGACCCACTGGCAGGCTTGTATGAAGAAAGACACTGGGGGGGGGGGGGGGACTTCAAGGACTTATTAAAAAAGGTGGCTGGCAGGCCCATGCTTTAAGATGCTGCTCACATGAGCTTGAATAAAAGCTGTGATTCGATCCCTCTCTCTGTCAGGTATTATCACCTGGAGAGGGTCTGCTGGTGGGTGTTTGCATGTCAAGAGTCAAGGCGCAGTCAAGACCACTTTACACCAAATTAAATCATCTCACTCGTCTAATTACTGACAAAAGGAGCGAGAGGGGTGTTGAACAGAGCTGCAGGTTTATCTCCTGTGATGGGCAGCCTTTCACTAACGGTGTCAATAGGTGCCACTTGTTTTTGCTCGTCTACGCTATCTTGTGTTTGCATTCTGGTGGTGGCGTGCACGGTGCATGCTAACTGTGGGCAATTTATCTAGTGTCTTTAGAGCTGAGCTTTAAGGTCAGCCAGGTAAGAAACTGCATCGTGATTATGTGTGAAACAAAGCTGCAAGCAGCTCTATGGCTGCAGTGGAAACCCATCATAAAGAGGAGAACATTTAAATTTATAATGTTTCGTTAATAAAATTAACAGTCAAAGCTTCCTTAGTTTGAACAATTGTTTAGAGGCTGAATCTTAAAGTGAACTGCAGGCGGATTGGTTTGTGGAAATGTACGGTAGTTTCACCAAAGTTCATGCTCATTAATTCAAGTATAAATCCAACAATGTTCATTTAGGTCATCTGGATGGTTTCTTTTGTTGCTGAGACGTTTTGTTCTTCATCCGAAGGACTTCTTCAGTCTGAGGAGCCCACCATATAAAACTGAATCCCACAAACAGCACACTCCCAGAGTGGAAAAAAAACAGTAGTTTCCATTTTTCACACAAGTTTATTATTATTCCTCAGATTTTAATGAAACGTTCAAAAGTGATCACTGAGCACTAACACATCTGATGACACAGTTGTTTACTGTCGAGCTAAAACAGTTAAGGTTCTCCAGCTTTTACAGTCTACGTTCAACATCATCCAGTCTGATTAGTTCCATCTCAAACTGGTGCTAAATGCTGACAAAACCAAAGGGATGTTGTTTTCAAACAGGAAGTTGGTCCCAGCATTTCTTCCCCCAATTTTATCTTCGAATGGTGTCTCTATTGAATTGTCGATTCCTATAAATATTTGGGTATCTTGGTCCACTCGCATTTCTCTTTTAAGCTCCATGTCAAAAACTTGGTAAAGAAACTGAAAGTTAAACTGGGTTTATTTTTCAAAAACAGATCCTGTCTAACCCTGAATGCTAGAAAACGCCTTGTATCTGTGACTTTCCTTCACTCCATTGACTATGGTGACATTATTTACATGAACGCTCCAACAAGAACCCTGCAGATGTTGGATGCTGTCTATCATGGTGCACTAAGATTCATAACTGGCTGTAACTACCGTACCCACCACTGCACCCTGTATTCACTGGTTAACTGGTCATCATGAACTTCACGCAGACTCTCTCACTAGTACATTTTCATCTTTAAATCACTTCTTGGTCTGCTGCCTTCATACATCTCCTCCTACATGTCTCTGCATGAGTGCAGCTACAGCGTGCGCTCTCAGGACATTATTACCTGCAGTGTTCCCTCAGTGCGGACCGAACTTAGCAAAAAGGGCTTTCTCCTATTCCGCTCCCGTTTCCTGGAACATCTTGCAAAAAGATTTGAAGCTCTCGACCTTGACCTCTCTACGTGGCTTCAAACATCTGCTAAGTTTCTGGCAAGAACCAACGCAGACAGGTTCCTGTTTTTAGTATTTTACATCACTTTATAATGTAGCTGGTTTTGTTTTCATTTTTTTAATTTAATTTCTTCCATTTACTTTTCATTTTATATGCTTTTTTAAAATAACTGTCTACCATCGTCATCATTCTTTGTTTAAACCAGGTCTCTCTTGTAAACGAGTCCTTGAGGCTCAGTGAGACTAACCTGTAGAAATAAAGGTTGAACTGAATTGAAATGATATAATCGCACAAGATGGTGCACGACATTCTCCACAAGGTTTGACTAAAATGCTACAACGTGGTCATTTCTCAACATAAGATGATCTTAGTTAAAACTAATATTCCTTCAAGGAACACTGGGCGTTAAATATGAGTTACAGCAGAGGACATGCGTGTCTGCAGCAGTCAATCAGTATGGCCACCGTGTGCGACAAAGTCAGCAGTTCAGTGATAATGGAGCAGCTCATGGACGTGTGTAATGACCACATCGTTAAAAGCTGTAGCTCTTTGCTTTTCAAGAGAGGGGGGGGAGAGAGAGAGAGCTTTTTATGTGAAATATCCACAGGACTCCAATGAGCTAATGCTGTTTTATTCCACATTGCCCCCTTTTTATGCAATATATGACAATAAAGTTAAAAAAACAAGAACTCCACACCAAATCTAATATTCTGTAAGTCGTGGACACGTTTTGGCTTTTTTATTCAACTGAACAACTCTTGGTTTTATTAATTAGCGTGTTATCGTAGTGCACAGCCAAGGACAGCTGTGCTGTTTTTAAAAAAAGCGGGGGGAAGGAGTGTGAGCGTGAACTACCTGCACCCTAGGAAGACAGATATATTCATGAAGCACGGTGTTTCAAACAAATACACCGTTATTCAGCCATCCATCCACTTATTTTCAGGTACCACTTGATTACACCAGCATCTGTTTTGAAAATAATATCTGAATCCAATTCACCGGCTGCTGTCTGTACGCAGAATCACTGGCTAACTGCAGCCATCAAGAACCATTATTCTGAAATAAGCACCGTTATGCGTTTGTTTTACATTTTCTTCTGTAATGCAGAAGACTCTCATATTTCCTCCGAGATAAAGAACCAGTTAGGTGTTCGGTCTTGAATGCAAAATGTGAGCTATAATTTTGTGTTTAAGGGCAATGAAACTGAATACATCTGCTGATCTTGGTAATTAGATTTACTTAATCCTGTTAGGTTTTGTTTCTGCCTCTCTGTCTTGTTTTAATGATTGTACTCGCATTGGCAGGAGACGAGAGGAGGAACAGACGAGTGCAGCAATATGATGGGAGGAGTGCAAAGGAACAAGAGGAGAGAAGAGCTCTGGTAATGACTGGAGATCCACAGCCATTTTCCAAACAGCACCTCCATCATCTGTGAAGATATTTCATGTTAAGTATTAATAATAATTTCATCTCCACAGCTGTAATGCTGTCCCCATTTTGAAATGATAGGTTAGAAATACAATCTGTCACTTTGGAGAACTTAGTGAAGCTCTTTGAAAAGCAGTGCTCATTATTAGTCACAGCTCTTTGCTAACCCTCGCCTGTTTACACGTGTCTTACAACAGCTGCAGGTACACAGCAGCAGAAAGTGATGCACGGCCTCCGGGACACATCCATTTCTCTCTCACAGATGAGTCCGCCGCTCCTCCGTGTTGAAGAACATTACACCTCGTGCTCAATAATTATGAGCAACGCACACAGCTGTGAAGCACTGCAGAGCCTAGTATAACTAATGTGTTTACAAGACGTCAGAAATGTTCAGCGCTGCCACTTATTCTGCAGGGATTAAGAGAACTCCATTTAAACCCTGTGCAGGTGTGGGTTAAAAATCCAGTCACTTGACGTCATGTGTTTTGTATTTATTGGAATAAAAGCTGCATTTTGTTTAATGAAGCAGTGTTATTTTTAGTCATGAGAATCTTTGTCATGTAGTAATATACTGAAAACTGGAACGGATTAACGAACGAAGAAGTAATGATGTGCACGAGTTCAGGCTCACTCCCCCTCCTCTTGTATCATGTATGTTGTGCGAGCGGTTAACCTGACCTTGCCTCATATTTAAATCAGTTAGGAACTTCCTCTCTGGCTTTTTGATTTATTTTTAAGTGACGCAGCTCACCTGCTCCTGCTGCTTTTAGAGGTACATCAGCTGCTTGTAGTGGGATGTGTTGTGCAGTTTGAAACTTTATTCATACTGTCTGAGATGTCACATACACCATAAATCTAATTTAGCTTAACTTAAATTTATACACTAAAACATTTGCTTTGAGGCCTTTTGCAAATTAAGTTGTGATCACAACTATTTACACAGTAGAGCTGTCATTTCTAACCCAGGCCCAAAGCCCGGCCCGGCCCGACACGAATTCGGGGCGGACCAGGCCATGATAATGTGCTGGATGGGCAGGCTGGGTCGGTGTTGGGCTTTTGATTGCGTCAGCAGATCAACTGCGATCCAATTATATGGCAACATGGCATGTCATACATTCACCAGCAGCATGCAGCCATTTCACCGCGAGCTGACCGGCCTTGAAAGATGTAAAATAAAGTTCAGTTAAGCTTCATATGGGACTATACTGCCAGGAAGTGACCCATTGCCCAAATGGACGTTCAGCCACTGAACTCATCAGACACACCCGGCCGACGACCCAAACAGTTGAGATCCCAAAGCAGACATGTCAGAGCAGGGTCCGTGTCTGAATAATGCAGAATGCAGGCAGGAACAGGGTTTTAATGCACTTTGACGGCCATGACACCCCCTCAGCTCTGATCTTCTGCCACTTTTATTCAGCCGCACATCCGCCGACTGTTAATAACTATAGTAAGCAGTCAAAGCTTAAATTAAAAATGTCAGGGTTTTTTTCAGGTTTGGACCTGTAGTTATTGTTAATTCGTCGGGTTGGGTGGGGTTCAGAAATGATGGCTATGGGCTGGGGCCAGGTCAGATCGAATATTTTGGCCCAAATGCAACTCTGTTACACAGACTCAATAACTTATAAGAGCTACGCCCAGTTTAATCTGCAGTTCTACTGCCTGTTGCTAAATGTCTTAATTTGAAAAAGCCTCATAACATTTTTACAACTAGCACATTCCTGTGCAAACAGTCTTTTTTTTAACGGTTATATTATTGAAATATTTGCATTAATGAATTAAACAGTACAGAACAGCACGGTCTCAGTTGCTGCTATAAAAATAGAAAAACTTTACGCTGCTATATCAGAACATGTTTCTAACCCATGCACCACCTACACATGTACTAGTCAACACGTGTCTCTCTTCTCCTAATTATTTGTTTAGATCAGAATGTTTAGATGAGGTTAGATGTATTTTTGTATTTATTGTTCTGTTGTGTGTCTGCACTGTGTGTTATGTTGTTTTTCACTTTATGTTCTGTGTTGCACCGTGATCCTGGAGGAACTCGGTTTTGTACTTGTACGTAGCTGAATGACAATAAAACCTCTGACTCTGGTAGAGCTGTCGCCTCTCAGCGAGGTCGCCGGTTCAAATCCCGGCCTGGAACCTTTCTGATTGGAATTCGCATGTTCTCTCCGTGAATGTGTGGGTTTTCTCCCACAGACAAAAAACATGCATGTTAGGCTGATTGACAACTCTAAATTGTCCCTAGGTGTGAGATAATGAACGGTTGTTTGTCTCTATGTGTCCCTGTGATGGACTGTAGACCAGTCCAGGGTGTCCCCCGCCTCTCGCACAGTGACTGCTGGACATGGGCACCAGTGACCCCCTCGACTCGAAAAGGAAGAAGCAGGAAAAGATAATGGATGGAGGAATAAACAGTACAACAGGAAAATTTAAGATGAATCGCAAGAGGATTTATTCAAGTTAGGAATGTCTTGTACATCCAGCAAGATTTCATCCAGAGGTGCATTGACAGCTGAGCATACAGTATGTGGTGCTATTTTTTTTAGGGGTGCACCGATTGCAGTTTTCTGGCCGATCACAGATTTCTAAAACGTCTGACCTGTCAATTCCGATTTTGGCCGATACCGATTTTGTTTTATAAGCGACACTGTCAGGTGTTGTAAAGTCACAATGCACTTTCAATTTCCAATCTTAATTTATTGAAAAATATACCCTTGAATAATATCCTTGAAACAATACAGATTAATTTAACTGGCCATGAGGTAGTGCTCTGAAATATAAATGAAGTTCAGACAATTGTTGTTAAAACAAAATCGATTTCTCATGCAAGTATCGGACGATTTCCGATTTCCCCAAATTAAGGAACTCGGGGCCGATAAATCGGCCGTTATCGGTGCACCCCTAATTTTTTTTGTTTTGTTTGTTTGTTTGGATCAGACTTCTTTTTTTTTTAAGCAATGCCAACAATTTGTTACCTTTTTTATTGTATTAGATTAGGTTTTTCCCTCAGTTAAAGGCTGAAACAGAAAAGTGTAATAAAGTCTCTGACTCATTTAAGCCCATTATGACCGTGACTAAAATAAAAAATACAAACAAGTGGATCATCAGTATAATCACCCTCCTCTGGATCTTTCAGTTTGCATCTTGCACATGAAGTGGGAGCTCAAAGCAATCCCAGCATCTTACGACTCGCTTCACGATTGTTCCCAGCAGTTCCATCATACTTCTGCTCTTTGCATCTCCTTCCCATTGGTCTCACCCTTCTTGCTGCCTTTTCTCTGTATTTCTATCAAGCAAAGGTGAGAGATGTTTTTGCTCGTGTCACACCCTCATTAGTTTATCCCCTCTCCATCTCATCCATCATGGGCACCCCATTCAGCATCAACGTAAGCTCAGTGAGAATACCACCCAGTTTACAGAGGCATTGATTCCACCACTGCTATTCTATGAATATGTTTCTTATGCATGAGTGCGCGCAGTGTTTCTATTCTTTCCACACTCTTGAGTCTGAGCTTTAAGTCAAACTCTGTATCACCTAACAGAGATGTTCATTTCTGAGACCGTCAATGATTTGCAGCAATGTGTCCTGTGAGTGAAGCATGCTGGGGAGGATTTTTATTTTAATTTTGCTCAGCCTCGTGAAACAAAAAGAGCAAACACAACTCTCTGTTTTTAATTCTCCCACTTTGCAGCATAAATATACACTGAACACATATAAGGACACCAAACTTTTGATTTATTAAAATGGCGTGCTGTCATTTTGTATCTTACTGCATATCTGGCTGCCCCCAGCAATCAGCATATTTACATTTCATCAGCAGGAAAGTCAAAACTGTTCCCTAATCAAAGCAAATGTCTGCAGCACTGAGGACTTACCTGAGGCTGACGGAGCAAGAATCACAGGTGGAGCCTGCACAGGCCTGCCTGGTCCACTTTGATTGTTCTGAACTTGTGCTCTGAGGTTTCATCTGCTCCGTGCACTGATGTGAGAGAAAAAATAATATAATGCTTTATTATCATAGTTCATAACTCATCAGGAGAAAGGTGCACCCTGGGAAACCTTACACAAAAATCCCTTTTCCTTCCTCACTCTGCAGGAATCTTCTGTTTTCAGCAGCTCATGTTGTTTTTCCTCTTCTTTTATGCTCCACAGTCCCTTCCGTCCCTTTCTGGTCCTCCCTCCCCTCCTTTCTCAGCTGGTTGTCGAGGCGACAGAGTCAGGGAGAGACATTTCTTCCCAGAAGCTCTCCCTCTTTCTCTCTCTCCTTCTCATGGCTTTGTTCAGGCTGCTCTGACTGGCTCAACAGTCTGTGGAACACAAGGAGGGAAAAACAGCTCCAAACATCTCTGCACGCCTCTGTTCAGCACCAGAGGAGCCAGGGGAAATGTATACCTTTGTGGCAATGCCATTTTGGAGGAATCTGTCCTTGTTTAGTGGATTCTAGGTGACAAAGAGGATGCATTTGTGTTGATGCTGCAGCTGATCACCCTCCCATCATATTGGAGTTGGTATGGTCTGGTCCAGTCTCAGTTGGTGGGGTGTGCTTTAAGAGGGTGATCAGAATAACTGGTTACAGTGGAGGGGAGAGTACAAGCAAATTCAAAAGCTCACCAGATGGGAGTTTTTACATGTTAGGTTCTTTATTCTGGGGCTTAGAGCAGGTGAAATGAAGCTGCTCCATCTGGCTCTCTGCTGCGCCTCTAATAAAAACAACAGTGGAGATCGTGAATTCAGCAGATTTAATTCATCTGTGCCAAAAACATAAAAACTGTGACATCTTACACTCTCACCAACCTTTAATGACCAGCTCCAGTTTTTCTGGAACACGTTCATCACTTCTCTGCTCATGTTTAACTTGGACTGCCCGGACTCCAAAATTCATGAGAAGTACATTTTAAATGAGATTTGACAGACACAAAGGAAACGGAGGTTTTAACCTGGCACTTATGATTCTGATGTGTTTGATCATTAAGACACCCCATCTCTATCCTGACTATGTAACTGTGGTAAAGACATCTTGACCAGTATGGTCAATAAAATGCAGTAGACAATTTTGCACCACTGAGAGTGACGCAAAAACAGAGTGCCCCATTCAGCACATTATAAGCTATTACACAGAAATACTACAATCTATAGCAATGGCCTGGACAAGTGAAGGCCTTGTATAAACTTTGACCTTGATTTGTGACATTGACCTTGGAGCTGGGGTGATGAAAGGTATACACGACACTCCGTCTAGTGATCATGCACGTGTATGAAGTTTTGTTGAATTATCTTGAGCAGGTCCGAAGTTATGGGAAGGTTTGTGGACGTACACACAAACAGAGACTCTACCATGATACAACCATGATGATGTGCACACAATCGTTCCACCTCATGTGATGCGAATGACAATAAAGAACCTTGACCATGATCCTTCCACCGTCTACGTGCTCATAACAACTTAGCTGTAGCTGCGGCAGAAAACAGACTTTTGACCAGAGAACGTGTCCATTGTTTAAGTTTAATGAGCAATTATGAACCCATTCAACAAACATGTGTCACAAATATTGGCAGGCAAGAACTCAGAGGCAGAAAACATGATAGATAATCTATATTTAAATTATACAAAATATACATTTATTCACACCTCTGCACATGCATACTGATCACACACATGCAACCTTGAACACGGTTTTCAGAAACAGAAAAAGACAGAGCTTGATAATCCTATTAAAAAAAAAAAAAAAGAGTCCTCCTGAGAAAGCATAATTGTTTAAGATAGCTGATTGTTGTAAGTGATTTAGACTGAAGGGAGATGTTAAACCAGGCAACAGATAAATAAATGATTGGCACAGAGGCTGTGGGTGAAATTAGGACGTGTAGTACATTTTGAGTTGAGAACGCCAAAAATAGCTGCAACCTGAGTCTCACTCCCGGGGGCAGCTTGGGTGACTGAAGAGAGCCAAGATGGAAACATCTGTTGTCATCTTTACACTCACAGCAAAACACGGAAATATCTGAATTAGAGACGTGAAAGTTATCTGGATTTAAAGATACGTGGGACTACAACCTTTTAGAGATATTTAAACAATCAAAACTGACCAACTCTCAAGTAACAAAGCAAAATATTGGGTACCACTTTCCAATAAGCTCCCCCCAGATGGCTAATAAATAGTTTATAGATATGTTGTTAATTCCTTTATGAACACTTTATAAATCATTACTGCTTATTAAGCATTAATTAAGGGTGAAAAAATGACAAAACTGAGCAGTTTGTTGCCAAATAGTGAGCCAAATCTGTTCACTTATATATTTCATCTAGAGTTGTTTTATTAAACATTTCAGAATAAGTTACTATAAGCACAATGAACATTTGTAAACCTATTTATTTAGCATATAATATTGTACTTTATCACTGCATTATAAGTCTCTACAACTACAGATACTTAAAAGTGCCCTTAATTAATAATAATAATAATAATAATAATAATGTCATCACAATGTCAGCACTGTATGTTTCCATACAATGGCGAAATTAGTCTCTGCATTTAACCCATCCACCACCAGGTGGTGCAGTGGGCAGCTATTGAAAGCGCCCGGGGGGATTTTGGGGATGAGACGTGCTGCCCAGAGACGCCACGTGATGTGCAGTGACTGGGGATCGAACTTCGGGTCCCAAGCCGGCTGCCCTGCCTCTACACCATCTCGGTCCCCGTGCATAATAAGCAGTTATTAATGATTTATAAAGTATTTATAGAGGATTAATAACATATCTATAAACTATTAGCCATCTATAAGGGGAGCCTTATTATAAAGTGGTACCAAATATTGTTATCCAAGCGTTTTAACATACTGAAGAAGGAAATGCATGTTGGGAATGTCTGGTCTTTTCCATAATGTCCAAACACAAACATGTATTATTATGAAACAGTGCAAATATTCTGATATGTAAATGTGTTTGTGGATAATAAAAGCAACATTATTAATCCCTCGAAAGATGAAACAGCAACGTGGAGTCGCCCGATAATAACTGAAACTGACTGTAGAGCATCTTCAGAGTTGTACTGCAGTCTGAATAAACAAGAGATGACTTTTGACTTTGTTTAGATTTCTGTTAAGTAAAAAAAAAAAAAGTGAGGGTCCAAATGTTCATTTTAATATAACCAGCACCTGCGATGAGAGGTTCAGAGAAAACCCAGTTTACAGGATAAACTGCGCAGTGAGGACATCTTTGGATAACAAAATAATTTAAATAATTCACGTATGGTGCACGGTAACGTCACAATTACAGCTAAAACCTTACAACTTTCTCATCATGGGGGTGGAAAGGATTTTGTTCACGGCTGTTTCTCACATTTTCAACTTAGAAACAACACTTTTGACCTGAGTGACTATTTTGTTCTCTCTACATTAACATTCACAGTACAAAGCAACAGCTAATGGGAAAACGTTGGTCTAAATGTGCTGCGGTCATCAGTCCAGGAGGAAACTGTGGAACTGCAGCACTTTCTTTACAGTAAACTCACATCCACTCTCAAGCTCTCAAAGCTGTCCCCTGACAGACACTCGTGCACTACTTCTGCTACCACAGGTGGGTCTCTCGGATCTCAGAGATGATATTACTGGCTTTTTTGAGAGCCTGAAGAAAACAAAAGGCATAGAGGCTGGTTAGATTAACATGGCAGAGAAAAATAAAACTTGCTCTTCTGGCTTCATCCAGGTTTACCTCGAGCATCTGAGCGACCTCAGTTCGCTGCTGTGCCGTGTCCTGTGACTCGATGAGCAGCTCCTGAAGCAGCGGCTGCTTGTAGAGCTGACCCACCAGCTCGCTCTGCAGATGCTCCTTCACATGGTTCACCAGGAAATGCATCACTGTCTTTGGCACACTGCAGACGCACAGGTGCAAGTCAGAAGTCAGGAAACGGCTTTCAATAATGAGACACGGGGGCAGAGAGGGTTTTGGATCAGTTCCAGTCAAATCAAACCTGTCTTGGATGCTTTTGCGAACAATGAGGAAGTAGCTCTTGATGAGCCGCTGGATGACCTCGCAGTCTCTCTGCTCCCTGGCTGTCAGTTTGCGGGAAACAGGAACAGCCTGGTAGAGAGGGGGGCCGAGTTAAACTTTGATAGCCTGCAAGAAGGAAATCCTAAATGTTTGGTTCTCCTGATGATCCCATCACTCACTGTGTCGAGAAGGTTAATGGGCTGGCCTTTGCTCGGGCTGCCAAAGCCCGTGGCTGGGGTTTTCTCTTCCCCAACCTTCTCGTTCTTCCAGCGTTTCCCTCCATCCATGGCCTCCGCCTGAAAGCACGACCCCCCCCAAAAAAAAATCAAAGGGGAAAAGCAACTCTTACAGTCTGGCATTTTAACTTGTACTAATACAGAATGAGGCTTTACAGAGCACAAACATCAGCTGTGTACTTTGGCAGAAGGAACGAGTTATGAAAAGTGCCTTTTGAAAACAAACCACCAAATCTACCTGTTGACTGTTGACAGATGCTGAGACCTGCGCTGCATCGGTAAAATCTGGATGTTTTGTGTTTATGTAGGCAAGCTCTATGGCTACTAAATTGTGCACCTGTTAAAAAAAAAAACAGATCATCATTAGGACTTTTACGGTTTGTTATAATTAATAAAAAGATGATTTTAAGATGGCTGTCAATTACCATTTCATTAGTGATTGGCAAACGCTTCCTCAGTAACGCAGTCACTACTTCCACAATAGAATCATGCAGTTTGGGAAATCGCAGGAGCTCCTTGAACAAACAAAGACATGTTGTTTTTCTCATTAATTCAGCTGTATTTTAACAAACCTCCAGTGTGTGTGTGAATCTCATTCTCTTGGCTAACCTGTGTGCTATAGGAGGAGCAGTGCTGGATGATCCTCTGCAGCTCTTCGTGGACGAGCTCGACACAGCGCATGCTGGGCTCCTCTAGACGCTTAATTTGCCTCTTCACCAGCAACTCAAAAGACACCTCGGGCACAAAAAGTGCAGGTCGAGGACCCTGCAGGGCAAACCACACAAACAAACACAGACCAAGACCATCATTATGCCAGTCATTTATCCAAACGAGAGAACTTGACCAGAATAAATGTTCAAGGACCTGCCCAAAGAGAAGCAGGAGCTCACCGTAGCGTTGCGAATGGCAGTGAGGATATCCAGACCAGTCAGTCCTCCCAGGGGGTCGATGGACTGCAGAGTGCGGCCAAAAGTCTCATGGAATATGTAACAGATTCGAGCTCCTCCACAACTGCAGGGGAGAGGGGTTCAGCTGTGACACCGGTGCTCTGCGTGTCAGTCGTGTTAATGGAGCCCAAATTAAATGCAGTCAACCAAAAAGGGTCAATATTTGCTCTCGACATAGTCAAATGAATTAATTGCCTGATGGGAAAAGAGCTGAAGAGATGAAGTTCCCAAAAGAAGACGCTGATTCCACTTCAATTTACACTTATATTACCCTCGGGACATTACAAACGCAACATTACTCACCAACTGTGGTTAATTGCTGTTTCATGTACTAAATTCTTTAAACCACACAGCGTTCGAAAAAAAAGTTCAGAGAGCGAAAAGTAAACAAAACTAGCAGGCGATCAGGGTTGTGCTTAAAATGTAGTTTAAAAACAAAAAAGAACAACAAAAGTTTGGAAATTTTAAAACAAATGTTCATGCTCATCTTCTATTAACAGCACTTGAAACAGATTTTAAACATTTATTCAGCAAATGTTTGTAAAATCAAAGCAAGCCATTCATTTCAGAGCAGAAGCGACAGGAGTGAGGTGATACTCACAGCTCGGACGTTTGGATGTGCCTGGCTGTTCCCTCTATGGTGTTGCAATAATCGCTGGCAAACTTGGTGACAATCTGCAGCAGAGTGGCGCTCTGGTCCTCCACCGGCTGGCCGTAGCTGTTGAGCCGTGCCTGGTACTGCGCACTCAGCACGGTCACTCTGGTTTTGAGCTCTGGCAGGCAGTCACGGATGTGGTGCATGAGCAGTCTGCTCAGAGTTTTGGCCAGGTAGCGTGAGCCAGCACGGGACGCGAGCGAAGGATAATAGCGTTGCAGGAAGGCTTGCTCATCCTTCATCGACTCCTCTAGGCTCTTTTGAGTATTGATGTCATGCTGGCTCCTACGAACAAAAAGAGTTGGAGTTTAGGAAGACTTCCAGGGTAATGAGGACATTAAGCAGAACAGACACCATAAATAAACTTATAAACTTAACTTGTGATAAACTAAATAAACTGAAGGAGTTTTATCATTAAAGACAAGTTCATTATTTCTAACCTGTTAACCACTCCAATGATCCCAAGCCTCACAGGAATGACTCGACCCAATAGGACTTCCAGTGCATCAGTTCCTGCATCCATCAGGTCCAGTTTGCTGATCACCAGCAGTGTTCGACGGCCTGACAAACACAAAAATACTATTTATAATAGCCAGCAGGAGAACATGCACTGGAGCATGACAAAACACGCAGATAAGAAGTTTCTGTTGGGAGGGATTTAAAGTGTTCAGAGGAAACATTTGATGAAGATTTATTTGTTCAACAGACACTTCAATTAGAATCTGCTACCCTCCCTGATGATCATTTTATGCTCTCTTATCAATTTATCTAACCATTAAAATGCATTATGACAGCAACGTTAATATTTAAAGGGACTCTTAAGTAAAAAGACTAAGCCTCACTGTACTGAAATCTTCCTGCATCTATACTTAAGAGCCATCAGATAATATGCAACAAGAGAGGGAAAGTGAAATGTCTAACCGTCAGGATCGACCTCACGAGCCAGTTTTAGAGCATCAGAGGTGGCCAAGTCAGAGTTGGCGGGAGACACTGCGAGGATGAGGGAGTTTGGATTGGAGATGAAGGACAAGATCATCTCTTGCACTTGAATCTCAATGTCTTCTGGCTGATCTCCAACTGGAACCTGAGGCGACAATAAGTTGCCAAAGTTACTGTAACCACAGCAAAGACGCTGTGAGGATTGTGGAGATGAAATTCAATCAGCACTGATGAGACTCTAGAGTCTGTTTACCTTTGTAATTCCAGGTAAATCAACCAAAGTGAGGTTAAGGACATTGGGGGAGAAAATCTTTAAATATATGGGCTCGGGACTGATTCCCTGGAAAAGATTTTAAAAAATGATTACATGTTCATCAAATATAAAAAGTTAAAGTTTCAGCCTTTTTAGGTTCACGTGAAAACATTCTTTGCACCTTGTTGTCACCTAAACTCCGTGCAGTTTCTGCTTCGATTTCTTGTCGGATTTCCTGAAAGTCTGTGAAGATCTGTAAAATAGGAACGAGAACGACTCACCACTTGAGCTCGGCACATAAAAGATGACAAAATTTGCATTTCCAGGATAAATATACCTGGTTCTTGCAGTGCAAAAATGTACCCCATTCTTCAGCTTTGACACCTGAACCAATGAAAGTTTAATTTGCTTTATAGACAAAGCAGGTAAAAACTAGAGCAACAAAGATATAAAATCACAACTTAAATCATGCCAGATAGATTACAGTCTGAGTGAACATAAGGAATGAAAGGGTTCACACAAGAAACAAAGATAAGACCATAAAGATCAAATAGACAAGAGACCTGGATAGTTGCTTTTGGCATTTTGTTTAACCCCATTTCCTAACAGGTAGAGGAAAACAGGAAGAAAGTCAACATGTTAGCAAAGAGAAAGCAAAGGTCTACAAGAAACAAGGAGCAGTTTGAAACAGTGAATTAGAAAAGTGAGGGATATCCATGGGTTTCTTGAAACTGATAGCTGACATTTACTCAATTCAACTCTGTCTACATAACATCCTGACGTGGAAACACGCACACAGAGAAGATTTATATTGGGGTACCAGTCTCAGACTTTAATCTCTCCTTCAGGGGGGGAACATTAACAAGCTGCAAGACCAGAGGACGTCTTGTGACTATTCCTGATCCCCGAGGCAGAAAGTCCCGCCCAACCAGAGACTCCAACACAGAACTTTTCCCACTGCTCTGTAATGGCACACAGTGAAAACAATATAACACAGATGACAAGTTCAAATCAGCATTTTGTGCTAAAATAACATGTCATCCAAAATAACTCAGTTTCTGAAAACTGGACTCTAATTGTTACTAACCTGAGATCCAACCACAGCTATCTGAGGTAGCTGAACGATCTCTGCTCCCACAGTCAGAAAGACTTCCTGCAGCCGGTTGATGGTGGGAATCAGAGTCTCCATCCTTCCAGCTCACCAGCCGCACCTACTAAATGTGTTAAAGACACTTGAGCTGAAAGTACAGCAGTAACTCAGATTATTCCAAATGTCTGACACAGAGACAGCACTGTCCAACCAGGACAAAACTAGGCAATAGATTATTGTAATTGAGATAAAAACTGCATTAAATAAGAGTTTTAAGGGGAAACGGTGTTGCTTCATCAGTGGTCCTGATGAGAGGGGAGTAACGCCCCGGCCCCATTCAAACCCCACCAATCATCTCAGGCTACTGAGCAAAGGCTTTTTAATATAACAACGTATACTATTGATAATAAGCTTCAGTCTAGGTTAAATTGCAACAAATGGTAAGGTCCAAACACTCGATATTGTCGCTAACTCCAGTTCGCTAAAGACAGGAAGTGAAAGATGTGCAAGCTTTAATAATGCTAAAGCTAGTTTAGCCGCCAAAACAAAACTCGTTTCGCACTCACCTTAGACCCAAGATTATCTCTTATCCAACTTGTCGGTTCATCATACTTTAAGAAAAATAGTTTAGCATTAAAAAAAACAACCTGTATCTGAATTGAACTCTTTGTCCAAAATAGGCAGCAACACCACGAACCGTCTGTCAGAGGTAGTTTTAAACGGCTTCAATCTGATTGGTCAAAAAACAAGTGTCATCATGGTTCGTCGCAGCTGATTGGTTGTGACGTGACATTTAGTCCCGCCTTCTGAAGCCCATAAAATTAAAACTTTCAATTTCGATATCTTGGTGCTTTGATTTTACACCAGTCCATCCTTTTTCAACATGAACTTAAAACTTCTAAGACTTTAAAAACTCTGCACACAACATATGAGCAAATAATTCATTTTCCCGTGTTTTAATGTTTGCATTTATAAACATACAGTACAGTATTTACAAATAGCACAATGTGACCATCAGTGTTATAAATAAAATGTGCTTTCTCACAATTTAACAGAAAAAGTCATTGATTTGCACAGACATTGGTAATAAATAGTGTCCCCTGGGATTTTGCAACAGCCAGAAATCATGTGAAACAGTGTCAATGGATTCTTTTGTATCAGGCTGAGTCATTACCGAACTATTAAGAGGTGGAGCAAAGTGGCCGTGTTTCCTGAATCAAGTCCTTTCTAGGTGGAAATAAAAGAAAGCTGATAATCAACTGTTATTGTTATTCTTATTGGCTCAGCCACAGATTAGGCACACACCAGGGAACCTTTGCAAATTAAAAACATTGCATTTTCCACAGCCTCACACTCACACTGCTTGCAGCCTCAATGACGGACAGGATAAGGGAAAAAAAAAACAACAAACAACATAAAAATCAATTTTAAGTTATCCATTATATATATATATATATATATATATATATATATATTAGTCCATGTAAGAGGTATCCATGCTCTCGCCTTCCGGGTTAAGCAATCGTCCTGCCAAGCGTTCAATGTCATCAAGGCTGAGTTGTCGGAGTGAACGTTCATAGTCCTTCATGAAAAAAAAGAGGAAGAAACAGTAAACAAAAAAACAAACAAACAAACAAAAAAAAAAATATATATATATATACACACACAAATGACTTTTCTAAGCACTGAAGAGATAAGATTGTCTGAAGTCAACATGGTATCTGCATACTGTTAGATTTAGATGCCATCAAAACCAAGAATTGTATGAAAACTATTAAAAAACAGTACAAACACTAATCACCTAAAACAGTGATAATTCACTCTTATATGAGGTGGCTCCTCAGGTCTTTTCTCACAGAGAGAAAAATAGATTATAAACCAGAAATCCTCACGGATGTTCAAGCTAATTTCAGTTTATCACAAGCAGGATGTTGCATCAGTAAGGAAGAACAAACCCATATTTCATAACATTTACTTTAAATTAAAGGAACACATTTCTTTTGTTACATTTCTAGAAAACGTGTTCATTTTTTTTAAACAAATTTCACCTCTTCATGCAGACAACATGCAGCACCTTTATCCTGTGGTCATAGTCAAATGAAATGCAACAGTAATAGAGCCATTTCTGATCTTAATGTACTAACAATTTTCTCATCTATCCTGTTTTAATTTCTAATTGCATTACATTACAACCATTGCTTAATAAATGACCAAAAAAAACATGTAATTGTGGAATACAGTCTTAAAAGACAAACTTTTAGTTTCCTCCTATATTAAAGGACACATCGTTCATGTCTGTTTAGAAGACTAACCAAAACAGGCTCTAGAATATGATACAAAATTTAATGTGTGTAAAATAAATTCATGACTGTTGTCCTCAGAAAGACAGTCCTATACAAGTGTGTTGTAGGTCTGAACTCCAAGCTAAGGGTTAAGCAACAGTGGTGTGTGTGTGTGTGTGTGTGTGTATATATATATGTGTGTGTATATA
>NC_056505.1:26327500-26332613 GCF_014905685.2 Nematolebias whitei | reverse complement strand
CATCCATCCATCCATCCATCCACCATCCATCCATCCATCCATCCATCCATCCATCCATCCATCCATCCATCCATCCATCCATCCATCCATCCATCCATCGGTCCGTCTGTCTGTCCGTCTGTGTGCAGAGTATGGGCACCCTTCGGGACCTCCAGTTCGCCCTGCAGCTAAAGATCGAGGAGCTCCGTCAGAGAGACACGCTGATTGATGAGTTGGAGCTGGAGTTAGACACTAAGGATGAACTCATTCGCAGACTGCAGGAGGAACTGGACCGGTACAGGTCCGCCCTGTCCCTTCCAGGACCCTCCACGGTCTCTGCAGGTACACAGAGCAGAAGGGCTTCCACGTGCTCTGTTTTAAAAGTAGCAACAAGTGCCACGGGGCATCAGACTTGACCTAGAATTCTGACTCTTTTTATTCTTGCTGTTATTACTTTTATTTTTCCTGCAGCTGCCGCCGCTCGAATCGAGGCCAGGCAGCGAGTTAAAAGGCAGGCTGTGTTTTCAGAGCTCTTCAGTTCAGACCCTGTGACTCTCGCAATGGTTTCTCACCGAAGCTGTGACAAAAGCCAGGAGTAAGAGCACACTCTGTTCCTGCAGTTCACACCAGCTCTGAGTGAAAGATCTGACTCTCAAATGTTTAAAGCTCATCAACGCTAATAGACAAGCATCATTACAGCGATGGAGCCACATCTGTGTTATGTCTTCACATCCTCAGAGCTCAAGGGCTGATCCAGGTGGCATTTAGGAAAAGCGACTTGCTGAAGAACCTTGCTGAAGGAGAAATCGGAGCCATCACGGCCTGCATGTCTCGCACCAGCATCAGTCAAGGCTGCGTCGTCATCCAGGAGGGGGCCACCGGGGATCAGGCGTTTGTTTTAGAAGGCAAGTCATTATCTCCTTCTAATTGCAAACAGTCATTGTACTCCAGGATGTTTATTTGGAGTTAATTGAGGTCCTGCTGTACATGTTATGTTTGCATTTTCATGTCAGCGCAGTTTTTTTGTTGTTGACAATATTAAATCTGACGATGCTCCAAACAGTGTTAGAGTCAAGACCACCTAACCCGAGATCAAGTCAAGACCAAGACCAGTGTACCAAGACCAAGACTTTTGGGGTCAGAGACCAAGTCGAGACCAAGACATCAAGTCTTGGAGCTCAATCTTTTCACAGTTTATCCAACATAGTGACAGTTTAAACATTCATCCATTATCTTTTACCCGCTTTTTTGGGTCATGGGGGTAGCCTGTGCCCATGTCCAGCAATCACTGTGTGAGGAGCAGGGTACACCCTGGACGGGTCACAAGTCCATCACAGGGCCACATAGAGACAAACGAGACAAACAACTATTCACTCTCTCACTCACACCTAGAGACAATTTAGAGTTACCAATCAGCCTAACATGCATGTTTTTGGTCTGTGGGAGGAAACCGGAGTACCCAGAAAAAAACCTTGCATGCACGGCGAGAACATGCAAACTCCACCCAGATAGGGCCCCGGACCAGGATTTGAACCGGGGACCTGCTCGCTGAGAGGCAGCAGCTCTACCAGTTGTGCCACCGTGCTACCCGACAGTTTAAACAAATATGTAAAAAACATCTGTAACTTTTATAAAAATATTTTTTGTTAAAGTTACATACTGCAACTTTATTTGGTTTTGAATGGATGTATCAGCTTTTATAAATTTTCAAAGCTACATCAGACATTCAGTGGGTTTTACACAATAATTTTCATGTCATGTGACCCACTGACACAAAACTTTTGTTAAATTTCTGTACTAGACCTGACAGACGAGGCATCCTCATTTATTTATCATTTTAAAGCTTTTTCTAATTTTACATAATGTGTTTGTTCAAAAATCATGGTTTTTGTTCAATAACTAATTGGAAAATGTTTTAAAATGAGAAATAAATGATGGTGTCTTGTGTGTCAGGTTTATTAGAGTAGTTTAACATTAGTTTTGTGTCAGTGGGTCAAAGGATGTAAAATATATAAATTTTTGTTTCTGAAGAGTGTTTGGTTCAGTAATTTGTTGACGGTCCCTAAGTGAACCATTACGTCTTGGAGGAGGGGCAGACTGAACTCAGTTGACTGAAATCAGACTGCCTGCTTCGGATCGAACGAGAGGAACACACCGCTGAAGCCACGGAGCTCGAATGTCCAACGTCCAATGTAAAACTAACTTCACCGTGGTAAAAAGCACAACAAAACAAACCTAAGTCTAGCAAAGTGGCTTCTGTCTTAAATGGAAGTAGAAAACCAGATAAATGGTAGTAGTTGCTGTGGTTTTCACACATTCCTTTATACGCAACAGCATCTAAATGTTTAAACAACCACGGACTAATGACACTACTGTGGGGTAAACCAGGAGGTGTCTTTTTTGTTTTTTTCCAGCTTATGTAACCCATTTCCTAAACGTAAGCTTACACCTGACCCAGAGGACCAACCCTAAACTTAACCCCCTTACCCTTGTGTCTAAACCTAACCAAGACCCTGACCAAACCGCCAGGCCCTTTACTCTAAACCTAACCACGTGAAGCTATTATGAGCTCTAACAAAGCTAAAAACAGAGCCTATTATAATC
The DNA here is from genome assembly GCF_014905685.2 of Nematolebias whitei. NCBI lineage: Eukaryota > Metazoa > Chordata > Actinopteri > Cyprinodontiformes > Rivulidae > Nematolebias > Nematolebias whitei. The sequence goes on along the minus strand of NC_056505.1, from coordinate 26,330,030 downwards.
GCTAACAACGCTAACAACGTACCTTTAAACCCCCTAGGAGGTACAGGAGGGGCAGTCTGACCGCTACATATGGAGATGATAACAACTAATAACGGCCGTTTAATTGCTGATAACATTCGAAGCGGGTGGTTCTGGCAATTTTGTGATATTTCCACAGGTGGTCTTGACTGGTCTTGAAATAAAATCCAGAGTCCGAGACAAGACCATCAAAATGGTCTTGAGATCGGTCTCGAGTACTACAACACTAGTTCCAAAGCAAAGTCAGGGACACAGGTGCAAATCCGAAAACCAAAAAAGTGGAGACTTTTGTTTTGCCATGCTGAGGTTCTGAGACAAAATGTCAAGATGACTGAGAGGAGACAGGAGACTGATCGGAGTTCATCTGAGAGGAGTCTTGATGTGTTTGGAAAGTGACAGCTAATCGCTGCTCCCAGATTTTACTCAACTCAAACACACCATGTGTTGTCTGGACATCTCGCACTGTGCAGGATTTCTAACAGTCACTTGTGATTCAACACTTTATGCACGTTCTCCATCTCTTTTCTTCACTGAGTGCTGTTTTTAATAGAGGGAAGGCTGGATGTGACAAAGGATGGCCAGAAACTGCTCACTCTTGAGCCAGAGGACATGTTTGGAGAGCTAGCACTCCTCTACAACTGTATCCACACCTGTTCTGTCTCCGGTAAGTCCCACATCTGTTTAGATGGTTTTAATTGGAGGGTTGTTGCTTTGAATAATTCTGATATAGAGGGGAAATAATGAATTATTGTTGGACAACATCATAAATTGCCCTGTGGCTTTAGAAGGCTGAATTTAAAATCAAAGAGCATTTTGAGATCTTGGGCAGTGCGGCCAACTCATGGTTTTCTTAGGGATGTGGGGAATTTAAGTCAGGCTTTGCTGCAGCAGTCTGAAGGTCCCATCTTCTCTCTGGGTTAGCTGGAACATTAAAAAAAAGCTTTCTCAAACCAGCCCCTTGCAATGTTCCCTTTCACATCTGCAATAGTGAGAAAAAGAAAAAAACCTCACTGATCACAGAGTCCTGTGGGAAAACTCTGTGCCATCACAGCAGGCGTCTGGCCTGGATTCACTAATAAACACGTCGACTTTAGGGAAGCCGGCCACAGAAAAGGCCAGGATCGGTGGAAATAAGAAAATCTATTTATTTTAGCATTTTATTCTCGTTGACAATTGCTTTCCTTATCTCGTAAGCAGCCAGCCATTCCAGTTTACTGCTCTTTGCTATCTTTCTGCGAACAATACTCCGCCTGTTGGTGTTTTATTTATTTATTTATTTGATTCTATTCTCATTACTGTGAGCCCGGCCCTTTGGATCGGCTCATAGCCAACTGTGCTTATCTCTATCCTGACCTGACAATACTTCACTTTTTGCACTGGAGGCCAGATCAGTGAGGCCTTTGTTTGTCTGGTCTCTTTCCTTTTGACACGGGAGCAGGTGATCCCAGAGAGTCATCATCATCTGTTGAGTGTGGGCATGAAAAAAGATGAGAAACTGTCAGAAGATTGCACTTGGAGAAACACTTTTATGGTTAAAAAAAATTCAATAAAGGAGTCTGAAACGTAGTCACAAATGGTATTTAATGTGGTGATAAAAGTAGACAGGTACAGGCACTCAACATGCGCATGAATAGCATTAATTTTGAGCTTTTATTAATTTTCACCTTTCTTTCTCTAGGAAGGAATGATTATACAACATACGAGTTTTAAAACAAGCATTATGCATACAGGCTCAAATCTATACATACAGTTGATTATTCACTAATGTGTGATTAAATATCTCGTAGCAAGATGCACCTTGACTGAACACTTTTTTGTAGTCACTGATAAACTTCTGGTAATATTCTGGCTAAACATTTGATTGTAACAAGTCTTGGCAGAATTGCTTTTGCAGTCAAATTTTCTGAAGAGTTGAGGTGAAGACTATGGAAAGCCATTCCAGAGACGTTAGGCCTGGATTATCCATTCACAAACTGGTTCTGATGTGTGTTTCATATCCTGTTAGAACACCCAGCTGTGTCCAGTTTTCATCTAGCTGTTGATTTGCAGTGACTTTGGAGGTTGTACATTATTTCATTTTTCCGCTTTGTGCCATGCACCGACCCCACAGCATGATGCCACCACCTCCATGCTTGACAGTATTTTTATGCTTGAAAGCCTCAACTTGACTCCTCAAAACATACTTCCTGTCACCGTGTCCAGAAATCTCAATCCTTAGCTTGTCTGACCATGAAACTTTTCTCCAGACGGTATTTGACTTGTCCATGGAGGTGCTGGTTTTGGAGCCAAAGCTTCTTTCTTGGTCAGAACCCTCTCAGTCCATAAAACTGGCTTGACGGAGGACAGAGACACTGGTGTTCCAGCACTTCCCAGTTCATAACAAGCTTGAGATTTGGTTGTTCCTGGACATCCATCCATCTGTCCATCCGTCAGTCGGGCTACTTACCTACCTACCTACCTACCTACCATCCATCCATCCATCCATCCATCCATCCATCCATCCATCCATCCA
>NC_056505.1:26322200-26327490 GCF_014905685.2 Nematolebias whitei | reverse complement strand
TCCATCCATCCATCCATCCATCCATCTATCCATCCATCCATCCATCCATCCATTATCTTTACCCTCATCTTCCTTTTCAGGTCAAGTCATTCCTGGGCATCTAAACCAATTTCTTTACATCTGAGGGTGACAGATGTGTAGTGGTCAATTCAAAAAGTGCTGTTGAACACATGTTTTTTAATATATATACAAGAGAAACTACCAGCTGTATTAAATCACAATCAACAACAAAAAAACTTAAAGATCTTGGTCATGTCAAGTTAAAAGACATTTGAGAACCTTCAGCACCACCTATTACAAGATTTAGGTGAACGCTTGTTGAAACTTGAGCCTGTATGTATAATTTTGACCCTGTTAAAGAAAATCCACACTAAATTCAAACGTGGTTCAAACAATTTACTAAAAGTCCAAAATTAATATAAAAATGACATTCATGCTTAAGATGAGTGTATGTAAACCTCTGACCGCAGCTGTACGTTCGAATGAGGTAAATTATATAGCAGCACTGTACCATTAAATGCTGGATATAATTAGATTGTCTCAAGGACATCTATACTTCCGTTTGCAGGAAGCTTCTGTGAATCAATCAATACGGGTCATTATTAATTTACACCACTTTCCAGCTCTGTTCTAAAGAAGGAGGGTATTTATGGCTTAGAGAGTTAGATTAGATTTATCTTCCATCTCCTCTGTGAGCAGAAGGCAAATTTCTTTTAAAGCAGACCTGAACTAAACTGCTCTTTAGCCAATTCTTAACAGTTCAACCATAACCGCCTCAGGCAGCAAGGGTCTTTGATATTCTTGGAGTTTACGCCTGAGCCCTCGTGTCACTGATATGACCGTTATCATTTCTCCTGCCTTTGTCTTTTTTATCTGCAGCTCAAACGGACAGCAGCCTGTGGGTTATTGACCGCAAAATTTACCAAACAGTGCTTACACAATGTAGACTCAACCACCGTTCTTATTCAGTGGAGCTTCTGAGAGGGTAAAAATCAGACTTGATTTGACAATTAACGCTGTCTCAATCTTAGGGGTTTGTCCTGTTTGTGAGAATCTTCACAACATCTGTCTGAAAAAGCTCTCGAAAGAATGAAAACCTGTTCAGACCTGCCTCCGTTTGCTTCTGTGTGCAGGCTTCCCTTCCTGCAATCATTTGCAGAGGATGTCATCATGGAAATGTCTGAGCACATGAAAGAGGTACAAATGAGCTTCTTTGGATGTGTGTAAGCAGCACTCATTCTTCAGACAGAACCCAGACAATAAACCTTGTGTCCAGACATGCTGTCCCATCCAAACGTTCAATTTCCAGCTTCTATCTGAAAATAAAGGGGCTACAATTGCCTCAGAGGCAATTACTTTCTTATTGTTTGCTCAGCTGTCTGTCACTTTTTTCCACCGTAGGCTAATTACACAGACGGCGACTTCATCATTCAACAAGGAGCCACAGGAGACACCTTTTATATCATCACCAAAGGACAGGTAAAGTTGATGCATTGAGGCTTTCAGAACAAAACAGTGTTACGCTTTGAAAGCCAAAAGCCAGTGTAGTTGTAGAATTCCCATCTTTTTGCAGTGTTTATGTCAGGGTCTGTGTCTTGTGTGCCTTTCATTTAGTTTTTCTGTGATTCTTGTGTTTTTGTTTTACTTGTGTTTTCAGCTTCCCAGGTGTTTTTCACCTCATGTAGTTTAACTCCTGCCCCTCCCCTCTCACCTGATCCTCATTGTTCTCCCTATATGGTGGCCCTGAGGTGTAAATGAACAACATTTGAAAAAACGGAATTACATTTGAAAAAATAAAATTACATTTGAAAAAAACACAACAAAAACACAACAAAGTTTGAAAAAATGGAATTACATAAAGCCGAAGCAGAAGTGGCCAAAGCGGAAGTGGTAAAAAAAAAAACAGAATTACATTTGAAAAAAAAAAAGGAATTACATTAAGCCAAATCGGGGGTGACAGGTATTTTAGAGTAACAGGGTTGACAGTTGACTCAATTTATTTTTAGTAATTTAAGCATTTTTTAAATATCATAAAAAGTCATTGTATGAGAACTATTGTAAATAGTACCATTACAAAATTATTTCAAAAATATATATTTTTAATTTTTATTACTTAGAATAATCACTTAACTACAGGAAGCACGAAAGGGGACATGACTGGAAACCCAAGTTGCATTTAATATTATATTAAATTATTTTCTTGTGAATATATGGTTGTGTTTTATAGTTGAGATGAGTCAAACATGTAAAACAAAATTAATAAAATAAATATTAGTCCACCTTTAAACAAAATATACCACATTATGGCATGGGGACTCAAAAGGCATCGAATATTAGAAATGACCCTACTGTACATTGTTCTGTTTTATGTTGTTAATAAAGTAAAAAAATAAAATAAAACACAGTCAAAACACTACTTCTGGTTTGGCTTAATGTAGTTCCGTTTTTTTCAAATGTTGTTGTGTTTTTGCTGCATTTTGTTTTCAAATGTAATTTCTTTTTTTTTAAATGTAATTCCATTTTTTTAAATGTTGTTCATTTACACCTCAGGGCCACCGTAGTTTCCCTTTAAATTCTGTGTCGTTTTTCTCACTTGTGTTTGTGCATTTTGCTTTTTACAGCCATTCAGCCAGTCCTGAGTTTCTCATTTGTGAGTATTTTGTGCTGCCTCATCAACTTTTTGTTTTGTTTTCTTGTTTAATAAATTAGTTTTTAAGAATTTTAGAGATTTTGTCTGCATCCTGGGCTCAACTCCTCTCAAACATGACAGTTTTTTTTATTCCTAGTTTTTGTGATTGCACGGTCTTTTGGGTTTGCTAGGTGACCGTGTCAGAAAAGAAGCTGGGCCATCAGGAGGAGATGGTCCTGGCTGAGCTTTCTGAGAGGCAGTGGTTTGGAGAAAAAGCTCTGTGGGGGTAAGAAGAAAACTATTTCTCAAGAGATGTCTGCAAATACAGTCTTTGTTCATGTGTCAAAGCTTTGCTGTCATAATCGTGTGGTTTTGTCTTCAGAGAAGACACTCGCACTGTGAGTGTGAGGGCTGTTGGAGAGGTGACATGTCTGCTCATAGATAGAGAGTAAGTTTAGGTTTTGTGTGCTGCATTCAGATGTTCTCTCTGTTATTTGTCATACAGAAACATTTCTAACCAGGAACCTGGGGAATGCTCATAGCTCTTTGTGTTTCAGGACATTTAAAAATGTTGTGGATGAGTCTGTATCTGACAGCTGTCAAGAGGCGCAGAAGATCAATGAACCCACATTAGAGTGAGGACAATTACAGCTCTGATTATTTTATTTTTTATAACCAACACCAAGGAGGAGCTCATTCTTGTTTTTCCTCCCTATCAGCTTAACGGAGGATCCTGCTGCCCTGACATCTTCCACCTTAAGTGATTTTCAGATTATCCGTACGCTGGGAGTTGGAGAGTTTGGTCACGAAGACCTGGTGAGGGCTGACCTTGCATCAATAACATGATCCCTGCTGCTGCTTCATTCAGATTCCCTGCATCTACATGCTAATGTATCGATTTGTCAGGTGCACCTAAAGAGCAGCACGGAGCATGTTTTTGCCATGAGGGTCCTCAAGAAGAAGCTGATCGTCAGCAGCGGCCGACGTGAACACGTTCTGAGAGAATGCAACGTCCTGATGGAGACTCGTTGTCCGTTCATCATCAGGTGTCTCTTACGCAGCAACGATTTTATTTATCGTCTCAGTCACATGATCAAAAAACATCTAACATGCTTCTATGTTCACATTAAATGCAGGTTACACAAAACCTTTAGGGACGCTGAGCATCTGTACTTGTTAACAGAAGCTTGTCTGGGTGGGGATTTATCTTGTCTACTTAAAGATAAGTGAGTATCTTAAACAACAGGAAATTAATATTCATGACAAAAGTCAAAGTGTTGTGAAATATTTCTGATCTAATGCGCTTACCGGACAAAAAGCTTTCACATAGAAACCTAAAGCACAAAGTGATTGTATTTTCTATCATCTTTTTGCTCTTTTGAAAACTTTTTTCCTTAAATTCTTGCCTTTTTTCCAGTTTAAAGCACTCTGTCAAAGGCACTTTTGTTAAATATCCTTTATCCTTTAGTACCTGATTGATTTGAGTTTTTGGGAAATTGCAACAAATATGAAATAGTTTGTCTTGTTTTTTTTAATTGGTATTTTACTGCAAATTTTATCTTATATTTTATTAAACTCAATTTTATTTATTTTATCTTTTTTTTTTTAAATCTATGATGTAATTCTTGTGAAGCACTTTGGTCAGCTGTGGTTGTTTTTAAATGTGCTATATAAATGAAGTTTGAATTGAACTGAATTTATAAAAACAATGAAAACCTGACGATTCTGTCAATTAATAATTTCATACTTCTCAATAATGTTCCAGAGGATGTTTGGATGACTGCAGCAGCAGATTTTACACAGCTTGTGTCATTGAGGCGTTGACTTTTCTTCACCACCGAGGGGTCGTCCACAGAGACGTCAGGCCCGAGAACGTTGTTCTGGACGAGCGTGGCTATGCTAAGCTGGTAACTACAGTTGCATCCTTTATGTTTGGTCATCCAAGTTTTCACTGGCTGACTGTAGAGATGTGTGTTTGTAGATCAGCTCCAGATGCATGAAGAAGGTTGAGACAGGTAAGAGAACCTGGACGTTCTGTGGGACGCCGGGCTACGTGGCACCTGAAGTCATCTTGAACCAAGGCCACGGTGTATTAGCAGATCTTTGGTCGACGGGTGTTTTAGTGTTTGAGCTTCTGAGTGGTGGGTAAGCTCTGCAGGTTTGAGAAGCTCTGATTTTTAAGCCCATTCATCCAGGTTCAGGTGGAAGTTTTTTTTATGGTTTGTGTTTTCCTCTACAGACTCCCGTTTGACGACTCTGATGCGTTGAAGTTCCTCACCGCAGCCGTTCACGGCGTCGATCAGATAGAATTCCCTAAAATCATCTGCAGAGACGCCTGCGACCTCATAAAGAAACTGTGCAGGTGTCAATTTGAATTCTTTTAATTTCTGCGTCTATTGATCTGTTTTGTTTCCACCTTTGAAGGAAGAAATACTTCTTTTTGTTTTATAAATGTAATGTTCATTGGTTTGTTCTTTCCCTTCCATCACCCAGAAGCAAACCCTCAGAGAGACTGGGAAGTCGGAAAAATGGGGCCAAGGACATTCACAAGCACAAGTGAGACCTTGAATTTATTGTAGGAACAACATTCTGGTTTGAGCTTGGAAACATGCTGAGATAGATAGATAGATAGATAGATAGATAGATAGATAGATAGATAGA
>NC_056505.1:26321588-26322190 GCF_014905685.2 Nematolebias whitei | reverse complement strand
AGATAGATAGATAGATAGATAGATAGATAGATAGATAGATAGATAGAAAAGAAGCAGAATACACATTTTGAAAAAGACAAATATGCACATGCACAAGGTAGTAGGGAGTACTATGACATGATTATCTATGTATACATACATGCATACATACATACACAGTATACATATACTGTATATATCCATCCATCCATTATCTTTTACTCGCTTCTTCCATTTTTGGGTCACGGGGGTCGCTGGTGCCCATGTCCGGCAATCACTGTGCGAGGGGCGGGGGACATCCTGGACATGTCGCAAGTCTATCACAGGGACACATAGAGACAAATGAGACAAACGACCATTCACTCTCTCACTCACACCTAGGGACAATTTAGAGTTACCAATCAGTCTAACATGCATGTTTTTGGTCTGTGGGAGGAAACCAGAGTACCCGGAGGAAACCCACGCATGCATGGAGAGAACATGCAAACTCCACCCAGAAAGGCCCCTGGACCGAGATTTGAGCCAGGGACCTGCTCGCTGAGAGGCAGCAGCTCTACCAGTTGTGCCACCGTGCTGACACACACGCACACACACACACACACACACACACACACACATATATA
>NC_056505.1:26300309-26321488 GCF_014905685.2 Nematolebias whitei | reverse complement strand
GTGTGTGTGTGTGTGTGTGTGTGTGTGTGTATGTATTGTATGTATGTATATTGTATGTACTTATATAGCACCTTTCTATCTTATCAAGATACTCAAAGCGCTTTACAACACAATCTATGCCCTCATTTACCCATTCATACACACTCTACTATATCCATACAAAGAATAATCAGTGCTTTACATCACATTCATACTCCACACATGGGAGGCAATGAGGCGTTCTGTGTCTTGTCCAGAGAAACTTCAGCATGTGACTGCTGGTGGACTCAAACTCCCAACTCTTGCACTGGAGGATGACTGCTCTAACCACTCAGCCATGGCTGCCCCAAAATTACATGTGCTGTTTGTTTCTTTCATTCAGATGGTTCGAAGGATTCCACTGGGATGCTCTATGTAAGAGAACTCTGACACCACCACTTGTGCCCAGGGTAAGACACGCTCAGTTTGACTTAACTTTGTTTTGTGGTCATTGTGTTTTCTACTTTCATGTCCCGCTCCTCTGTTTTTCAGCTTCAGCCTCCAGTGGAAAGCACCATGTGTGCGCTGTATCAGGAGACGTCAGAGGAGCAGAGCTCAGACTGGGAGGATTTTTGATTGTCTATAAAATGAGCAGGGAAAAACAAATCACTTTCGTAGTCTCTATAAATACTCCTTTGTCCTCTGAGCAACTACCACGGAGAACTGATCGTGTTGTTTAGACAAGGACACGTTCTCCTGTAGGTACTGCTCGGAAAATGGACCGTGCTGCCAAAAGTTTAACTTTTTTAAACTGTAAAAATCTACCAGCATGAGTTTAATCACATTGATTCAGTCAGGTTTAAGCCAATAGCACCACTTCAAAATAAGGGTACTTTTGTAAATACTTAAATAAATAGGTTATTAATGAGGTTGTAAACATGTTGTAACGCATTATTAATCATTTTTTAAACATTGGTCATTCATTAAAGCTGGCGCAGTATTTGACAAGAAGCTCTGTACTTTGAATAATCAGGTTCATGTTTGTTTCTGTTGTTCAGATTAGTTTTTTTTTTTTTTTACACTAAACAACTTCATATACTTAATGAGACTTTGTATTATCTATAAACACTCTCACACACAGGTAACTTACTGGCAATATGTGTACAGTATATTTAATATTTAAATTGTGAAAAATACAGGTCAACAGTGAGAATAAAGAGTACAGATCAATGTTGGCTCTTGATTTGACAAGAAAGGTTGGTATGCACTATAAAGGCCCATTATAACTGGATTTTATAAAGCTGCCCTTATTGTGAAATGGCTCCAAGCCAATAAACTGCTTGTGTCCAGCTGTGCTATAGTTTCATCCATAAAGCTCTGGTGTTGCAGTGAAACTCACTTTTGACAGAAGGAAGGAGTGACATCAGCCTGCAGGGAACGACAAGAAGGGGAAAAATGGAAGGGGTTGCATTTTGATTTCAAAATAAAGTTACTAAAACGTCAAGATTTTAAGTAAAACAATTTTAAAATGTTTTACAAAAGGTCAACATTAAGCGCTGATATTTTCAAAAGTAACTGTGTTAAAGAGGTTATTTCACTCTAAATGTGTACAAGATGTTTGCGTTAATTATTGTAACTAAATCACATGTCAATCTGGTGAATATTATCGCACCCCATTTGTTTTATCTTTATTTTTCTTCCTACAAAACATTACAGTTTTACGTTAATATGTTCAACTAATAAGGGATTTATTTAAAAGGTGTGCGTTTCGAAATCTCATTAGCGCCTGCGGCGCCGCTTTACTTTGAAAGTTTAACAGGAAGTAGAAACCCTACCATCTCCGGTGTGACGTCACGTTTGCTCAAATTCCAATGGAATTTCTTCAGAAACGCTAAACTTGCAGCGCAGAAAGCAGCGTGGAGACTTGCGTGTTGCTCAGGTTAGTTTTATTTGTTATTTCAAACACGGTTGGCGTATTTTTAGTTTCTTTAAATTACTTTAACTTTCAGTTTCTGACCCACGTTTCGCTGTGAAAGGAGAAACGTTTCAGGGAGTCGCTTGATGAGTTTCCAACCCTCCCTTCTTCCTTCCCTCCTTTGGAGAAGTTTTTAAAAGTTTTTCTGAGGATGAATGAAAATGTAAACGAACTGATGAGTCAGATACTGCAATGAGGAGATTTGCGCTTCATTGAGACACAGTTTAGTTCACAGTTTAATAAAATAAATATAAATAAAATAAAAGTGATTATGCTCGATTTTATTAAACAAAACAAGAAAATGGCTAATTTCTAGAGAAATTAACAAATGTTTTTTGTAAAACATGCCCCCACAAAACCGCAAAGTTGTGGCATACTATTTTATTTGAGCTCAGCAGTGAGTAAATAAATTATTATAATTATATTATTATAATAAATTAGCTCGAACAACACACTTTTAGACTCATGCAGGTTTTATTTTGAATATGTTTTGTAGAGATACAGCCTTTTTTTACTTGCATTGATGTAAATTTGTATAATTTTATTCTTGTGCAGTCATTAAACAAACCCAGCATTCAAAACGTATGGCTCCACATGTTTTAGATGTTGTTCCTGTAAAATGAAATTATCTCTGCTTTTTTTTTTTAAAGTCTAAAAACTGTAAATTTTAGTAAAACGTTCACAAAGTAACCACTGATTGCATCAATATTTTGGGTCAATCTAATTTCAGATGGCTGCCACAGATAAGACCTTTGCAAACACAAAAATAACCATAAACCAGCTATTTTTAATCTAATTTGTGTTGTTTTTCTCTTTGTAATATGCTAAAATTTGTTGTGGTAGTAGCTGAGACTGAGTCCCAACACATACTCTGAGGGCTAACTGACCGTGTAAAATCTGTTTTGAAAACTTTAACCATTAGTTAACTCTGCTTGTTTGTTGGCAAAATACCTCACGGAACTAGTAAATTAATTACTTGTAAATGAATGCATTTACTAGTAATTAATTAATTTAGGGATGCACAATATTATCTGCTTGATATCGGTATCGGCGATATCAGCGATAAAGTTCAATATTGGACATCGGCCATTCCATCAAAAGAACTCACCGATATAAAATCTTCTGTTTTAAGTTAATTTTTAATTTAAGAAACTGTCAAGTATATCTATTAATGCACTACTTATGTGCTTTTCACTTGTCGCTTGTGAACAGGTTGAGTTTAAATTTGTGAACATTTACAAATTTGCACTGTTCGTGTTGTCGTTGTGTTGGAGAGAGTAAATGTCATGAATTAATTTGACATTAAACATAATCTAAGTTGAAGTATTACATCATTTTCAGCCCTCTTTTTTGCATCTGCCTTTGGTAGCCGGCCAAACTGACAAACACCATGCAGAATAATGTATTTTAATTCCACAACAGAGAAAGACATGTAGTCTCTGTAAGTAGGTCTAGGGAAATAAGAATCGGTATTGATATCGGTTATTGGCCAAATAAGTTTTAACATATTGGCATATCGGATATTGGCCAAAAATCCAATAGTGTGCATCCCTGAATTAATTGCACATTGGATGTGCATCTCCAGCTGATTAGTTTTTTGGTCATCAGGAGTCATCTGGACACGTCCTGAGCAATGCACGTTGCACAGCATATTTGCTTTCAGTCCTATTGTTTTTAAATAATTGTTTTATCTTCTGTTTCTAGACTTTCATTTTAAAGTAAAACCGAAAGAGGGTTTTTTTTTTGTGTAAAATGTGTCCTAACTTTAGACATATATTGTGTTAATGTTGGCATAAACGATGTGCTGACTGTGCAGTTTCACCCAGTTTAAAGTTCCTCGTGGGTCGTTGTTCGGCAGCAGAAACTGCACAAACTGTGGCCTATAAATGTCAGAAAGCTGCTTTATTAAACCTGCAAACAGTAAAAGAAACAATCAGATGTCATTTTTACAATTTCAAATCATCTTATTGATCAAAAAAATCAGGTGTAGGAATGTAACATTGATGTAAGTATAATGAAACATTTTCATGTTTTGGCATTTGGGTTCAGTGACCTCTGACTGATGAGGATGTGTTGCCTCTTTCTAAGCTTCATTGTGGGACAAAGTGTGAGTTACATTCATTACGCTGCAGAAACAAATTTAGTTTTACTGCAGTTTTGCCAAAATAACTGTCCTTGAACAGATATCTGTAACTAATATGTAACTATCTACACCGGTAGTTGCTACTTTCCATTAAATACCAAACCTGTATGTTGCTCATAAACACCAAGAATAAAAATAATGTTTGTAACACTGAAAACAACTGTTGACCAACGAGAAATGAATTAGTTACCTTGGTGCTGCTGAAATGTTCATCAAAATCTAGATGTTTTTTTAAAAGGCGTCAGTATATTCAAGAATAATGTTTAGACTTTTAGTTCTAACTATGCACATGAGTATATAATATTTTTAACTACTTAAGGTAGGTGAGGGCGATACAGACATAAATGAATATCTCGATATTTTAAGATAAATCGCGATATACGATATATATCTCGATATTTTTTTCTTTCCATAAAGTAACCACAAAAATAGATTTCAGAGTCAAAGCTTTGTCCCAGTTGTCACACAGGCACATTTATTAACAACAGCTGTAACTGTACTAAATAAATGTCTAAAAAATAAACTATTTAAATATATTTAAGTTTGTTTTTTAGGCATTTATTACATATACAAAAGGCAACAGGGATAAATCTTTCTAAAAGTCTCTTTAAGAAAGTTCAAAAAGAGGTTTTTGTAACCAAATAAGTCTTGAAAAATAACCTCTGCACTGTCATAAAATCCTGTCGGTGTCTACACTTTGACATTGTCTTTGACCTTGTTTTCTAATCGGCTAAAACAAAAATATAAAAGTAATTACCGGTAGTTTGATTTATCCTTTAGTATTTATTGTGATCAAGACACAAACTAAAAGGGAAAGAGGAGGCGTTTCAGTCTGATCTTTCATTTTCCAGCCTCTACGTCAAACATGATGCTGTAATCTGGTTCATTGAGTCTAGGTCACAAACTGCAACTTTAACTTTTTGCCTCATTACAAATCACTAATTTCACACAGGACACAAACTTTTCTTTTCTCACTGAAAGTATTGACATATTAATCCACAAAATGATTATTATTTATTGGACTGAAGGTTTATAAAGTTACCTAAACCCTGACCACTTTTTCCTTCCTGCTCATTGTCACCCTCTCATTTGGTATTTTTGATTGTTTTTTCCATTTTTATGTATGGAATATTGTGTTTAACGTAGTTTTACTATGGTGTTGTTTGGTCAAAGGAGAAGCAGGTAAAACAATGGATGGCTGGATATTTTTCTCTCGGATTCTCTTTGCTGGATTCAGGTTATTCGGCTCCAAAGTGATGATAAAGCCAAGAACGCTACTGTAGGTCTGGTTTTCTGTTACGATAATAAGTTATAATCTTTGCTGCTGAGTTACCTGAAGCAGAGAGGGAACGACACACAAAGGTCGCATTGTTTATGAGTCTTGCTTTTGTTGAATGTGACATCTCACACCGTCCTGTTGAAGGTTAAAGGGGGTTGGGAGCTTTATGAGAATGCTGCCGTTGCAAGCTGCGTGCTTCTCTGTTTGTTTACTTGTTTGTTTATCTGTATATCTACTCTGTTTGTTGTTTTCCCTCTGGCGTTAACAGTGTATGTGACATCTTGATTCAAATGCTCAGGTCTTTGATTGAATTAGCTTTCTGGGTCATTCTCCAGCATTGCCTCCATCATCACTGAAGGTTGTTTCCCTGTTATTTAATACATATTTTAATATGCTGTAAATTAGATGTAATCCCCCCCCCCCAAAAAAAAAAAAACAACAACAACAACAACTAAACCTTTTAGTTTACCAGAAGGCTTTAAGGTGAATGAGCAAGAAACTTTAACTGTTATCTGTAAGCTGCACATGCGTTAGTAGATGTAGGCCTTGAGGGATTTTTCACCCGGTGAATAAAAGCTGACACTTTTAAATAGAATGTAAAACTATTCACATTCCCTGTTTTTGGAAGGCTGCTCAGGCTTTTGTTATTTTTTACAGACTTTCATGATGGTGTTAGAGATGTTGTCAAAAACGCTCCTGAATCTTCTGTCGGCTCACAATATTCAGCAAAAAACATTCAGCTGAAAACAAAACCTGTCAAAATTAAGGTTGAAGTTGTTTTACTCAGTTAACTATTTACAAAAGAGGGAAGGAAGAAGCAGGTTAAGATAAGGGACAGATGTATAGAAAAATAAAGTCTAATAACAATATATAGAGTTGACTTGCCAATTTGCTTATTCCAAAGTTCAGAATATAGTTTTAACTCTATACTTACTTTTAAAGCAGGCTGACTGTCTCATAGTTATCACCCACCCCCAAAAGACAGAGCATAATGTTTGTGTGTGAATTTGTCTGTTAGCAAAATATCACATGAACCAGTGGATATGAGCTTTCATGATGTTGCAGTTCTTATTTTCAAAGTTTGACCAAAATGGTTACAACTCTTCTCAGCTCAAGATAATCGTAGTATAAAACTCTGGCATTGAAGGTGGTGGGCGATATTAACTCAAAAAATGCTGCTTCTTGTGTTTAATTTAGAATGATTTGAATCTAAAAATCTGCCATAGTACAAAAAATTAAAATATTTTTTAAGATCTTTCAAAAAAATTGACACTTTCACCATATTAGAATAAAGGTGGTTTTCTTTGAAGGGTGAGATGCCATAACACTAACTGTTGTCACAAATTACGTAAATCATCACCTTATATTACAGATGAAAAATACCCGCTGCACTAATTGTCGCCCATTGCAGAGCGAAGAGGGAAATTAGAAATAACCTCCGTCCGTCTGTATGTCTGCCTTGTGAGCATGATAACTTAGAAAGTCAAGCACCGACGTCCATTTTGGTGTGTGGCTGCACCTGGACGTAAGAAATGTCCATCCATCTATTATCTTTACCCACTTCTTCCTTTTCTGTCACTGTCAAAAATTGGGTTGTCATGTCAGAATCCAGCATGGCCACCACCGTGTGTGCGTTTTTTGTTTCTGCTTACCTTGTAGGGACCAATTTTACAAAAAATCATGCATTGTGGGAACCAACTGCTCTTTATGGGGACCAAAGCTAGGTCCCCATAAAGATAAGTCTTGTTGGGGGGTTGGGGTTAGGTTTAGGGCTAAGGTATGAATTGCAGATGGGTTAGGGTTAGGCATTTACTAGTAATGGTTAGCTTTAGGGTAAGGGTCAGGGTTAGGCTATAGAAAATGAATGGAAGTCAATGCAAAGTCCCCAAAAAGTATGTTTACAAGAATGTGCACTTGCATGTGTATGTGTGTGTGTCACTATGTTTACATGTGCAAAATTCTTTGACCGGACTGAAATGTTTTCAGATTAAATAATTAAAACGTATTGTTTACATGGGCACAATCCGTTCTCGATGAGCGTTTACATGCAGCAGGCTTTTCTTCTGAACAGAAGTGCTGACATGCGCAGAGTGGTAAACTCTCCTTAAAAAAAAAACACAGAAGAAGAAGTTCTACTTCCGATTTACTTCCGGGATGAACGTAACCAAACCTGAGCACCCAAAATGGCCCCACGGCAGGTTTTAATGACGGTGGAGACGTTACTGAGCTACAGGTAGAACAGATCATTTTGAGCTCTTTCAAAGTTTCTTGTAGAAATAATGTGTCGCTCACCGACCAGTTTTGCTTCCCCGACATGCTAATATCATTATCATTAGCCAGGCGGAAATATGTGAGGTAGACATAGATTGCACACGCGCAGTCAGGTCAGTTGTTCACAATCAGGAAAAAATGAACAGATTAAGTGTTTACTTGTACACCGTTCGGATTATGAATAAGCATAAACCACCCGTCTCATTCTGATCACAAATTCATTCGGATGAATCAACAAAGAATAATCTGAATGGGGCATTTATTTACATGACACATTTTTATTCAGAATGGCTGTTTAATCCGATTACTTATACATAACGAGTGTGTGCGATAGAGAGAGAGGGATGTAACTATGCTTGCTTTCTAGTTTTTACATTTTTTTTAAGTATAGTTTTCTCAATGAATGGGGTGGCCATTGGGGTGGTCAAAGATGAATCTATGGTGGCCAAGGCCTCTATTGGCCACTCTCTGGCTCCACCATTGTGCCTGGTGGTGGATAAACTTGCTCCCTCCTCTTGCCAGGATGCATCACTCTTGGCCACCTCAGACAAGAAAAAAACTTACCACTGTTCTTATCCACAGTGTAACTCCTACCAACTTGACTATCTTGCACCAAAACATGAAGGTTTACTTGCTTTCTCTGTTCAAGTCCAGTCCAGAAAAACACGTCTTGAATACACTATAAACATTCACTGTTCAAATCCCTCAGAGACGGGGTCCATTTGCGTACTGCTTGTTAAACCTTGAAACTTGTCAAATTTAGCTAGGCGTTTTAGATTAAGTGATATTGATTATGTTATTTGGTTTACTTGATGTTGTCATCGTGCCAAGATCCAAAGAGCTAAAGTCATCATTCAAACTATCACGGTCGGTGTTTGGACCCAAGTGCAGTCAGACAGGGGGAGCACAAAGTAAAATAAAAACTGATTTATCAATAGAATAAACAGAAAAACAAAAGTCTGATGTAGCAGCAACTCCAAAAAAATCAGGAACACAAGGAGCACAGGAGCGAGTACAGGGAGGACCGAGACATCTGGTAGGGAACGAAGACAATGAGCCGACGGTGAAATGGTGATCAGAAGTAGTTTAAACAGAGACAAAGGACGAGTGGAAAGTGGGTCATTAATCATGTGGAAAGGTGACTGTGAAGCAATATGAGAGGCTGACTGAGGGTGGAGATCTGAGAAAACACGGGGCTGAAGTCAAAACACAAGGAACAGAATAAAACCGTAAGGAGAATTACATTAAAAATACAGAAAAAACACAGACTGACAAAAATGACTCTGTGCCTGGCAAGGAATTTTAAAAGATCTCCATATCATTTAATAATAAATCACTTTGCCACAAGTGCAATCAGCCTATAGAGTGTAGATGTGTTTAACGAAGCCTATCAGTTTGTCCAGTAGGAGCCACCATGAAAAATTAACTGTGGAGTTTATTAGAAAGTTTCCAGGAAGCCCTCAGTTTCACCACAGGATGTGCACATAAGCCCTTCAGCTGGTCGTGTCGATTCAGTTTTAGGAAAAAATTATTGGACACAGGGCACTTCCTTTGACTAACTGTAAAGCACAGTGGTGGTAGTATTATCAGATATTTTCACACATGTATGTCTGTGTTTTTGAAGGATGTATGAACAGTGCTATACACTCTTTTATATGCATTCAATTCAAAGTAGCATGAGATGTGTTCTCACAGCAAACATTCTCCTGAGCTTCATCTGATTCTGTTTTTTTAACAACAGATTTCAGCTGAGGGCAGAGCAGAGCATTCACCCGTTTCTAGTTTTTAGAAACGTGAATATAAACTTCTAGCACTTTACAATTTGTTCACAAATTTCCATCCATCATCTTCCTCTTGTTCCAAGTCGGGTCGCAGGGGGCAGCAGCCTGAGCAGGGAGGCCCAGACATCTTTTTCCACAGCCACCTCTTCCAGCTCTCCTGGAAGGATTCCAAGGTGTTCCCAGGCCAACCAAGAGACGTAGTCTCTCAAGTGTGTCCTGGGTCTTCCCCGGGGTCTCCTCCCAGTCAGACATGCCTGAAGCGCCTCCCTAGGGAGGCACCCCGGAAACATCCTTACCAGATGCCCAAACCACCTCAAATGGCTCCTCTCGGTGTCCAAGTCTCTCCCAGAAAACTGAACTTCTCTCCCTGTCTCTAAGGGAGAGTACAGCTACCCTGTGGAGGAAACTCATTTTAACTGTCTGTATCCACAATCTCATTCTTTTGGTCACTACCCATAGTTCATGATAATAGGTAAGGGTAGGAACATAGACTGACCGGTAAACAGAAAGCTTCGCCTTGTAGCTCAGCTTCCTCTTCACCACAACAGACCGGCACAGAGTCTGCAATACTGCAGACACTGCAACAATCCATCTGTCAATCTCATGCCCCATTCTTCTCGTGAACAAACCCCAAGATACTTGAACTCCTCCACTTGAGGCAGAACCTCACCCTCAACCTGAAGAGAGCAATCCACCCTTTTCCGGTTGAGGACCATGGCCTCAAATTTGGAGGTGCTTCTCATCCCAACTGCTTCACATGGCTGTGAACTGCTCCAGTAAGAGCTGAAGATCTCGGCACGATGACACCAACAGGACCACATCATCTGCAAAGAGCAGAGATGGAATCTTGCGGCCACCAAACCGGAATCCCTCCACCCCCTGGCTGCACCGATAGTTTGCCCATAAAAGTTGTGAACAGAATTGGTGACAAAGAGCAGCCTGGTGGAGTCCAACTACCACCCTGAAGGGGTCTGCCTTTTTTCATTCATTCATTCAACCTTTATTTAAACAGGTTTTAGACTTACTACCGGCAATGCAAATCAAACTCTTGCACCGCTTGTGTAGGGACCGAACAGCCTGTAGCAATGGGCACCCAATCCTATACTCATGGAGCACCCCACACAGTGTACCCCGAGGAACACGGTCGAAAGCCTTCTCCAAGTCCACAAAACACATGAAGACTGGATGGGCAAATTCCCATGACCCCTCAAGGACCCTAGCGAGGGTAAAAAGCTGGTCCCGTGTTCCACGACCAGGACGATACTCGCATCACAAATGTATTTAGATATTTAACATCCAAACAATTAGCTGAGTTTACAGAATTCACCGAGCTAACTCTGTAACAAGTTACAAATCTCCAAATCTGTGTAGCTTCTTCAAGGGTTTCCTTTTCTCTGCTGTCATCCGTGAATTCTGGGTTACCTGAGTTGCCCTTTTTAATAATTTAGTCACCTTAACGTGTCAGACCGCAAAATGTCTTTGATTGATTTTCATGCCGTTATTCGTCACACACAAGCTATTTCTCAAAACCAGTTGTATCAATTTCTGCAGCTACTCTCTTGGGTTTGTCCCCAGCCTTCACCAGCTCTGCCTCTGCTTGTTACCATGTGCACAGACATGCAGATGGCCTCAGGCTCTCTCATACATACCTGTTGTCACCTCATGAGCCAGCATTCTGCTGCTTCACAGCTCTGTGTGCACTCGTGTTATTTTCACCCAAACCGTCTTTTAAATCTGCCATTTCTGCTCAAATATCTCTTCACTTGTTGCATGAAATCTGTTCCAACATCTGTTCCAGCGTTCAAAATGAGAGTTTGTTGCTCCAGAACTCACAAACTAAGGTGCATTTCTTTCCTTCGCTGTAGTTTCATGTTTGGTTTTTCTTTCTTTCTTTCTTTTTGTCTCTTGACGAGTGGAGTAAAACAAAAACTGGGAGCACAATGGTCCACGTCTGCACCTTGACAGTGGCCATGATGAAAGAGAATGACAGATGAGGGAGGGTTGGCGGGGTGAGACAGAAGAAAAGGGACTGCAGGAAGCTTTTCTTTACCAGACTGTCATTTTTATGCCACATTTGGTATAAATCCTTTTTGTTTTCTGGTTAGTGAAAAAGCTCAAGGGGATCAGAAGCTGCTTTGCTGCTTCAGCAGGTGTGAAGTGGAAACTAAACCCATAAATTACTAACTAAAGAAGAGTACCAATCCTCTGAGGGCAGCTGTGGCATTGCCATGCAGGAAAAAAAAAGAGCGTATGGGTGAGATATCACTCGTTTGTTCTCCCTCTCTCCTGTTGGGGGAGGAAGTAGGTGAGAGGTTGAGGGGTATTCAAAGAGGGGAGTTGATGTGAGTGGGCTGATTTATTGGTTGAGATGACTTTCCTTACTGATGAAACGTGAAGCGATTTGCTACAAACAGGGTTTTATTAACAGTTTTAGTTTTCATAATTTCTCTCACGGGATCATTATGATTTTAAACGGACAGCAATGTCGGACTGGATTTGATCGCCCATTAGCCAACAGCTGTGGTGAAGTGATCCTGTTTTTGCTCATGCCTGTGTGTGTGTTCATTTGTTCTGTTAGCAAAATATCTCATAAAACAGTGAATGGATTTAAATAATACTTTTAGAAAATAATCATTCTATAACTGATTAACTTTGACCTTATCAAATTTAAAAAATTGCTCAACTTAGTCAGTTTTACAGATATTAAGCTCAAATTTTGTGTGGTAGTAGCTGAGAGTCATTCCCAAGTCCCAACACGTTCTTTGAGCAATATTTGTGCAGTATTTTGATTTAAAACAATGGCCATCATGATTGGCATCAACCGTTTGTGTCTGTTGGCAAAATATGTCAAAAGACTGGACAGATCTGATGAAACTCTCAAAATGTAATAAATGGATAAACATCTACAAATGATTACCTTTTGGAGTCACCCCAATTCAAAATGGCCACCACAACTAATCAACCATCAGCCTCTCACTACTCCATTCACCCTGAAACGTTTCCCCCTCTGTGAGTGAACGGAGTCTGAACATGACTGGAAGTAACCCCAGCGCCTGCTACTGTTAAACCAATCATTGTTACTTCCTGATGTCTCCCCATCTACCCCCCCTTCATGAGCCCGAGTCTTTTCTTCTCCCGTTTTTTTCTTTCGTCTCTGCCAAGTTTATGTGCTTCCGCCTTCTGAGCAGACTGTTCAGGCAGGATCTTTTCAGAGGTGGAACGTTGTGTAAAAAGACAAGAAGAATCAAGTCTGAGGAAGGTGAAACAGTTTGTGTCAGTGTGTTAACTCTGCAGTATATACAAGTTATTTTCATTCATTCAACCTTTATTTATACAAGTTAGTCTCATTGAGCCTCAAGGACTCATTTACAAGAGAGACCTGTTTTTTAACAAAGATTGATGACAACAGTGAACAGCAACTAGAAAGTTCCTGGAGAATCTTTGACGGGGACTGCCAGGCTGCTGCCAATTGAAATTGTTGATTTGACAGTACCGTACTTTCCGCCGTAAATGTCGCACCGCCCTATAAGCCGCATCAGACCAAGTATGTCTAATAAAGGACTTTAACAAGATAACCACCTAAAAACATTTTTTTTTTTGCTAGAAATTATAGTGAAGGTGTGTCTCAGTTAAACTTTTGCTTAATAAATGCACTTTGACTGTCGAATCAGCTGTACTTCAAAAGTATTCATAGCCTCGGTGCTCCGGCGCGCAGACGGGGAGGAAATCAGGAAGGAGGAACGCCGCACATTTCTTTGAAATTTAACAAGATAAGCATCAAACAATTATTTGTTTGCTCGACATTATAGTAAAGGTGTGTCTCAGTTGAACTTTTACTTAATAAATGCACTTCAGTGGTCAAATCAGCTGCATTTTGCCTGGGCGGCGCAGCGAAATGAAGCTGATTTGACGATTGCTGGACGAAGGTGGCAGGCTACGGCAGGCCGATTGCGACATTAATAGCCACTTTTACCTGTTAGATGACACAATGGCATGCCTACTACTCGAGTGCTATCTAACGGCTGAAAATGGTAGTGTTCAATATTTTTAGTAAGAATGAATGAAAATGGTCATATCTCAGCCAAAAATTGGTTTAAATATGGGAAAAAAATTCATAAATATGTTGCTTCAGCATATAAGTCACAGGGCCTGCAAATTATGAAAACAATGCAACTTATAGGGTGAAAAATACAGTAATATGTGTTTGGGTTCACTCTCAGCTTCCAATATACCAAATTTTAGCTGAATAGCTCTAAAAATGCCTGAGTTATGAGTCAACCACTATCAGTTGTAGAAAACGAAGCATTTCGCAGCTTGATACTTGCAGCCAAGATATAGTTTACCCTCCAGGAGATTTTTATCAGTGCAACAGTAGACAATCATAAAAAAACATACGATTTGAAAATTACAAAAAAATCATATATATATATATATATATATATATATATATTATATAAATAAAAAGCTACATTATAAAGTGATGCAAATAACTAAAAACAGGAACATGTCTGTTGGTTTATGCCATGAACTTAGCAGATGTTTAAAGCCATTTAACATTTTATTTTATTTTATTCATTTATTCATTCATTTAAAATAAACAAAATAAACAAAACAAATTAATCAAAAAGAAAACACTGAATGAAAAGAGTGTAGAAAGAAGAAGAAAATTCTTATATCCGCCCCTTATTAAAAAAAATATAAAATAACTTTAAACACTCACTTAAATTAATCACTTTAATATCCACTTTAAAGCTATAATTTAATTCTAATTTTAAAGCTTATCCAACATTAATAAAACGTACCCTTTTTGGACATGCATGCATAGATTTGTACAAATTGTACTTGAGAGGAGAATATTACAGCCTCATATAAAATCAATAATGATGATGATTATATCGGAACTGGATCGGTATTGGTCGATATTCAGACTTTGGTATCGGGATCGGATAGGAAGTAAAAAAAAAAAAAAGTGGATCGGTGCATCCCTAGCAGTAATTACTCATTTTATGAGTAATACAAATACACGAAGAAGAACATTTAGGGGGAGTGGTGGCGTAGAGGTTAGAGGAGGTGGGCCTGCGATCGGAAGATCGCCGGTTCACGCCCCGGCATCGACAACATCAAAAATGTGGGTGGGGTAGGTGAAGCACCCACACTTGCCCCCATCCTCATTCGCCCCACTCTGGGCCCATGAGCAAGGCCCTTAACCCCCCACCATCTGCTCCCTAAACAGGTCTCTCTTGAAAATGAGTTCTCGTGGCTCAAAGAGACTAACCTGGATAAATAAAGGCTAAATGAAAAAAAATCAGTGTATGTAAACAACCTATTTAATTCCTCTTTTTAAAATATTTTGTTGCTTAAAATGCAATAACATGCTGAACCTCCATTTCAGTTTCAAGTCTGTGTTATAGCAATACTCTTGCTTGTTTCTAAAATGCAAAAACAGAAGAGAAATAAATAAGTTTGACTTGAAGGTGGAGATGATCTTCTGGAAGCCTTCATGATCCACCACGGACAGCAGCTGCATGTCTGAGATGATCATATTTAAAATGCTGTTGTGAACTCAGCGGCTGCACAACCGAACATCCTGGAGCTCTTTGTACGAAGCTGTCCAACGTATGACTCTGCCATTTACTGAAAAGATGAAGATTAAATTTTATATTTGTTTGTTCATTGTTATGCCTTAATACATTTTCAAGTGTACTTCATTGGATATTATAAAATTATTTAATATGTTTAAGGGGTAATCTACACTTTCTGAGGACCCTGCTGCAATCAAAGTAACATTTGTATGTCAGCTGTATTTGATTTATGCATTTTAAGCTTTTATTCAAGAGTTTTGAGGATGCTTTCATTAAAACCCTCTTGTGACTGAATTATTTTTAACAATCACAGAAAAATCTAAATGCTGTAAAATAACTTTTATAGATTGGAAAACTGAATGGAAGTTTTATGTTAGAAATTGAATAAGTAAGATGAATAATGTAAAAGCTTGAGTTTGTACATCGAGTTCTGCAGACAATTTGTAATTGTAAATGGTAAAAGTACATTGCTATTTTTATGAAGACTGTACCATTATTTAGTCTTCATGGCTTAGCTATAAACTAATATGACAGTAGTAATAAATGCAGATTAATCCCAGTTTTCAAGTCATAAACAGCAGAAGCAAGAAGAAAAAAATCCTACTAATTCATGGAAATACATTTACACTTGAAATATTCACCCTAAATATCTCATTTAAGTCAGGATGGAAGTACAGCAATAAATAAATGTGTTTCAGCTCATGCCGTCAGTCTGTTGCTGCTTTTATTGTTAACAAACTTGCATTAAGTCCTGCATAGTTTTTTCCTCTCACACAACTTACAGATAACCCCCTGCCGTAGCCACTATTAGTCAGTAGATTTAACGTTAGCAAAAATATGCCTCATTTTACATCTTTAACATGACAGATCATCACACATTTAGGTTAACGTATTTTGTAAAGAGAACAAACGATACCTGTTGGGAGCTGTGGAGGAGTTTGATGGATACAGCAGGTGTTTTCTCTTCAGACGCTGCAACATCGATGACCTGCTGCTGTGGTTACTCCAACTCTGCTTTGCTGTGGATGCATTGTGCTGTGTTGTCTTTTCTGTTTAGCCTAAAATGTTCCCAAACTTTTGCATTTTTGTTGTTTTCGGGGCTCTTCTTCTAAGCATTCTCCATTTCCGTCCATAGTTACAAACTTAGCACATACGCGCCAGGCGTTATCGGAAGCGGTAACATTGTTCAACACAATAACCTTCCGGCTAGACCACAGTATTCTGAATAGTTTAACAGTATTTATTACAATATATTTAACAAAGCTTCGAGGCAGATACATTTGCCTCGAGGATTTTTAGTAATCCGGGTACTTGAGTTCTTGATTCAGAGTAGAGCCGCTGCTTCTCCACGTCGAGAGGAGCCAGTTGAGGTGGCTCGGGCATGTGGCTTGGGAGAGGGAAGTCTGGGCCTCCCTACTTAGGCTGCTACCCCCGCGACCCGACCCCGGATAAGCGGAAGAAAATGGATGGATGGATGGATGGAGGTACTTGAATTATTCGAGGAACCTTCCAGCCCTAACGAGTAGGTCTAGCACTAAATCAGAAAACAGTTAAAAAAAACACCCTAAATTCACTGTTGGTGGTTATTAAAATGTTAATTGGGTAAAGTGAATATTCTTATTTTTAAACATGCAGTTCAGTGTCACCATTGCTTAGCACAATGGCATGTTGTGTTACAAATAAAACTAAACACAAAGTTAAAATAAAAGTCAGGTGCACCCCTAACAGCACTGTTTGTGATAAATTGTGTCACATTAATTTAATTATCTCAGGTGTGAGTTTAAAAACAGGATGATGCATATGGACTAGTTGAATGAGGTGTCTCTAAAATATCCTGATGCATGCTCAATAATTTCAACTTTTTTTTTTTGTAATCTATCCAGAGGACCTATTTTGTTAGATGTCTCTAAAATCTTTATTGAATAAAGTGTTTACATATGTAGGTCAACGTAGATGTTTAACAACCCGTTAAAATACGCCAGAACTACTTTATTACTACTCTACTTTATTCAAAATTTTCTGGAGGAGAAACCCCCCCCCCCCCCCCCCCCCCCCCCACACACACACCAGTATGTCCCCCCACATTACACATGCTTCTGACACCAATGGGCCTGAAATAGGCGCTCGGCCAAGCAGTGGAAACAGGCCCTTAAAATGCTTGTCCAGAACAAAACATTTAAGAAAAGAGTTTTCGATGTTAGTAAAATGCTCTGCTGTATTTGGCTTGTTGCTGTTGTTGCTTGTTTATTTTTGGTTGACACCATCTTTCCAATGTATGTACTAATGAAATTTGGATATGTTAGTAAATGTCATTTTTATTTATTTATCTGAAACATTTTGACTTGACCTCTTATTTTCTTCTTGGAGTGTACCAGAATGCTTAATTTACATGTTAATAAAATACAAAATCTTCTTGCGGGGGCTGGGTCAGGTGCTAGGTTTGTCACCTTTTTCATCACTTCTGAGTTTGCAGGTATTCAAATACTTTTTGATTTGGGAGTTTATCAGTTTTTCTAGGACCTTAGCTAAAATGCAGAGTTTAGAGATTGGTGAGTTGTTCAGTGAGGTGGGGTCACCTCCCTTCAGTAAAGGAAGAACAAAGGCTGTTTTTCAAGCGTCTGGAACAGAGTTTTGACTTATGGACAGGTTAAAGATGTGAGACACCAGCTCTGTAATGATATGAGTGACCAGCCTTAACATATAAGGTGGAAGGTCATCAGGGCCTGCAGATTTTTTTAGAATCTAGACCTTTTGACAATTTATTAACCTCACTAACCAAAAACAATGAAAATGAAAAGGTGTGGTTTACTGATGATTGACTTGTAGCTGAGGTATGGTTTGTAGATGTTTGGCTTGAAGTAGAAGTAGCTGGTTTTCCATTAGTAGCTGTGGCAAACAAGGAACTCGAAGCAACAAAATGTTTATTGAAACAGTTCAGGATCTCATGCTTATTTTTCATTCAACCTTTATTTATACAGGTTAGTCTCATTGAGCCTCGAGGACTCATCAACAAGAGAGACCTGATTTTAACAGAGTGATGACAACAGTAGACAATCATAAAAGAAAGCATATACACTGGGAATAAATAAATGTAAGAAAATTATATAAAAACAACAAAACAAAAATGGCTACAATGTAAAGCGATGTAGAATACTTCAGCTCTTTTTGCAAGATATTCCAGAGTAGGAGAAGGCCCTTTTCAGTCCGCACCGAGGGAACGTTGCAGGTAATGACGTCTTGAGAGCGCACGCTGTAGCTGCACTCACGCAGTGACATGTAGGAGGAAATATAAGGCAACAGACCATGGAGTGATTTAAAGATGAGAATGTACCAGTGAGAGAGTCTGCGTTAAGTTAATGATGTCCAGTTAACCAGTGAATCCAGGGAGCGGTGATGAGTATGATGATCACAGCCAGTTATGAATCTTAGCGCACCGTGACACAGTGTCCAACATCTGCAAGGTGCTTGTAGGAGCGTTCATGTAAATAATGTCACCGTAGTTAGTGGAGCTCCTCCACAGTGCTTCCTGGCATGAGAGGCTTCCTCACAGGCGAGTAGTGCTCAGACTACCCGTAGAGGCTGGAGCCGTCCTTGGTTCTGGTCCAGAAGTAACAGTTTTTGGTCAGAAAGGAGACTTTGTGGAAGTTTCTGGTTCTGTTCAGCACACATCTGACCTGAACAAAATCCAACAATAAATATCATTAACAACATTTGGAGTTTTTAGCATTTATTAAAATGCTTTTAGATCGAATTTTATCTCAATGTTAAAAATCTTAAATTTAATCAAATTAACTGTAATCAAAAGACTAGTATTTCTTAAAGGAATGAATATTGCCTTCCGTGCGTCATCCAAGAGTTTAAACTTTCTGTCATCTCTCAAAATTAATCATTTATAAATGATAACTTTCTGAGAGTTTTGTTAAAATCCATCCAGTGGCACATGAGATATTTTAATAACAAACAAGACTGAGTCCAAAAGTGAATTGCAGCGTTAAAAGCAATAATTTTGTCCAACTTCTAGCACTTGGAGAATGTGAGGTTCACACCAAGTACATAGATATTTTGCTGACAAAA
This sequence comes from Nematolebias whitei, assembly GCF_014905685.2. Taxonomy (NCBI): domain Eukaryota; kingdom Metazoa; phylum Chordata; class Actinopteri; order Cyprinodontiformes; family Rivulidae; genus Nematolebias; species Nematolebias whitei. The sequence goes on along the minus strand of NC_056505.1, from coordinate 26,302,425 downwards.
CAAATCTGCTGCAGTGATACAGATCACTGTTGGGGCATGTTTCATGATGCTCATGTGAAGCGCTGGAGCGCCACTCATCAACTCAGCTGGAAGATGTTTTCTTGCTTTAGATGTTTTTAGACCTTAACATTGATCTAAAAATGTTAAATCTGGCCCTCTGGACATTCAAAAAACAAAGCAAGACAACAACAAAAAAAACTAGATATGTTTCGTCTTTCATCCTTAAGACTTCTTCAGTCTGAGGTGCTGTATTCAGCTCAGTCTTATAAATAGCACCTTCTCAGAGTGGATCAACCAGTTTTGCTGCTGACAACCAAAACCAGCTGCTCACATGGTCAAGAAGGACCATCAGCCTAACAATGGATCATTAGCACACTGATGGCTGTTTACTGTTCGCTGAGGGCTGAGTGATACTAGCAATCACAGCATTGTAAGAGGGGGACAGTTGAACCCGGAGGCCTCCATCCCTGTTTAATGATGGATGATTTCTTTTCACAAAGATGGCCTCCTTTACTCCTCTCTCAAACCATCGTTCCTCTCTGTCCAGGATGTGAACATCTTCATCCCTGAAAGAGTGACCGCTGGCCTGGAGATGAGTGTAGACTGCAGAGTCTTGGCCGGATGATGTTGATCTTCTGTGCTGGGCCATCCTTTTGGCCAGTGGCTGTTTAGTTTCCCCAATGTAGGACTGATCACAGCCCTCCTGACACTGAACAGCATACACAACATTACTCTGTTTGTGCCGGGGGACTGGATCTTTGGGATGAACCAGTTTTTGCCATATTGTATTTTGGGGTTTAAAAGCCACTGGGACGTTATGTTTAGAAAATAAACGTCTCAGTTTCTCTGATACTCCCTCAACATATGGAATGACCACTGGTCTGGGTCTGGGTTCCTCCTTTTCACCTGATGGCTGACTGGAGTCCTGTTTGGGTTTCTTCTCTGCTTTCAGGAAGGCCCAGTTAGGATATCCACATTGCTCTAGAGCCTGTCTTGTGTGGGATTTCTCCTTCTGCCTGGCTCCCGAGCTAGTGGGGATGCTGTCTGCTCTGTGGTACAGAGTCCTGATGACTCCTAACTTGTGCTCCAAAGGGTGATGGGAGTTAAACTGCAAATACTGGTCTGTGTGGGTGGGTTTGCGGTACACCTCAGTTTGCAAATGTCCTCTATCAGAGACTGAGACCTCACAGTCCAAGAAAGCCAACCTGCCATTTTTTACATCTTCTCATGTGAACTTGATGTATTTATCCACAGAGTTGATGTGGTCAGTAAAATGTTGGACTTCCTGAGATTTAATTTTAACCCAGGTGTCGTCAACATACCTGAACCAATGACTTGGTGGTGTCCCTGAAAAGGACATCAAGGCTCTCTTTTCTACCTCCTCCATGTACAGGTTGGCCACAATAGGAGAAACTGGACACCCCATAACAACAAAGTCCATGCTCAATAATCCAGGTATAAAATCCAACATTTTTCATTCAGGTCATCTGGACAGTTTCTTTTTTTGTGCTGAAACGTTTCGCCTTCGATCCGGAAGGCTTCATCAGTCAAGGAAACGCACAACAAAACTGATTCTTCCTCCAACAGCTTACTCCAAAGTGGAACAAACCAGTTCTGCTTGTGATTAGATGGTCTCTTTGGTACGCCCCTCCTCCATTACCGGCCCTCTTCCTTGTTGACAGTCTTGTCAAACTGGACTTTGTTGTTTTCAACCAGTTTGACAAGACTGTCAACAAGGAAGAGAGCCAGCAATGGAGGAAGGGCGTACCAAAGAGACCATCTGATCACAAGCAGAACTGGTTTGTTCCACTTTGGAGTAAGCTGTTGGAGGAAGAATCTGTTTTGTTGTGTGTTTCCTTGACTGATGAAGCCTTCCGGATCGAAGGAGAAATGTTTCAGCACAAAAAAAGAAACTGTCCAGATGACCTGACTGAAAAATGCTGGAGACCCCATAGCACACCCATGTTTCTGCCTATAATATTGCTCCCCATATGGGAAGTAGATTGACTGCAGGCACAGTTTCAAGAGTTGACATTTGTTCTGTGACTTTTTGAGATAAGTCAGAGTTAAAGTAATTTTTCTCAGTCAGCTTTGACGGGTAATTTTTAACCTTATA
>NC_056505.1:26290151-26290309 GCF_014905685.2 Nematolebias whitei | reverse complement strand
CAGTACATACCTAACCCTAAACCTAACCATTACCAGTACATACCTAACCCTAAAACTAACCGTTACCAGTAGTTATCTATCCCTAAACCTAACCATTACCAGTACATACCCAACCCTAAACCTAACCATTACCAGTACATACCTAACCCTAAACCTAA
>NC_056505.1:26231351-26290141 GCF_014905685.2 Nematolebias whitei | reverse complement strand
ATTACCAGTACATACCTAACCCTAAACCTAACCATTACCAGTACATAGTTAACCTTAAACCTAACACATCCTCTATCCTGATGCAGGCTCAATAATCCAGGTAGAAAAAGCACAGGCCACGTAACTAGTTAGCTAGTTAACTAGTTACGCGGCCTGTGCTCTACAATTTTTTTGTCTTGTTTTCTTGTTTTGAATGTCCAGAGGACCAGATTTAACTTTTTTGGACTTTAACACATCCTCATTTCACACCTTAGTCCTAAACCTAACCCCTATCCCAATAACAGCACTTTTTTATGGGACCTGTGCTTTTGGCCCCTTAAGAAGCAGTTGATCCTCACACTGTAGTATAAGTTGGAATATTGGGCCTTACTTTAAGAAAAAAACTTAAAAAAATTACTCATTTTGATACAGGTACAATCTGTAATGCAACTGTTCAGTTTAGGTTGAGTTTAACTTTTGAAAGACAGATAAATTAGTGCTGTGACATCACATCAAGATTTACTTCAGAAAATGACCCAAACTGAAAGATGTTGGTTCTTGACTGAACGTCACGTTCAGTTTTGGTCATGATGATGCAGCTTGTTGGGATTTATTTACATTCATTGTGTGTGTGTGTGTGTGTGTTCAGCTGAGATAACACTAGTGATCTGTGACAAAGAGGAGAGGGCAGCATCTTTGCTGGAGTGCAAAGAGAAAGGCACGGCTCCAGGAATCTCCTGCCTGGTTCTCTTCACCGACTTCAGCCAAGCGTTTGCGGAGCGGGCGAAGAAGTGCGAGGTGGAGGTTTTGAGACGGGACCAGCTCATGGTGAGTGGGAGGAAGCACCACAGTAAATCAGTCCTTCCAATGCGCTCGCCTTTAATCGGACAGTCGGTGATGAGGTACGAACTGACACAAGCCCTTATCTTTATTTGATTTGCATGTTCCCAGGAGCTGGGGAAGCAGAACCTCAGAGATCCTGTGGTGAGTTTACCTTCTCTCGTCTCTCAGCTGCGGCGTCACCGCATCAAACCGCCTCGTGTAAACAGCTGATCTCCCTCTAAGTGCTCGCCTGACAGCCCTGTCTCATAAGATATCATTAACACTAACTTGTAAACAGGACTTGGACACAGAGTGGAGGAAGCTGTAAGTCATATATTTTCTTTCTTTCTTTCTTGCTGTGTGTTGTAGCCACCCCAGCCTCAGGATCTGGCAGTGGTTTGCTTCACCAGTGGAACCACAGGTACGTCTGATCTCAGAAGCCCCCCTCCTCCCATAATTATAGCTCTCTCCCATCATTAGAGAAACGTCCTTCAGTACCCACTAACAACCTGTCTTTATGGTGCCACTGGAGGTTCCCCTTTGCTGTGCAGGCCACTGCAATAATCTCTTGTTTATTTATCCAGGGAAGCCTAAGGGAGCCATGATCACCCACGGCAACATCGCCTCCAATACTTCCTCTGTCATTAAGATCCTGGAGGTCTGTCTAAACTTCCACCTCCTTGTCTAATTGAGAACAGCCTCGCAGCTAGCATCACTTCCCATCTTCTTGTTTTTTGCCCCCCCCCCCCCCCCCCCCGCTGTGTTTAATGGTATGATTAATTGGATGTTTGATCGTTCGTGTCGCTGCGACGTACTTTAACTAATTGCCCCTGTCTAAAGATTGCGCTGTCTAACCGCTGTTAGAAAAGCCATCCAGCATGTTTGATCGCCCATGAGCCTTCGCTCGGCGCTGCAGCCTGAGTGTAATGTCTCCCCTGAGCTTTTGCTCACTTCATGTCTTGTTTCCTCTCAGGGTTCGTTTGTGATCACTAAGGAGGACGTGTCAATCTCGTACCTGCCGCTTGCCCACATGTTTGAGAGGATGATTCAGGTTGTAGCTCCTCTCAACACATTTTTCTTTTTCTTTTGTTTTTTTTTCCTGAGTGAGACTTTTGCCTGCAAATCCTTAAAAAATGAAATCTGTTTTTCTCACAGCTCACTATGTATTACTTTGGAGCCCAAGTCGGATTCTTCCAGGGGGACATTTCTCTTCTTATGGACGACATTAAAACACTCAAACCCACCCTCTTCCCTGTTGTACCTCGTATACTCAATCGAATCTACGACAAGGTCAGCGAAGGATTGACACACATAGATTAGTTGATGTAGCCAACCCTGAGGAGGCAGCTTGTATTCGATTCATTCATTTCTTTAAAGATCCAGGGTTCAGTGACCTCTCCGTTTCAACGGGCTTTGCTCAATTATGCTGTGAGGAGAAAACAGGTGGAGCTCCGCAATGGGATCGTGCGAAACAACAGTCTGTGGGACAAACTGGTGTTCAGGAAAGTTCAGGTGAGTTTCTGAAGGCTCCCGTCGTTTGTATGGACCATATCTTTAATCATCTGCTGACGAAAGTGAAGGTGGATGATACCCGTCTGTTCCCACATCTCATGAACCTCTGGAATAATTTTAATGAAACCTGAATTAAATGTACCTGTACAACTAAAGTGCCGAGTCAATCCACTTCAGGATGGCTGGTACAGGTATGCAACCTAAGCCCATATCAAAATGGCTACAACTTACAGATACTGAGCTAACATTTGATATGGTAGTAGCCAAGAGTCGCCCTCAGTGCATACTCTGAGGACCAACTCATCTTGCAATGACATCAAACCTAAGCATGTACAAGATTTGACCAAACTGGCTACAGCGTCACTCGTTTATTTCTCATCAAAAGGTGATCTTAGTTTATAATTCTGGCTTGAAAAGCAGCCGCTGATCTGCAATTCTTCAAGGAATCCTAGGCCTGTAGTCACTCAGGAGCCTAAATAATCCATCAGGTGCAGAGTTGTGACCCAGATTGCACCATCAGCACATTTTGATCTACAGTAGTTGCATCTTTTTTTTTGTCTTTTCTTTATTTTCTTTTGCATAAAAGCATTGGATTTCTGTCATAAATTACTTTTTTGTGACCTTCTAACTTTGTAGTTTTGACCACCTGTGCTTGTACCTAGAGCACTTGATGTTTGTCTGCACATTTGAAACAAGCAGCCTCACAAATAGCAACAAATCTGAATTTTTTTTCCCAAGAGAGGCACCATTGTTCCAGCTATTGGTGCCAACTTCACGTGCAGCATATTGGCCCTGTGGGAGTGTATCAGATAGATATTCACACATGCTGAAAACAAATGTTTTGTCTCCCTGCGTGCACTCAGATGGAAAACTATGACCGAGGGTACAGTAGTTAAAATGCAAATGAGTTTGGATCCATGTCACGACTGTGTTTAAAGTTCACCTTTTTGCTTGCAGGCCAGTTTAGGAGGTAATGTTCGGTTTGCCCTGACTGCCTCTGCACCCATCTCCTCCTCGGTGCTGTCCTTCCTCAGAGCCACCCTGGGCTGTGTAATCTGCGAGGGCTATGGACAGACGGAAAGTACCGGAGGCTGCACTTTCTCCTTGGTAGGGGACAACAGCGCAGGTAGTGCCTTTATTTTGAAACGCGTGTAGCAGGTTACTTCTTTCTCAGCTCATATGTGGATTATCTCAATTTCAGGTCATGTTGGCGCTCCTGTACCGGGGGTCATGGTCAAGCTGGTAGACATCCCTGACATGAACTACTATGCCAAGAATGGAGAAGGAGAGGTGAGAAAATGGGAAATACACTATAGATATTATATAGATATTTTGTGTCTAGATTACAATGGTTCCCAACCCTGGTCCTTGAGGAACGCCGTTCTGCATATTCTAATTGTTTCTCTGCTTTAACACGTGATTCAGTGATTTACTTAAGTTCTGAAGAAGCCTGTTAATGACCCATTCATTCAAATCAGGTGTGTTGGAGCATAGAACTAAACCATGCAGGATGGTGCTCCTCAAGGACCACTGGTTAGGACCACGGTTGGGGAACCACTGGTTTAGAAAGCATTTTGAAATGTTACAATTTTGTCTGTAGATTTGTGTCCGTGGCCCCAGTGTGTTCAAAGGTTACCTGAAGGACCCAGAGAGGACAGCCGAGGCCTTGGACAGCGATGGCTGGCTGCACACTGGGGACGTTGGCCAGTGGCTTCAGGTAAGACCAAACGATAACGATTTATTCACACCAATTTCCTCCAAGTATGCTGAAGTTCCAATGAACACCGTTTTGTCAGAATGGCACGCTGCGCATCATTGACCGGAAGAAGCACATCTTCAAGTTGGCTCAGGGGGAGTACGTCGCTCCGGAGAAGATCGAAAACGTCTACCTGCGATCTGTTCCTGTGCTCCAGGTGTTCGTTCATGGAGATAGTTTACAGGTGCATTACACGAAAGGAATTCATGGATTCATAAACAAAGCTGCAAATAAATATTTATTGGTGCAAGTTAAATGCTTGACGTTCTCCTGTACGTCATGTCTCCAGTCTTACGTCGTAGGAATAGTTGTGCCTGACAAAGAGGTGTTTGTCAACTGGGCCAAGGAGCGGGGATTTGTTGGCTCCTACGAGGAGCTCTGCCAAAATCCTGTAAATCAAATTTCTATTTGTTTTTTTTAAACATTTTCGCCATCTAAGAACTTGACACGTGGTTTAAAAAACAAATTGTCTTCCAACAGGATGTAAAGAACGCCGTATTAGCAGACATGAGATCATTGGGGAAAGAAGCAGGACTGAAGTCCTTTGAACAGGTGAGCCGTCTCCACTAGTTCATTTTACAATCTGCAGCGAAGCAGCTCGCAGTAACTTCTGCTGGAACCCTTTGCATCTTCGCAGGTGAAAGATCTTTATTTGCATCCAGAGACGTTCAGCATGGCCAACGGCCTTCTCACGCCCACCCTGAAAAGCAGACGGGCCGACATCCGCAGAGTGTTTCAGGAGCAGCTGTCCAGCATGTACAAGACGATTTAATCCACACAGCGCCCGAGGGTCACCGGTCCACGCAGGAACACAAATTAGTGCTGAAGCTCCAACAGTGCCTCGTGTAGAAACCTACAACTGGATGGATTTGATACATTTTAACTCCTGTCCACCTTCAGTCACTTTATTATTATTTTTTTTTTTACACGAATGTTTCATATTAACAGATGTTCCCGATACAAATTCATCTGCCTTAAGACATTTATGGACATAACTTCATAGTAAAAGGATTTTTATGCTACACTACTTTTCTAGTATTTTTAAAGGGGTTTGAACATGAAAGTTTATTAACTATATCTGTCATATTGTACAGTTGTTCGTCTTTATCACCACAGTATAAGCTCTCTACAAACATCTCTTTATAATTTTAGGTAAATCTATGAATGGACCTTTTCAACCTGCAATGATTTGTCAGAAATAGAGAACTTTTAAAATCTTAAGTCTTAATGAGAAACGATAGCTGCCGATGATTAAATCAAGCCTTTATGAAAATACAATTTGTTTTTTCTCCATAGTTCATTTACTTAACGTTTGATTACAGTTTACAACAAATTGTCATTAAAACAAACAAACTAAAACTAAAGAATTCCTTTAGTTCTGTTCAAATTAAAATAATCTAAACTACTGGTAAGTAAAAAAGTACCTTCATTAGTAAAATTAATTACTTGTAACAATCAGCCCGTGTCACAGAACAACTTAACCTTAAGGTCTAAACCAGAATAAATAATCTACCCATTGGGCCAGAAAGAAAACAATTTAACGTCACAAAAGATGAGACGGTGTGTCTTTCATGCTGAAGCTGTGCCCAACAGTGGAAACAAAGGAGTGCAATAGCAGTATGACTTCATCCAAAATAAGAGGCCAAAAACAAAAACTGGCTTCCAGTTCTAGTGTTGAGGGTGAAAAGGGACTCTGTAGCATCCCAGAAATGTGTGAGCTTCTTTGCTAACGCACTTAACCAACAATAGAACAAAGGATTGGATGCTGCGAACAAAAGGAGTGAGCGTCATCATGAGGGATGTCCACTAGAGGGAGTGCCAGCACTTGTTTTCTTGGTGCACAGGTTCGCTCTCCTTCCTGCCCGAGCCTCGTGACCTCAGCGCTGCACAGGTCATGTCCCACTTCACACAGGTTACATTTAAAGCCAGAACAATAGAGGCACATTACACAAAGGTGATGTTACTATGTTTACAATTTTAAACCCAAATTACAATAAAAAACCCTCAGAACTCACATAATTAGAAAAGGACAAAAATAAACAAAAAACTAGTGTTGTGGACAATAACCTGTTATCAATTTAACAAGAAACCTGCACCGTTTGTAATTTCAAGAATAATGACTGAAAACATCTTTGAAAGACCAGCACAGCTGATGAGACTTGTAACAAATCATTACTGTTCAAATTCAACTTGAAAGAACAAGCAGCTCTAAGCACAGTGTAGTGTAACCCTGATATAACCAGCTCTGACTGAATCTGCTTGATTTTTTAATGTAAAAAAAAAAAAAAATTGTCTTTATTTGTCACTTGGCTGATGGCTTTGTTAATGTGGCTTTCAGCTGCTCTGATTTGAGAATGACACACGAGGTTGTAGTGCAACAAGAAAAAGGGGGGTGGGGTTGTGAGGCTGCAACAAAACAAGCCCATAATCAGGTTAAGGCCACTGCTGTCCGTCTGAACTCCAGAGGAGCTTGGAAAGAGAGCAATCCATTCAGAGAGGCATGAAAAGAGCACGTCCCGACGTTCAGCTTTCCTCCCTCAGTCGTTGGCGACAATGGACAGAGAGCGCAGCTCGCTGAGCTTGGCCTCAGTCTCCCTCTGCCTCTGCTCGTCAGTCAAAGCAGCTTGGTCGATCTGCTCCGTTAACTCGCTGAAGATCTTGTACATTTCAGTGAAGTAGACCACCTGGTGGGTACAGGAAAACAGACATTTTGTCACACTACTGAAAAACAACTCCATTTGTCCTCTTGAAGATTTTAAACAGGGTCAATCCACAGTTTCTTAGATATGTCAAGAAGAATCCCACATTTATATCCGAACTGCTGCACTCACTCATCCCGTCCTGCTTTTACACAAGTCTGCAGCTGCTGCTCTCACAGTCTCCTAATGAGAAGTGATTGGAGAAAAGGGTGCCCACAGAAATCTAAATACTGTCAAAGCCCCCCCAAAAGTCCAGCAGTTCAGTAGCTGCGGACCCTGCTTCTCTCTCCCCATCTGAACAAGACATAGAGTGTTTGCTGAAAGCTTTCTTGACACTTCCCACCCCTGCTTCTTCCCCTCGGTGCATGAGTCAGGCTCCCCAGAGAGTTGCTTTGATGATTAATAGACTTTAATCACATTACAAGACTCAGGAAGAGTAGGCAGAGAATGAAAGTACAGGGAAATACAACCACTTGAAACCCACAAGCGTGTCTCAATATTTACACAAACAGCAATACAAGCGATGGCCGTGCTCTGAAGGGGACATCTCTGAAACAGCACATGCTTTTCACTGCAGGCAGAACAAGATGAACCGAGACAGCAGAAGAAGAGTATTCATTCACATAAATTGTCAACAAAGGAAGAATTATTTGTTGACTGAGGACTTTTCCATAGGCATTATAGACACAAGCAGCCAAAAGAAGAATGTCAGAGTCTAAACCACTTTATACAAGCTTTTTTTTAAGAGCTCAGCCTGAAAGACGTTGCCTGTTTACACCGAAATTTGCCACCTAAACCACATGAGTGGGCCATAAGTATTGGGTTACTGCTGTTTGTAGGGGTAAAACGGATACATTTCTTTCCCTCAAAAGCGACTTGTTGAAAGGGCCATCGGAAATGTCCATATGACCAGTGATGATAATGTACACCAGATCAGTGTGCTCTCTAACAAAAAACACCTTACAATTACTCAAGTCACCACTTGGCGTAAATGTACGCTCGCACAACTGGGACTGCCTGTGACAGAAAAGACAGATCCGTGAGTTAAAGCAAAACTTTAATGTGTTGAACACGTCAGCGTTTGATTCATGTTTGTATCCAGGTTGCATTTTGACATCGAGCCAATTTATTGAATAATTTCGCAACACGTCCACACACTATGCAGGAAAATCAACTCAACAAGTAACTGTGTGATTTGTTAAATAAATAAAAGATGCCGATTCCTGAGCATCTGCACAAGTGGACAGATCAGGCTGTGGCTCTGCTCAGGATTACTCAACAAAAGCAGCCGTTGTGCTTTTATCTTCTGCTGCAGGGAAAAAGGGACGCCAAGGATGAAACTGTGCACGAAGCTCAGGATCAGGTCGACTGACCACCCACTTGTTGGTGTGTGCGAGTCGATATGAAAACAGGACAACAGGCAAAAAGGATACTAGTAGGATCTAAAATCCCCCGAAAACTAAAGGTCAGTTTGAATACAAACATTTTGCGATGGGCACAGTAACATACCTCATCTGCTAATCTGAAGTTCAAAGTGCATCACAGGACTCCTTAATGGTCATTAGGTCTGAGATAATCTAGTTTACTAATTAGGAGTGTGCCAGTGACCGTTCCAAAGAGGAAATGGCATGGCCAAGCAAGAGGGGAGGGAGGGGGGGGGGGACATGGTGGCGCTAACTTCAGACACCCAGCTGCTTAAAGACAAACCTTCAGGTTGGAGGACTGCTCACAGCGGAGCCAGACAGATCGCAGCAGTGTGGGTCGTCACCGGGGGTTAATCACATTAGGAGTGCAGGGTGGGGGACCGACTGCCCGAGTTAAACACACCCTTCATCAGACCTGTTAACAGCACACTGCTTGAAGGGCGCGTCTGCAGCAGAGGGAGCCTCTTCAGCTCGACTAACCTGAGCACGGATAAGAGCCTCAAAGCTGGGCTGGAAGTAGTCGATGCGGCTCTGGTAGAATTTGGGCATCTCGTCCAGCAGCTGTTTGTTCTTGGCCTCGAAGTCCTCCTTGACCGGCTTCAGCTCCTCTTTTGCCTGGAGTGTGGAAAAAAAGACGAGAAACAAAAGCATGGGTCACAAATCGCCCGTTCTAAATTTAGACATGAGGTCGCCAGTTAGTGCATGCTGTAATTCATTTGACTAAGAATTTCTGAGTCAGGAAAATAAATTGTGCAGAAGTTAGCTATAGGTAAAATCATTAAATAAACCAACAATATTAGTATTTTCTTATTGTTATGAAAGATATTCGCCTAATTCCCACGGAGATGCTGTGCAAAAAAAAAGGCTGTAATCACGACCACAGTGAGGAGGAGTGGGTAATGTGGGCAGACTTGGCTGTGAGTGGACTCCAGCACCACTGATCTCCGTGTGAATGTATTAGTGGGTAGTCTGCTGTAGGCATGGAGTTATGGAATGCACAATGAATAATTGTGAAAGGGTGAGAATTTTTATTAAGTGGAAGCGGGGAGTTGAAATAACTATACAACAACATATTGTTTATTTGCTCCATGATGCCATGTTCTCTTCCTCATGTTTCTTTTTTTTTTTTCTCCACACGTGAGTTAAAATGACAAACATGTTGTGTAAGAATCATTTCTTTAAGTGCACAAGGATTCAAAGGGCAGGGATGTAGGGCCTCTTCAAGGCTTTGTTCCCCTGACAGTGCTTTTCTCAGAGTGTGTGGGAGGCTCACCATGTGAGGATGTGTTCGAGGCAATAGCATAGGCAACCATGCAGCACCGTGTGTGAATGTGTGCGCTTCTGTACTGGCCTCATGGTGTGTGTGTATGCGCATCTACAATTCTCAATTACGTGCCTGTAGATGTGCGGCAGTGCCTTTTTGAAAAGGCACTACTTGAGAGCCTGCTAGCTTGCGTGGGTGAAGGAGTGCACATGTACTGTATGCATGTGCTCAACTATTTTATTCACATCCAGTCAGCATTTGTGTCTTTTCCCACTTATCAAGCTCTACTCCCAGCATGTGTAACGTGTAAGAGCAGGTGAACCCTGCGCCCCTGGAAGCTACGAGTGTTTTCGCCGACGTCACATGCACACAGATGCAAAGTGACAGTACCTGGTGTAGTTTGACCATCACAGGTCCAGTTTTTTCTTTCTCTTCATATTTCTCCACTTTGGATTGCAAGCGCTTGTAGTCCTGCAGGGCCTGTTCCCGACGTTTCACCGCCATGTTAAGGCTTGGGAAGACACCGCTGTACCTAAAACATCAAACAGGCAATCAGGGCGTTGAACACAACATGCACAGTGACGCATGGACAAGAGAAAATCCCCCGACTCAAAAAGGATGGATTTTTCCACCTTTTGATGAAAAACTCAGACATGAATTGTGCATTGCATCAGTTCCCACCACCTGCCACTATGATTGAATACAATGTCTCTCCTAAACATCTTATTGTAGAGGTACTCTCAAACCCCAGAGGACAGCTCTGCATTAAGCTTCCTCTCATCTATTATCTAATTACTATAGTTCAGAATGGCATGAAACAATTTATTTTGTGACAATTACCCTATTCCAAATGAAAATATATTCTTGCAACAAGAATCCTGGTCTTCTGCACTAAAAATAGGAAAACATTCATCTGTAACTTAGCAACAGGAGTCTGCGCTTCATCCTGGGACTTGTTGCACTGGTTTTGTGTCTGCTCTTACTGGGAAACAGGAATACTGTACACAAATATGTACTTATCAAATCCGATATTTTATTAAAAGTAAAACGCATGCGTAAAGAAATTAAAAAGTTTCATGCATCTGTAAATGTAGCTAATAATAATTCACTGGTAGGCATTGGAGATGCTTGATTTGTAATTAGTTTTGATATGAAACAAACAGCTCAGCAGATATTAGAAAGCTTTAATCACAACGAAGACCAGTTTTATTTAAAAAAAAAAAAAGACAACGATCCTTTTTTGGACATTTTTAAAACTTGGCAGTAAAAAAAAGTTTTAAAAAGCAGATTGCAAGCTTGTTCACGCAGGTGCATACATATGAGACAGAAGTAAAAACAATCGTAATAAACTAGATCAACCTTTTCTGAATGAGTCACTGAAAGTCTTTTATCAGCTGTGTAGGCTCCGCACTACTAGAACCGTTCTTTATGAGTCTACCCATTGTGTTATTAACCACAAAATGTGTGGGCTACATAGTTGACGTTCCTCTCCATGTCAGCCCTAGCACTGCTATGAGCAGCCGATGAGAAACACCACTGCAAGCCTGTAAATGTATTCATTAATTACAACTGTCTCATCATTACACCTTACTAGAGGCTGGTGGGACAAGGGGGAGGGCTGAGGGTTACTTGCACACAAACGGGAATTATTTCCGACAGGAAGTTAAGCAAGGAGTGGTCTCGTAGTGTTTGAGTGACATCACGTAGTTCAGTGGAGCCCAGCCCCGCGGCCCACGCTCCGCAACTATTTATAAAATCCTACTTTGGCCCAGTTTACGGTAGGGGTGGATGCCGATCCTCAAGTTTACTATCTGCTCCAGTGTACACATATTTCAAGTGCCAAGGGATTATGTAACTACCCTAGAGGCATGACTGCTCTCCAACATTGTTGTTTTTTTTGTTTTTTTTTCTGGCTGCTGACAATGCAGCAGGAAACCAGCCTTTCCATGACACAAAGGCTAATAGAATAATCTCCAGCACCGTTTAGTTGGTACCATCTTCTTGTGACAAACCCCAACGGTCAGCCTGACTGGGACAATACTGGTGGCAACAACTACATTAGGGAAGACAGAAAGTTTACATTGTCACTGTTCCAGTTAAAAATAAGCAGAATAAAATGCAACTGCTTATTAAGCTATTCTTTTCTTAACCATTATGAATTCTAAGACCTTGGTGTTACATTTAATGCTCTATGTGTCTTGACGTTAGACTTATCTGTGTCCCGATTCTCTCAAAAACAACAGTGGTCCCTACCTAAAATACCCTGCATTTTCTTTGTAAGAGATTAGTCCAAAACTATTTAAGACTAGGACTTTTACTTCGATATCATGGTCTTAATCGAACAACTCCCCCGTCAGTCAACAAGGTCTGAATTTGTGATTCTTCTTGAGGGATGTCTGGTTAGACGCTGCAAAGAGGCCAAGGGCACACCACGGTCCATGTGTCTGGTCAGGGTGTGGTGAACTTGCTGAACGGAAAGAGCATACGAACCCAAAAATGAGTTTATGAACAGCTGCCAGTCCACAGACAGGCCAGTCTGAACTCTCAGCCAAGCCTAAGTCTGGTCTAGACACCCTCCGTCGAGGAGTCTGGCTGTCCATTACCAGTACTCACATTACTCACTACTGTAAAGAAAACACAGCAAGCCACTGAAAAAAAATACGGAAAAGTTCATTATTTATGTACAAACTGTTACATTCTTTGTCCAATAAGGACTAAGTTAAATCACATGGCAAGCTTAGTTAAAAACATATTTTTACTAAAATGTTACTAACAAAAATAAATGAACTAAGAGCAGCTAACCACGAGAACATGGAAGTAAAGCTCATGCCTCCTTTGTCTCAAGAAAAATAACGACTCTTTCAATTGGCTTTTTCAATAACAGTTCTGGGATATGGCTGCAAAGACAAGCCACTTTTTAATCTGGCTTTGGATGTTCATGAATCTCTATAACTGAGCCACCCGCATCCTTGGATGAGGTGAGCGTTTAGAAATGCAACCAGCCTCACAGAACCATAGGAAGTGCTGCGTATAAGTCAATGACACTGGAGTAGAGCACTATGCATGAAACTAGTGCCTGATACTTTTCATTCGTAGTCAGTCTCACAAATCGTCTGTCTCTTCACTAAGTTACACTCTTGAGCTGCAACGGCAGATGGCCGCTTGTCCTGAGCCTGGCTCTGCTGAAGGTTTCTTCCTCATGAGGGAGTTTTTCCTTTCCACTGTCACCTTCGTGCTCGCTAAAGACGAGAGTTCTGTGATGGAGTTAAATTCAAAGCAGTTTGCTCCTTAGATAAATCATGTTAAATTATTATTTTATATATGAATGTTTCTGTTCAGTGCCCTGAGATGACTTCTGTTGTGACTTGGCGCTATATAGATAAACTGAACTGAGTTGAACTGATTGAATTCAGTGCTGGGCTGTTTTGACTGTTCAGTATTAATCACTACCTCCCTTAGTGGCTCAGAGGCATAACGGTGGCAGGTTGATTCCAACCCCGTGATGCCGCCTCAGTCCTTCCGCAAGTCAGAAAAACAGAAAAAAGGTGTTTTGTGCCTAGTTTGAAAGTGTTTTATTCCTCAAGTTAATGTGACTTTTTGCTTTTTGTAGTCAGAACTCAGAGCAAAACCCAGCTGAAAGACGCTCTATAAATAACTGACAAACTATAAACTCAAAAAGACTCTAAAGTAATAAAAATTCAACAGTAAATTGGGGCTTCCACCATCTCGACAGCTAGGGCTAAACAATCCCCCTTGGCTTTAGGCCTCCTGACCTGCTCCAGAGGCAGAGTCTTCCTCTGATACAAAGGGGTGACGGTGGTTTGTCCAGTTCTCGCTCAACCTAGGGCAGAGGTCTCAAAACAGGCCTGACTTCTGTCTCACCCAAAAGAACAACAGAGCAGAAAGGGCCATGTTAGGAGGGCCAGAAAATACAAATGTCTCGATGCCCACGCACTCCCCTCCCCTCACAAAAACACAGTGATGTCATTCAGTGACCCTACTGAATGGATGAGACTCAACTGGACCTGAGCGAAACAAAAAGGCACCAAGGACAAAAGAGGAGTGTTTTGATGTTTGTTTTCTGTGCACTTCACCAGACGCATGTAAAAAGGATAGATGCCAAAAGTTTAAGCAGCAGTTCCACATGAACAAACAGCATAACCTAACAAACACAGCAATTACAAACACACACTATTAAGTGACAGTCTTCCATTAATATAACAATCTTTCTTTCAATTCTTCACTAATTGTATTTACAATGCCACGAGATCACAAGCCAGCGTATCCAGAGATGAGCAAAAAAAACATTAATGAAGGACTAATGGAATCTTAATGGAAGCTTTACAGCACACCAGCTCCTGTATCTTTGCTTTTTATTAAACACCACCTTTGTAAATGAATAACCAGTAATGCTGTGTTTGTAAGTAGGTTAAAAGTAAAACTAAGAGGCCACTTTATTTTGGCATTCGTTGTAAAACCTGTTTTCTCTTCACTTATTTATAAACATATTAAAGCAAAAGTTGCTTTATGGTCTAAAATACCAACACCTCTGCTCTGCTCTCAACGTCCAGGCTGGTGTTTGTATATAGGTGAGTGAGAGAGAGTGTGTGTGTGTGTGTACCGTCCTGAGACAGTTCTCTTTCTCAACCAATCCACAGTTCTGGGCCCAGGAAGCTGGGCTCTTTGCCATATTCTGAGCCTGCCTACACGTCCGCCTGCCGCCCACCAGGAAGAGGAAATTAGAACCATTCCATCCTGTCGCTGCTCCCCACCAGCGCACATGAGGGAGACGGGGCTTTACACACAGACACTGACCTAACCCGGGCCAACAGTGGATTCACTTCACATCAGCTGTTCTTAAAAATGACAGCATTTTGAAAAAGAAAGTTCAAGAGAAACCCGCTTTAGAAACTGTCTTAAACAGAGCGCATGTTTAATGTGATGGGAGGAGCCAAGAGGAGGAAGCAAAACCTTAACTAGTGCTCCGGAAGACGGGTGGGATGGTCCAGCCACTCCCTTCAGTAACTGCATATTTTGTGTGCGTGCGTGTGTGTGTGTGTGTGTGTGTGTGTGTGAACAGATGTAAAAGTGAGTAGAGTTAAGTTTAGGGAATGGAATAGCATTCACAGCTTCTCAAATGGGGGAGAATATTAAGAATGAAAGTTAAATAAACTTTCAGACTCACAACTGAACTGCTCACTCCTAAAAGTGATCAATCCACGTTATGAGCCTGAAGGGCTCATTATGATTTTGACTTGGACCATATACAGGTCCTTCTCAAAAAATTAGCATATTGTGATAAAGGTCATTCTTTTCCATAATGTAATGATAAAAATGAAACTTTCATATATTTCAGATTCATTGCACACCAACTGAAATATTTCAGGTCTTTAATTGTTTTAATACTGATGATATGGCATACAGCTCATGAAAACCCAAAACATCTGTCCCAAAAAATTAGTATATTTCACCCCACCAATGAAAGACAAGTGTTTTTAATACAAAAAACGCCAACCTTCAAATAATCATGTTCAGTTATGCACTCAATACTTGGTCGGGAATCCTTTTGCATGAATGACTGCTTCAATGCGGCGTGGCATGGAGGCAATCAGCCTGTGGCACTGCTGAGGGGTTATGGAGGCCCAGGATGCTTCGATAGCAGCCTTAAGCTCATCCAGAGTGTTGGGTCTTGCGTCTCTCAACTTTCTCTTCACAATATCCCACAGGTTCTCTATGGGGTTCAGGTCAGGAGAGTTGGCAGGCCAATTGAGCACAGTAATACCGTGGTCAGTAAACCATTTACCACTGGTTTTGGCACTGTGAGCAGGTGCCAGGTCGTGCTGAAAAATGAAATCTTCATCTCCATAAAGTTTTTCAGCAGATGGAAGCATGAAGTGCTCCAAAATCTTCTGATAGCTAGCTGCATTGACCCTGCCCTTGATAAAACACAGTGGACCAACACCAGCAGCTGACATGGCACCCCAGTGACTGTGGAAACTTGGCACTGGACCTCAAGCAATGTGAATTCTGTGTCTCCTCTCTTCCTCCAGACTCTGAGACCTTGATTTCCAAAGGAAAAGCAAAATTTACTGTAATCAGAGAACATAACTTTGGACCACTCAGCAGCAGTCCCAGACGAGATGCTTCTGACGCAGTCTCTTGTTCAAAAGTGGCTTGACCTGGGGAATGCGGCACCTGTAGCCCATTTCCTGCACACGCCTGTGCACGGAGGCTCTGGATGTTTCTACTCCAGACTCAGTCCACTGCTTCCGCAGGTCCCCCAAGGTCTGGAATCGGCCCTTCTCCACAATCCTCCTCAGGGTCCGGTCACCTCTTCTCGTTGTGCAGCGTTTTCTGCCACACTTTTCCCTTCCCACAGACTTCCCACTGAGGTGCCTTGATACAGCACTCTGGGAACAGCCTATTCGTTCAGCAATTTCTTTGTGTCTTACCCTCTTGCTTGAGGGTGTCAATGATGGCCTTCTGGACAGCAGTCAGGTCGGCAGTCTTACCCATGATTGCGGTTTTGAGTAATAAACAAGGCTGTGAGTTTTTAAAAGCCTCAGGAATCTTTTGCAGGTGTTTAGAGTTACGTCGTTGATTCAGATGGTTAATAGCTTGTTTAGAGAACCTTTTCATGATATGCTAATTTTTTGGGACAGGCATTTTGGGTTTTCATGAGCTGTATGCCATAATCATCAGTATTAAAACAATTAAAGACCTGAAATATTTCAGTTGGTGTGCAATGAATCTGAAATATATGAAAGTTTCATTTTTATCATTACATTACGGAAAATAATGACCTTTATCACAATATGCTAATGTTTTGAGAAGGACCTGTACGTTCTATCCTTCTAAGAGCAAAGGTTATTTAAAAAAATGTTACGGGGAACTGGACTTATCAGAACCTGAAAGATGAACTGACTTTTCAATTATGTGACATTAAAAAAATCACATCATGTTGCTGCTGATCTGTTTCAATGTTGAAGTGTTCATGCGTGCTCATCCGCTCACACAGACTCATGCTCATGTTCGTGCTGCTGTTCGACGTAATGTTTTTATGCTATTAGTGCTTAGTGTATTTTTAGTTGATGTTTTTCTTAGTTCATATCTTAGATGTTACCATTGTTTTTCTTTTACATTTTATTGTTGGATGTAACTGGGACCTTGTGTACATAATTTCGCTCCACCACATGTACCACATGAGGTGCGAATGACAATAAAGAAACTCTGACTTAAGGTACAAAACTTAACTAAGTTTCACATAAATCTTTATTTATAAATGTTCCCACAGCTTATTGTCCTGCCACCCAAAGCAGCACATTCATTACAACTTTGTTATACTGAGCTGCTACTAAAATATTTTAATATATTTTGTAATATCTTATCATCACTTTCACAAGAAAAGGTGAAAAATAAAACTCACTTTTTCAGAGGATCAATAACAGTCTTCTGAACCTGGTTTACCTGTAATGAAAAAGAGAACCAATACATTAAGTAATATTTATTAAGAAAGTGTAAGAAATTATGTTTCTCAATGTCAGATTGTATTACGCAATAACCAATTTCAGAAATAAACATAGTTTGTGTCTCTTCAATTCAGTTTATTTCTATAGCGCCAAGTCACAACAGAGGTCATCTCGGGGCACTGAACAGAAACATTCATATATATAAAAATAATAATTTAACATCAATTATCAGAGGAGCAGACTGCTTTGAATTTAACCATCAAAGAACTCTCATCTTGAGCAAACACAAAGGCGACAGTGGAAAGGAAAAACTTCCTCATCAGGAAGAAACCTTTAGCAGAACCAGACTCGGGACAAGCGGCCATCTGCTTCTACCGGCTGGGTTTGAGAGGAACAGGAAGGAGGAACAGATACACAATCACAATATAAAGTAAATTTTGCAACACAAACACCCATCCCTCTATTCATCTTCTTTTACCCACTTTTCCATGTTGGGCACCAGCGTTCTGCGACCCATCTCCAGCAATCATTAGGAAAAAGGTGGAGTACACCTGGACAGGTTGCCAGTGCCACACAGAGATAATCCAGACAGGCATCTATTCACATGCTCACCCACACCTTGTGATAATTAAGTCTACAATTACTGGACCATGCACGTTCTTCTGTCAGTGAGGTATGAAATACCATGGAAAAACATGCATGTAACCAAGTTTTAAACCTGTGACCTTCTTGTGAGGTGTCGACACTAACCACTGTTTCACAGTGCCACCTCTCAAATAAATGTACAAAAAAATGTAAAGGGGGGGGGGAGGGGGGTTGCAAAGAAAGTTTTGTGACATTGACTCTTTTATTGTACTCAAGCCCTGAGGAGAAATCTCTGAATATTCATGGAGCTTGCGATACAAAAGGATGAAACTGTCAGGGGACGGACATGAAAGCAAAACCCAACTGATTTCAAATCCTGTGCAGGGTGGGCTGCTTTACAAGATGAAAGTTCTTAACAAACAAACATTTAACAACAACAGTTTATATTCTCAAGCTTTCTCCTTCTGGTTATCAGAAGCGACAGGGGAAGGAGGGAAGGGGGGTGGGGGTTAAATGGAAGTAAACGAACGCGGCTTCTTGAGGCCTCCAGTCTCAAAACCAAGGCTCATCAACAGAAGTTAGTGCACAATTAATAAAGTTTTAGCATCATTTGAATTGCAGATTTAAAACAGCTGTTGGTACGAGAAAAGCAAGCGCTGCAGAGCTGCATAAACAAGACGATCAGCTCCAGAAACAAGCATGCTCGAAACGGTAAAGGAGAATTTGCAGTGTGAGATGTGAAGTGACAGTTGCACGAGAACAATGAGCAGCTCCAGCAATCATATGTTCAATTTCTATTGGAAGGACAGTCAATCACACAGCAGCAAGGAAGCAAGATCACAGCTGTGCTTTACAAAAGTGCCCTGACCACCTATGAGAACATGCAGCAACACTCGCTGCTTCACACAGGCAGATATCCAAGCACAAAATGGTTGATAGTGGTTTGAGGGAAAACAAGAGAGCCAATAACAAATATGGGAATTCACATTTTCTTTGTTTTACATATTCACATCCTTTCCCCCTCCCCGACTGGAGCTGCGCTGCTGCTTTTAAGGTGAGAGCATGTAGTGAGGAGGGAGAACAACAGCGGCAGATTTGCTTAAGCATGCTGGTGCCCTCTACCCTCTGCCCCTTCCCACAGTGAGGGGGGGGGGGGAGCACAGATATTCCTTGGAGACCCCACAGAGCCCGAGGCCGATGCTCAAGCAGCAGTCTCCATCAGTGAGTCACGGGGCAGAGGCCATCCCGGCACACAGGCCTCCCAAAAATACACACAGATCGCTGAGGAAATCAATATCCCTCCAAACGGAGCATCTTCCACTGCGCTGCCGCCATCTACACTGGGGCTCGGCTTCGGTAGCAGTGCGCCGGCGGGGCTGTGCGCCCTCCTCAGCCCCAGAAATAAACACACAGACCTGGGCCACTGCTGCCTTCATTATCGCTGCACGTTTTATCTGCTGGCTCTCTTACTGGTGGGCCCTGCGGCAGAACATCTCGTCTCAGCAAGAAGAAGAGCAAAGGGTGGATGCTTTTGTGTCTGTTTTGCTGGAGCAACAAGGTTTGCTGTTGATGCCGTCAGAAACAACAGCCAGCTGGAAGGGAGAAGTTAGCGGAGTATTCCAGCAAGCTGTGCTGGATTATAAACACCTTGCAAAACCTAGAGGTGATACACACTGAAGACTGACCAGAAAGTTCTCACAATCGCTATTTTCTTTTTGGCTCATTTTTAGCCACTCTACGAAGAGCGTAAGGCAAGAGTATTTATCGAGTACGACTCGGATAAGAGCAGTAAATTCAGTTGTGGCCAAGCTGTCAAAATGCCATATTGATGCTGGGAATGCTTTCAGAATAGTGTTCAAAGAGGTGGGATAAGAGTCTCAAATATCACTTATCCATTAAAGCATGTGTGGTTGTGTATTTTAGTACAGAAAAGGTAGAGAAAATAGAAAAATGTTAATTTCACAATGCATAAATTCTTGGTTAAAATCCGTACACAAGTGCTTGGTAGTGAAAACAGGGTGCTCTTATGATCAGTCAACCAAGCCCAGTCCTCAAAGAAACACATCCCAGGTCACAAACCACACACACAGTCCAACCTACAGTTTTCTTTGTCTCGTCACTTAGAATGGCTCCTGTAACATTTGAGGAGCTGACAGCAAAGTCTGTCTGAAAGACTGACCCTAACCCTAACCCTAACCCTAAAGCTTTGCAGAGAGTGGTGAAGGCTGCACAGAAATCTGTTGGAATCAGCCTCCCCACCATCACAGACATCTACACCTCCAGATGCAGGAAGAGGGCCACCTGCATCATGAAAGACCCCACCCACCCAGCACACACACTTTTTGCCCCACTCCCCTCAGGAAGGAGGTTAAGGAGCATTAAGTGTAGAACCACTAGACTGAGGAACAGCTTCTACCCTGAGGCTGTTAGACTCATGAATCTCTAACTAGAATAATCACTGTGAAAAACCATATCATGTTGCTGCTGATCTGTTTCATGTTGCTGCTGATCTGTTTCAATGTTGATGTGTTCATGCGTGCACATCTGCTCACAGACTCATGTTCATGTTTGTGCTGATGTTCAATGTTTTATGTTATGAGTGCTTAGTGTATATTTAGTTGATGTTTTTCTTAGTTCATATCTTAGATGTTATTACTGTTTTTCTTATACATTTTATTGTTGGATGTAACTGGGACCCTGTGTACATAATTTCGCTCCACCACATGTACCACATGAGGTGCGAATGACAATAAAGAAACTCTGACTCTGACTCTGACTCTGATATGGTAAACCAGACCAAGTGAAGAACAGTAGCTGCTGCTTCTTCATCATCATCATCATCCATGATTTCAGCTTTATATTCAACAAAACCAATTGTTTCAGTGAGCCAGTGTCACTTTCTGTAAAATTAAGAACAAAAAAAAAAAACAACAACAATATTTCTACGAGTCACAATAGTCAATGCACTGTGATAAAATTCAAAAACATTTTTTAACGATCTTAGAAGCCTCTAGTTTAGACTTTGATTTCTTTACATACTTATGGGTTGATTTTTTTTCAAGTAAATTAAAATACAAAAAATTAAATCACCAAACATATATGGTGTCTTCAAAAACAAATGTGTACACTTCCAGAGAACATTTGAGTTAGGTATTTTTGCAACATTAGACTAGAGTTTCACCAAGGAATAATCCATTTGTATCTATTTTAGAAGCGATTCGGTTTCTCGCTCTCCTTGAATTATTGCTGCATGAAATCATTCTGGCTGACAACAAAATATGAAAAGAAAGGGTGAATATTTTTAAAGATAACACCTACTGGCAGAGAAATGAGTCAAGAAAACAAAGATGGAAAAAGGCCAATTGGTATATACCTTAGCCTGATCTCCTGTGTTTGCTTCTGTATTTTTTCTCTTTTAATGTCTACCCTTCACTGTGTGGTGCCTTCAGGATACACACATGTGTTGACATTATGATTCACATTTTAACTACCTGTGGCAGTCTAATCAAAATCCAAGCAAATAAACTCAACAATTCTTCACAAAGCACAAACGTGGAAGTGCAGGCGAGAGTATGCTGCATAGTTTACATTTCTGGAAGGAAAAAAGTCTGTCTATGTATGATTAGCCTTTGGAAAGTTTAGGTTGCTAGTGTTCATCTGTTCTTGGGAGTTTTATGAATTCATGCTGGTAACAGCTGCTCTTCTCCTTAACTTTCTCCTTTATTTTTTTAAAGACTAGATCGTATGAATCATCAGTACAAAAAGGAGGATTGAACAGAAGCCAGATAATTGTTCCAGTAAGCTTTGCAAACAACATGGTACCTGTTCAATCCAAAAACTGTGAGTAATTCCTCTGAATTTTGCAGCAGGGCAAAAGATGTTGTTTTTTTTTGCAGAGAAGACCCCTCTATTGTGCTTGAGTTATTTTAAACACCAGTGAGTCACAAATGCATCCGTTTCACAGCTGATAACCAGTACAGCAAGCTTACAGATGCTTTTTAACAATGGCAGAAGGAAATGCATATGGGTCATTTAAAGGCAACACAATATTCAGGAATTTGAAAACGTCCAATTTAGACACTTCAGGTTCTTCTTTTGTATTTCTGAAGAAAGACATTACACTTGATACCATTCAATACAATAAGCACCAAAAAAGCTGAGAGTGAGAAAAAAAAAAACAGTGAAAAATGCTAATCGAAGTTAAGAGTCTGACCTTCTCCTGGTTGAAGGCGTCCATTCTTTTCATGGCTGTGTCCAAAGCAGTCATGGACTCCAGGAAGGCCTGATCCTGCTCACATAGTGGGTTATTCAGCAGATCTGCCGAGATCTTCACTGCTGCTTTAGACATAGCTGACAGCCACACACACACACACACACACAAAAAAAAAAAAAACAGAAAACTGTTAAAAGATAGAAAAATAACTTTGTAAAAAGACCATGGTTTTAAACGTTTCATCAGTGTATGTGTTCTTTATGTGGGAGGATATCTAAAAGAAAGCTTCTGTGAAAGCTGCAACAAGATGGCTCAATACTGGCCCCATTGTGAAAATCAGAGAGGTTGGCAGGGCTGCCCGTCTTATTGAATATTCACCAGTACACCAAGAAATCGTTGCCAGAGCAGAAATCGCTGTTAATCGGCACACATGCCACTTTAAGACACAGAGCACATATCAGATTATGGCTTTACTGTCAAAACAAATGAGTTTTGCTTAAGAGACACAACTGACAAGAAAAGCTGCACTGAAATGGGCTTTATGAAAATATGGAAGACATTTGATACATTTTCTGTGTCAGAGATTATCTTCCCATAAAGAAAAAAAACCTTCACAGACCAATGAAAGTACTGTTTGAACTCCTACTATAAAACTGCTTGGATGTTTCGACAGACCTGGTTTTAAAGGGTCACAAACTCTAAAGATGACTTCAGGATCTTGTGAGCATGAAACAACATTCATGTCCTTTTGAATAATCTAGGGATGCAGCAATAAGAAATAATGAACATATAAAGTGATATCTGAAGGCAGTTTCTTCTGAAGGCTTACTCACTGCTAACCAGCTGGCACTGGTCCGTTATTTTCCTTTCCTCCAGGGTGGCTGGGTCTCCACCCTGGCGGTCAGCAACATCACTCACCTGCTTCTTTTGTGAGTCACTCATCCCACAGACAGACACCAACTCAACTGCTTTTGACTGCAGCTGGAAATGATTGGACAAACTTGCAAAGATTGCAGAGCAGATCAAAAACCTACCCGCTGCGAACCGAGAGTGTGGGAGTGGGAGTCTGTCCGTGGAAGACTCACTGTAGAAGCAGCTGACAGACAAACACCCTCACAACAGTGACCAGGCCAGTCTACTGGTAGGGATACATACAAAAGGACAGTTGTGTTCCCTATATGAAACACTTTATACATAGCAGTAACTTTCCAGGTGGTTTGTGATTTAATTTATACTGAAATCATGATCAATTAAAAAAATATATGAGTCTGCTTGAATAACCCTTTAAATATGACTTGACCTTTGACTTCATAAAGGCTAACCAATATAATAGCAGCGTATTAAAAGGAGTGCTGACACTCAGCATAGGTCCAGCTCTTTGCTGGGAAAGGGTTGGTGGAGATGGGACCTGAGCAACAGATGGAATCCATTAACAATAATGAGGCCCTGACAGCGATGACACTTTGATGATGCAGACATCCATATTCCCAAACACATAGAAGAGGAAATGAAGGAGTCTCTTGCTGCTCTAGCCATCTCTGCTCCTCCACCCCCACAACTGACTACTTACCACAGGCCATTTCTACTGCTTCTTCCCAAACGCACCATCTCAAAATCAAAGCAAACAAGCGTGAGCATGGATTCTGGTTCTGGTGAGTGCAGAAACAAATACCAGCTAAAATTAAAAAAATTTAATTAACCTTTAACCGATTGTTTTGTCCACACAAAGGAACACAAAATACAACCATTGCATACAACAATCTAGAAAACCCTGTGAACAGATATTAAGACACATATAGATTAATTTTTACTTTGTCTGGAGAATCCACACATCAAAAATAAATCAAAACCACACATCTTAGTACCCAAGACCAACCAGCTAAGCAACATCCAGCACAAGTGGGAAAAAAAAAACCGACAACAAACAAACAAACAGTAATAAGACACGTCTTTGAGAAAACACACCTAAATCAGCCTCTGTGCTTTTCTTCATGTCTTTGTGAAGCTTCTTGGTCTGATCTTCCAACCTGTCGGACAAGAATAAGAACGATCAACTCCTTTGTATAGCACATGCATGGAATGGGTAATACAAACAATGAAACAGAAAATTTGGATTAAAATAATTTTATTTATTCTAAAAATGTTGACAGAGACATGATATGACAAAAAAAAAAAAAAAGATAACTTTATTGTTTTACACTAATTTTAAGGAAACAATTACACATTTCATTGATTTCACATAAAATCTGTTACCTAATTATCAACATTGGGAATCCATCTTGCCACTGTAAACTACATTTCTGCTGTGAAACATTAACGTCTTCAAATATTTCACTCCACATACTCAATTGATGGAAGTTTAAAAAAAAGGCAATTAAGACTTGGGAGTCTAAAAACGCATGCCGTTCATTATAACAATTATGGCCAGAAAGGGGTTTAGGATCCCCCAAGGGACAGCTATCATATCACATCCCCTGGTTTAATATAAAACACATGATGTAGGGTCTCACTGTCTTGATTTCAAAGACTCAAAGATTCTTTTAAACACGTTCAGCTGCTGTGATACCATTACACATAAACTGATATCTATAAAAACTTTAAAATGCTGCACTTAATTGAAGATGTTTTATAGGCCCACAGTAAATAAGCTACATTTCATACGAAAAATAAATTCCCCCAAAGCATAGCATCCCTCAGAAAATCTAGATGTAATAGAGTTGGATTCATCAATTTATTTAAGAAATGAAAATGTCTTATTTATGCTTGTAGTTTATGCTTTAATTTTTTTCATCCATTCGTCATCTTCTGCTTGTTCTGAAGTCGGGTCGCGGGGGCAGCAGCTTGAGCAGGAGGCCCAGACATCTCTTTCCACAGCCACCTCTTCCAGCTCTTCTGGGAGGACTCCAAGGCGTTCCCAGGCCAACAGAGACACAGTCTCTCCAGCGTGTCCTGTCCGAATATCTCTCCCGGGGATAAACGGACTTTTTTTTTTTAAGGGAAAAAAACAAAACTGTATCCAATGGTGTGTTTTAATTTTGCTTATATATATATATATGTATGTGTGTGTGTGTGTGTGTGTGTGTGTGTGTGTGTGTGTGTACATTCAGTTTCTTTGTTGCATGCTCATCTGCTCACACAGACTCATGCTCATGTTCGTGCTGCTGTTCGACGTAATGTTTTTATGCCATTAGTGCTTAGTGTATTTTTAGTTGATGTTTTTCTTAGTTCATATCTTAGACATTATCATTGTTTTTATTTCATTTTATTGTTGGGTGTAACTGGGACCCTGTGTACATAATTTTGCTCCACCACATGTGGTGCGAACGACAATAAAGAATCTGACTGACTTTGTTCTCTTCACATTTAAACAATAACAAAAGTGGACTAAGACAATATTTCCAAGCAGCCATTTTATAAATATGTTTTATGTACAACTTCTGACATTGCTATAATGTCCGAGTTGGGACTGAGGAAAGGCAGCTAACTTGGGACTAGAAAGCCGCAGTTCGACTCTCAGCCATTCCCACATGTCATGGTGTCTCTGAGCAAGACACCTAATCCCCTATTTGCTCTCCGGGCGCTCACTGTGCAATAGCTGCCCACTGCTCCACCTGGGTGTATCCCAGGTGCGATGGTTAAATGCAGAGAACTAATTTTGTCTTTGTATGGGAACATACAATGCCAAGATACAGTATAACACTTATATACATAAAAGTTATTGATGCTACTTTAAATATTTGTTTCTGAATACAACAAGTATTTGAAACTATGACAACTTGAATGTATCAAATACAAGAAGGGATTTCAGTGCACAAAACAGAGAAAACATTTACTGTAGTTTACTAAACTAAGCTGTACTACCAGTAACTTACTGGATATTCAAACAATACTCACAAACTCAATGGTACCTGCACTGTCCGTCTTTGACAGGTCAACCACTTCAAACAGCAGAAACAGTACAATGAAAAAAATTGTTTTGAAAATATGACGTGAAGTCTTGAAAAACATTAACGGGATTTTACTTTTACTTTATTTTACTTTAACAGCATAACAACAAAACCTTCTCAGTCCCAGAGATCATGCTGATGGTGGGTGAAACCTTCTCACCAAGTAAAAAATAAATAAAAATCTACAATTCTTTGAGACCAAAGTCTGTACATTCCCAACGTACTCTTGTCCTGCTTGTTTGTGCATGTGAAACTCATACTGCAGACACTACCTCCTACATTAAAACGTGTCGCACAATACTGCTGCATCTCCTTCACTCTTTCAGCACTCTAACAAGTGAGCTGGTCTGGTTTTGATGTGGGAGCCTTGACTTTCTTTTCAAAAAGTTCAAATAAGGTGACCCACTGAACCAGCTGCTGCTCTTTGCACCAATAATCCAACGTCAGGCTTGTGCAGCCACAATCATCACACAACAAGAAAAAGTGAAAACTGGAATGACGTAATCCTTAAGGTGTGCCAGTTGATGAAAAACGTGTTTCTTCACGTTTGGCAATTCACACAATATCCTTTTTAGGTAACTGCCATTCACACAATGGCTTAATAAAACACTGTAGTTCTTTGCAAATGTCAGCTATAATCAGAAATTATTACCAGATCTTATCTAGAGCTGTTTAATAAAGCTACCTGTTTGGTTTAAGTAAAAAAAGCTAAAAAAAACAAAAAAAAAACATATTTAAACTAGAAATGTTGCTTATTAATTCTGTACGAGTTATTTTTTGTGTGTTTTGTGTGTGCTATTTTTGGCAGCACCTAAGATATAGTACTTTCCAAACAAGAGGTCGATTCAAAACTCAAATATCCCTACAGCAAGCAGTTCCAAATTCTACATGATCACTATATTTACACAAAGGTGTAAAGGTTACATAAAGGTAAATAAATCAGGGTATATGCTTCACACCTCTGTAATTTTGTTAAGTAGAGAAAATAAGCTAAAGCTTTGTGTGTACCCTGGTGGACAAACTACTCACACTAGGACTAAAGCCCCCAGTATACTCC
This sequence comes from Nematolebias whitei, assembly GCF_014905685.2. Taxonomy (NCBI): domain Eukaryota; kingdom Metazoa; phylum Chordata; class Actinopteri; order Cyprinodontiformes; family Rivulidae; genus Nematolebias; species Nematolebias whitei. The sequence goes on along the minus strand of NC_056505.1, from coordinate 26,263,414 downwards.
CACGTACGTACGTCCGCACTAAGGTACGCGTGTACATATGCGGAGGGTTAAGATTTCATACTCGAGCGTACACCCTGAACGGCTGCAGAGCAGCTCCACAGACACGAGGTGTTTATCTTCGGGACCAATTGAGTTCACTGATTGTTCATTTGCTGACACGTCTACTAGATTGATCGACAGGTCGAGAAAAAAAAAAAACTAGAGCTGGCAGCTCCAGCCGCAGCGGCGTTCTGTGTTTATTTGTTGTTCATAAAAAGCTCTAAAAAATAAAATAAAAAAACAGGGAGCGCTGGTCCTGCAGCCCACACATCAGCTCAGCACAACAGGAAATCTCCAGACCCTCCTGCAGCCACGCTGGGACTGATTTTAATTCGCTCGTGACAAATTCCTTCATTTCTCACCATTTCAGTCATGGCATCAATGCAGGAGGAAGAAATCACTTGCCTCTTGGCAAAAAAAAAAAAACTAAAACAAAAGAAAAGGCCAGATCAGAGATGAAGAAGGGGAAGTTAATACATTGGTGTTGCATACAAAACAGTCCATCGCCGGGCAGTTTATTGTGCAACATCGCGTACGCGGTCGTAAAAATTGAGCTTTGCGCAGACATGCCCTGCGAGGTACATGCGTACCTCCGCATACGGACGTGCGCGGGAGTATATTCGGGGCTTAAGCCCCTCCATTTGCAACTGGGTCCTATATTTCTTAACCAACAGACTGCCGTCTGTGAGGATCCACAACGTCTCCTCCTCCACCATAACCCTCAGCACTGGCTCCCCTCAGGGCTGTGTGTTGAGCCCCCTCCTGTTCACTCTGTTCACATATGACTGCGCACCTACCCATCCAGGCTGTCATATTGTAAAGTTTGCAGATGATACGGCAGTGGTGGGATGCATCACAAACAATGAGTCCAGCTACAGGCAGGAGGTGGAACACCTGGAGAGCTGGTGCAGGAAGAACAACCTTTACATCAATGTGAAGAAGACGAAGGAGGTAGTCGTGTATTTCAGATGGAACAAACACACCCCCACCCCAACCCCGAATAGGATCTGCAGTGGAAGTGGTCTCCAGCTACAAGTATTTGGGTGTGCACCTGAATGACAACCTCAGCTGGGGTAACAAGACTACCAGCCTAATCAAGAAAGCTTATCAGAGACTCTACTTCATCAGGCGGCTGAGGTGAGCTGGTCTGGGAAGCTCAGTCCTCACCTCCTTCTCCACTCTGAATATAGACACAGTACCGGTAAGTTGAAAATAATGTATTAATAAGATAATACAGATGGGTATTATATCATTAATATAAAACAAGTAGTGGTTGAGTGTTCTGCGTTCAGGCCATAGAAGCAAAGCAGCATGTAGATATGGATCTTGAAGGTAGAGAATCTAAATGTCTGCACATGCCTGCTGCTCTGACTCATCCAAAAGGTCTACTGGTACCACTCCTTGATAAAGAGGCCTTCTACTCAACAAAACCAGCGTAGAAAATTGTGCTCCCACTCACTTTGCTAGGCCCTTAGGGAGTTTCTATAACCTGAAGTTTTGGAAATTTATGCGTTCTCAGCTTTGATCTCCTGAAGTTTCATGAAAGCATTGAAGTAAAAACTTCATCCAGTCAATAAATGTATTTATTTTATAAATTGGGAAAAAAACAAAATATCTTTCATTTTTTCCCCCTTAAAAATGCTAATTTTGCGCTGGAAATGGCTGAAAGACTAAAGAAAGATTTTGCAGAAGATTTTCAACATAATGGACCACACCGAACACCCAATGTCTTCTGGAATAACATTTTACAGTCATTTATTGAACCAGGAGTAGAGATTCCTCTAGGATGAAGTGCATAATCTATTTGCCTCTTATTATTTAATTTTCATTTTATTAATTAAAAAAAACTTGAGATTACAAAAAATATTTCCATTTCAATGACCTTTCTAACTAAAGCACAGCCAAACCATGTCACTAGCCACAGTAAGCAAGACAAATTACGTCGTTAAACTTGACAAAAACTCAAATCAAACTAAACGCATAATAAAAGGCTCTTTGTAAACACATAAACCCAAGTACCAACTTTTTAGCTCACATTGTATAAGACAATTGTTTACAAGTTGATTTGTGATCAAATGTTCTTAAAATCTCTCGAGCTTCACTGATCCATTAAACATATATTCTACTTCACTCTCACCTTACAGGGAAACAGACATTTACATTAAATTTATTTATATTATATTTTAAAACGAATGTTCAAAAAAACCTCAGGAGTCTAAACATAAAAGTTGGTGACTTTTCTGAAAATCACTTCATTAACATGTATTTAACCAGGCAAATCCCACTGAGATCACAGATTATTTTGCAATGGAGACCTGGATCTGAATGCAGCCTAAACATGCACATTTTTGGACTTTGATGAAAATAATCAGACAATATTTTTTTTATCATGGAAAAAGATAAGTTTTGAGAGATAACCTGAACAATACCATTGCAAATATCCTACAAGTGTGTGTAAAAAAATAGATTTTTACCAACCCTGTGGTAACACTGTTTTACAAATACATTTTTAACATAATGCTCAGGACACCATAAATATTTATGTTTGCATCGTGAAATATAAAATACAATCACATTGTCAAAATAGTTTCAAGGTCTATAATCTGCGGTTCTGGAGTCATAATGGTTCTTTGAGCCCTCTACAATGGCTAACAGTAACTTTGACTAACAACAGTACTGCATATGGCAAATTATACGCATGTCGACAAACTATTATACAGCTGAGGTGATGAAAATTGTGTGTGACACTCCATCTAGTGATGATGTATGTGTGTACTATCAAGTTTCATTAAATTATCTTGAGAGGATCAGAAGTTCTAGCCTAGACAAGAGAAAGTTTACTAACATACATACAGAGACTACCATAATATGCTCGTTGAAAAATGCACGTATAATAATTTAAATAACATAGAGGTCAATCATATTGATATTCATAACCACAACAGAAAGGATGCCCTGATGCATGTGCAACAATCCAGACTGGAAAAAACAGAAAGGACTATTTTTTTTAGCAATTATGTCCAAATGTATGTAAATGTGAGAAAAAAGTTCAGTAACAGAATGATGCTTGTAATGCAAAGGGGTCAAACAGATCAGTCTGTTTGCACGAGCAGCTCGTTAGCCTGTTTGTCACTTCATTATTCAGCTTCCAGCCCCACAGTGTTATCTTTTTGAAATGTATCAGGATATTAAACAGTTTTAAACATGTTTTGAAGAGGGTGGCTGAGAAGAAATATGGGCAGTTTGCACAGAGTAAATCGCAGTGTTTCCAATAAATGACTGGCCTAATTTTTATGTTCACTCTAAAATAATTATAGGATGCTTCATTATATTGAAGTGTGATATTTATAATGTTAATTTAAAAAAAGTTTTAAATCAAAACTATCCATCCATCCAAAACTAATGAACTTCTATTCTGTGGCTGAAGACATTTTGCTTCCCATCGAGAAGGCTTTATCAGTTCCAAAAATGTCTGGAGTGTGTGGAGTTCCAAGCTTTATATAGCTGCGTGATAGTCTTTGTTATGTACTTAGATTCACAGATTGGACTAAAACTACACGCCCCTCACAATAGAGTTGTTACGCTCTTTGTTTGCCTGGCTCATGAGAGAGGTGTTTAGGTCACATGCATGAAGGTGTGAATTAGAGTGAAACTGGCTGGGAATCAGGCCTAATGCTGCATTGTAAGTTTTTGAAAGTTGAAATTTGAGACTTCCTCTGTTGAAAGTTTTTTTTTTCTTGTTTGACGTAAATGGCTTATTTTACCCCCCCCCCTCTTAAACCATGTGGCTTCTCTGTCCAAAATATGAACATTTTGATCCTCAATAAAGTGTCCCCCATCCTTGAGATGCAGGTGGACGGCTGACTCTTGTCCTGAAGAGCTAGATCTCCAGTGTTAAGCTATAAGTCTGTAGAGTGTTGTTTAGTTTCTCCAATGTAGAGGTCTGAACATTTCTCGTTGCACTAAACTGCAGACAACACTGCTCAGTTTGGATTTGGGTGTTCTGTCATTAGAATGGACCAGCCTCTGAAAGTCTTGTCAGGTTTGAAATGCACCAGGATGTCATGTTTGGAGAAAATCCTCAGGTTCTCAGATACTCCAGCAACATATGACATGACAATGTTTTTGCATTTGTTCTTTGCCTGTTCTGTGGCATGCTTTTTAGATTTCCTTGTTGGTTTGATCCAAGTCCTGTTAGGATATCTGCAGGTTTGGAGAGAGTGTGGGAGTCCAACAGAAGGTACTGATCTGTATGAGTTGGTTTGCTGTAAACCACAATGTTGAGGTTTCCATCTCTTACCATGTGCACCAAGCAATCCAAAAAAAGGCAGCTTTTGTTATTAGCATCCTCTCTGGTGAACTTGATGTTGTTCTTCACAAAGTTGATGTGTCTGGTGATTGCTTCTACTTTGTTCCCTTGGATTTAGACCAATCATCTGCATATCTGAACCAGTGGCTTGATGTTGTTCCATTGAAGGAGTCCAGGACTCTCTTTTCCACTTCCTCCATGTAGAAATTGGCCACAGTCTGTGACACTGGAGATCCCACAGCACAACTATGCTTCTGATTGTAAAAATCTTTATTGAACTTGACATAAGTTGTGAGAAGATAGAAGTCCAGCAGGGTACAGATCTGGTCCTTATAATATTAACTTCCCAGAAATTAAGAAAAACTCCTATATCACAAGTAATTAATTGATTACATTTTAACAAATGAGATATGAACAATTTTGTTTCTTCACTTATCACAGAAGTTTAGTCTTTTTCTTTGTTCTAGTGTAAAAATAACAAAATTATCAAGATAGAGCTTTAATTTTGTAATAAACAATGACTTTTCATTATAAGCTTAATGAGTTGTGTTATGGACAGCACGGTGGCACAACTGGTAGAGCTGCTGGCTCTCAGGTCCTTGGTTCAAATCCCGGTCCAGGGGCCTTTCTGGGTGGAGTTTGCATGTTCTCTCCGTGCATGTGTGGGTTTTCTCCAGGTACTCCGGTTTCCTCCCACAGGCCAAAAACATGCATGTTAGGCTGATTGGCAACTCTAAATTGTCCCTAGGTGTGAGTGAGAGTGAATGATTGTTTGTCTCGTTTGTCTCTATGTGTCCCTGTGATGGACTGGAGACCTGTCCAGGGTGTACCCCACCCCTCGCACAGTGATTGCTGGACATGGGTACCGGTGACCCCCGTGACCCAAAATGGAAGAAATGGGTAAAAGATAATGGATGGATGGAGTTGTGTTATTTATTTATTTTATTTAACCTTTACTTCATCAGGAAAATCCCATTGAGATAAAAAATCTCTTTTACAAGAGAATCCTGGCCAAGACTGGCAGCAGCACACAGAGGTTACAGAACAATCACAACAAAAACAGAAAAAGTTAACTACGTCATAAACAAATTAATTAAGATAAAGATATATTTATATTTATCTTCAAATAGGTTTTGAGGTTTGAAGAAATTTTATTTACTGAGCAAAGGGGTTTTTAGTTTTCTACATTCGCCTTATAATCTAGCTGCTTTTGTTACTTTTTTGGCCATCTTATTTGTAACAAAAACACAAAATCATCTGTATGCCTGTTTATAATTGTCTATTGTTGTCGCTGTTGTCATCTTTCTTTGTTGAAATCAGGTCAGGTAAATGAGTCCTCGAGGCTCAATGGGATTAATCTGTCTAAATAAAGGTTGAATGAATGGAAAAAAATAGCTCTTTGGGTTGTAAAATTTGTTGACCCCTGAAATAGATTAACACTCCATACAAAATGTCTATATTTCTAAAAAATAAATAAATAAATAAATAAAGAAGAAAAAGAAAACAGCCATTAGATAAACAAACTTACTTTTGGAGTTTTTCATATTCACGCTCAAAATCTCTTTCAACCTAAAAAAGAGAAAAAATAAATCCCACAGATGAATAATGGCAGAATGACTAAATTTATTAAAGGCACCAATAATAATTACTTGTGTAGAAAAAATGAATAAACAGCCCATTTCACTCACTTTCAAGCTAAATTCAGTCCAGAGTGAAAATACAGAGGCAGAAAGAAGGACTCAGAATTGATTCCTTCTTTGTTTCACCTCAGAGTGACGGAGGTAGTCACAGAGCTAAATTAGCTTTTGTCTGTAAGGCAGCAGGTCCCACTAATAATACAGTGACATCATTTTACTGGGTGTTACCTCACACAGATTTGGCACAGAGCCACCCATGTTTGGTCATTGCCAGCAGCGACTTTGTAAGAATAGACTTTGCTGAGCTGTTGAAGTACAATAGATGTGTGAAATGGGCTAATAAGCAGATAACACTGATTTTAAAAACAATCCTTGAAAATATACCACCTTTAAACAGAATAGCAGGCACTCACATACAGGTCCTTCTCAAAAAATTTGCATATTGTGATAAAGGTCATTCTTTTCCATAATGTAATGATAAAAATGAAACTTTCATATATTTCAGATTCATTGCACACCAACTGAAATATTTCAGGTCTTTAATTGTTTTAATACTGATGATTATGGCATACAGCTCATGAAAACCCAAAATGCCTGTTCCAAAAAATTAGCATATTTCATCCCACCAATGAAAGACAAGTGTTTTTAATACAAAAAACACCAACCTTCAAATAATCATGTTCAGTTATGCACTCAATACTTGGTCGGGAATCCTTTTGCATGAATGACTGCTTCAATGCAGCGTGGCATGGAGGCAATCAGCCTGTGGCACTGCTGAGGTGTTATGGAGGCCCAGGATGCTTCGATAGCGGCCTTAAGCTCATCCAGAGTGTTGGGTCTTGCGTCTCTCAACTTTCTCTTCACAATATCCCACAGGTTCTCTATGGGGTTCAGGTCAGGAGAGTTGGCAGGCCAATTGAGCACAGTAATACCGTGGTCAGTAAACCATTTACCAGTGGTTTTGGCACTGTGAACAGGTGCCAGGTCGTGCTGAAAAATGAAATCTTCATCTCCATAAAGCTTTTCAGCAGATGGAAGCATGGAGTGCTCCAAAATCTCCTGATAGCTAGCTGCATTGACCCTGCCCTTGATAAAACACAGTGGACCAACACCAGCAGCTGACATGGCACCCCAGACCATCACTGACTGTGGGTGCTTCACACTGGACTTCTGGCATTTTAACATTTCCTTCTCCCCAGTCTTCCTCCAGACTCTGGCACCTTGATTTCCGAATGACATGAAAAATTTGCTTTCATCCGAAAAAAGTACTTTGGACCACTGAGCAACAGTCCAGTGCTGCTTCTCTGTAGCCCAGGTCAGGCGCTTCTGCCGCTGTTTCTGGTTCAAAAGTGGCTTGACCTGGGGAATGCGGCACCTGTAGCCCATTTCCTGCACACGCCTGTGCACGGTGGCTCTGGATGTTTCTACTCCAGACTCAGTCCACTGCTTCCGCAGATCCCCCAAGGTCTGGAATCGGCCCTTCTCCACAATCCTCCTCAGGGTCCGGTCACCTCTTCTCGTTGTGCAGCGTTTTCTGCCACACTTTTCCTTTCCCACAGACTTCCCACTCAGGTGCCTTGATACAGCTCTCTGGGAACAGCCTATTTGTTCAGCAATTTCTTTCTGTGTCTTACCCTCTTGCTTGAGGGTGTCAATGATGGCCTTCTGGACAGCAGTCAGGTCGGCAGTCTTACCCATGATTGCGGTTTTGAGTAATGAACAAGGCTGAGAGTTTTTAAAAGCCTCAGGAATCTTTTGCAGGTGTTTAGAGTTACGTCGTTGATTCAGATGGTTAGGTTAATAGCTTGTTTAGAGAACCTTTTCATGATATGCTAATTTTTTGGGACAGGCATTTTGGGTTTTCATGAGCTGTATGCCATAATCATCAGTATTAAAACAATTAAAGACCTGAAATATTTCAGTTGGTGTGCAATGAATCTGAAATATATGAAAGTTTCATTTTTATCATTACATTATGGAAAATAATGACCTTTATCACAATATGCTAATTTTTTGAGAAGGACCTGTATTCCAAATACTGATGAAAACAGAATTTTTCATTCAAGTCGAGGTAAATTGATGTGTGACTTTATCAGGTTTCAAATCCAAAAAAACATTGCAGAGAGGAGCTTGCTGACATAAGCTCACCCACACATGAAGACTTGTCTTGTCTGAATGGGATCTATCCTAGTTTGTCCCTCATCTCTCTTCAACAAGTTACTGAACCCTCGTGGCTTCCTGTCTCGTGGTTCTGTGGGCTCCAAAGTTTAAATGCAGGGGCAAAAGCAATAAAAGAAACAGTTGATACAACGGCTCAAGTGGACCATCTAACTGGCCTGTATGTAACCCACTCCATGGGTTTTGCTAAGGATGGCACAGGAAGCTGGAAAGCCAGACTTACTGTGACTGCTGGGCCACAAAGCCATTACAGTGGAAGTGGTTTTCACCAGCAAGGGGAACACCTACTCACTGTCACTTCAAGGTAATCACCGTCTGCCCCCTGAAGTGGCTCAAACAAATTAGGGTTAAAAAAAAAAAAATCTTCCACTGCTGTGCATCAACATCAGCATAAGGATGTTTGTATTTGTCACTCATTTAGCGTAAAGACTACAACTGGACCTTAGCAAACAGATCTGTTTTATTTTAATATAAACTTTGAGTCATGTGGGAAAAAATATGGTGTTTATGACTTACAGTTTTAGAGACGATCTGTTTTTTTGGTTGTCCAATCTTGAAGGGAATCCTGAAATGACACAAAAATCAATGAGAAGTGAAAAATGACCGGTGAGATTACTGAACAGTATAATACACAAAAATCAGTTCTGGTCTTAAGAGCATGAGCACCTCTTTAAAATGACTAACACAGACAGCAGGGGGCTGTAAACCCCTGTCCCTCTCAAATGTCTAGTCAGTGACATATACATTAACTTCATGTCATCGCTGATCACATCTGCCATCCACTGCAAATCGTCTCACAACAGAAGTGCTTGAACACTCTTCTCTGTGTGGTTTTGCTTCATGGCCCCAACCAACAACCAGATAAGATGCTCTATTGTGTTTCAGGAAAATATTAAATATTTTTCAGAACGTCAGACATGAACCTGAACATAACGGGAATCAAATAAATAACTATCAGAAGTGAGAGGTGTATTTAGTTACATTCATATCATTCTTTTGGAATGAAGTATAATTCACAAGAAAACACTCATTACAGGATTTGATCCAGTAATCAGTTCCTTATTTCTTAAAAAGCCTTAAGCATCAAAGCACAAATCCACAAGTCACAAAGCAAAACAAAAAAAAACTGTTACTGTCTGAAGCTTGTCATTCACACTGACGTGTCACCAATGATCTGAAGCCTGAGATATTTGAAGGACAGTTGCTGATAAAGGTAGGGCAAGGAGCAGTTCTCTATAGAAAGGCATGCAGACTAATGGGAGGGAAAAGCGAGGGTGTGATGGAAGTCCTCGTTGTGCCACCCGTGAATGTTACTGATGTGTGGAGATCCTTTTGATGACAGCTCAATCATAAAATTTAACAAGGTCAAATAACAGCAGGCTCTGTCGTAAGAAATACATGAAAATAAAAAATGCTGATTACCATGCCGTTTAAATTACAATTTGAAAGAATAAAATAAAATAAATTGCTACCACAGTCATTTAACTCCCCTGCTGCTCTTGGGTCAAAGTGGCCCACAAGGTGAGCAAAAGCAGCAGGACGGTAAATACAAAACATATATACTGTTATTTTCTGGCTAAACAAGTAGGTTCACTCACTCTGTCATAGTTAGAATGAGCCAGCATGAAAGAAAAACACTGATAAATTAAGGTGAGTCACTTTTACCAAACACCTGAGCGATACACACTCAACCCACGGATTTAACCGTCATTGAAATTTGTGAGGGATCCCTGATTACAACAGCAAATGCTTTAACAGAGACGTCTCGTGTCAACTTTAGCTGGAGATCAAGTTGCATTCTCCTGAAACTACAGAGATGAGGACAAGCCTGTTGCCGAACCTTGTAAAATCAGTTTTACTGTTTAATTCTTACAAAAAAAGAAGCTAAAATGCCAGTTGAGAACCAGTTTAGCTGAGACACAATAATAATAATAATAATAATAATAATAATAATAATAAAAGCTATGCAAGAGATTTACAACTGAAATTAAAGAGAACAAACAAAATATTGTCCAAACACCAAAAAAAAAAAAAAAACCATATTTATGAAGAAGCTTTAGAAGTTCTAGTGTGTGGACATTTCGGGAATAAAATGTTGACTTCCTACCGCAGAACCATTAATGCTCTAAGTAGAAAAATAAATGTTTTCCTTCCAGTGCTCACTTTTCTGTTTTCATAAGATTTCACTCTTCAACTTACTGGAGAATGAATTACCAGAAAATTTATATAAAGTAAAGGCATGTAAAAAAAAAAATAAAAAAAAATACTTTTTTTAAATGGAGGAATCTTACTCTTTAAATGCTCATGGGTTCTGGCAATCACACACCCTCAAGGCAGATGAACACAGCAGAATAATGAGTTTAGAAAACTTCAGACCAACATTTTCAATGAGCAATATAAACAGGAATATAATTTCACAAGAATGATCACAGAAAGTAAATAAAGTGGTATCAATAATGTGACGTTGCTGCACATTTTCAGGCCTAAAATAATACAATTTAAAGAGACTACCTATTTGCAGTCATTATCAACAAGCTAGCAATTATACAGGTATCTGATCTGTGACGTAACACGGTACAAATCGCTGGCATCATGGAAGCACGTAGGCATAAACAAAGAAGTAACAGTCTTCTCTTTTCGGGACACATTGTGCACCAACTGGAAGAAGCAGTGGCTTTTCACTAAAACTGCAAATGTGAACGCCATTAGAGAGATACTGCATCATTTGACCTTGGATATTCCATGGAGCACAGAGGGCTTGTTGAAGATGTTGGGAAGTGAAATTGTTTTGATGATGACCCCAAAGTCAAACCCCTTGCGTCATAAAACCTAGTGTGCAGGCCCTGCTGGAATGCATCAGTCAGCAGAGACAATAAAGGACTCTTTTCAATGGCAGAGGACTCCACTCTTGACCTTGTGGTTGGCAGTGCATGATGGCAAAAGTCCTGCTTGCCAGCTATTGACGATTGGGCTGAACTAGATGACGCCATCTTCCTTAACGTCTTGCTTGAAAATGACTTAAGGAATGTATGATCCTTTATAAAGCGAGTTGATATACATCAACGTCACCAAAAAGTTAATGTATCTTTCAATTCACTGTGAATTGCCTTCATGAATAGTGAGACGAGAATACTGTAAACCTTTGAGTCCTTTGAGACCTAATGTGTGCAACATCGCTACGTCATTGTTTTAAAGGGCCTTTAATGGTATTTTCAGACTTTCATTTAACATGTATCCATGTCAAAGACGCTATGTGCCATAAAATGTACACAATAAGTGGCATACATACAAAATAAGACAATATATAAAACAAAAAATGAACTAAATATGATAGTCAAGCAGCCTTATCTGTTTAATAGTGTAAAGGTTAGGCCAAAGTGAGCAACTGCAAAGAAACAAAATATATTTGTTGCTAGAAATGTTATAAAGTGGAAGGAAATGTACTCAACACACTCCCTTAGACTTTAACTGTTCCACATTCTCTTCCTTTACTTGTCAGCTTTTTGCCCAGATGCACGCTGAAGAATTTGAAAACTATCACTAAAAGTCTGACGTGAACCAACACATGGAAGTACTAGTGCTGTTAAAACTTTGGCATCCAACAGAACTTGCCAGCTGCAGTCAACAATGCATAATGTGTAAATTGACATTAGTAAAAGAGAATTACTGGAGAACAACAGACACATTGCTTGACTATTTGTGTGACAACAATGTCTAGCAATTAGAAGTAAACCCTTTATACACCACAAAATAAATGACATTGGGAGATAACACTGGTTAAAGGTGTCTGCTTTTTTCTGTCACGTTTGCTGATGCTCCATTTACAATAATATTTAACTGAGTGCTGGATGAGAATATATGTTCATTTTGCCTGTGGGAACTTATTTAAGAAATAACAGTCTTCTATTATCTTTTGTTTCTGCTGTAAAAAAATCGGCCTGAACGACTATAATTTTCAAATGATCCCATATCTTCTCAGTGTGGCTAAGAGTGCTGACTGATGACAGGTTGAGTGTTTTCATTTTATTTTCACCTTTTTGTCACAAACATCGCAGACTGAATATTCACAATAGATTCTTGGAGCTGTGCCACATGACCAGTTGTTACTGTTTGCAAACAACATTTAAACTCAGACATTTATTACCACTTTAACCAGCTGGTAGGACAGCCCATACTGCAAGCTGCAGAAGTCGAGAGCTCTTAAGAACAAAAGAGAAAAAAAGAGCTGAGTCTGTGAAAAGCAATGAGTAATTCAAATCTCTGATTGCTCTCCAGCTTTTATGTTTTATGGACCAAAGCAACCACAACCCACAGAAATTTGTAAAATTCACTGATATGAGTGCAACTGCAGTGCACTTCCTCTCACGTTAATAGGAAATCAACATAATAGTAATTTTATAGAAAATACCAACGGTTTAAAAGGCATCTAACAATGCACACAACAAACATTTATCATTATGATGTTCTGAACAGAGAACAAATAGTGTTTTTGTGACAGGCTACCTGAAACAAAGCGCCCAAGTACCAAATTAAAACTGTTGTTTTTGTCAAAGTGTCTTCTACATGTGGACACAACTCAGACTCAGCATTTTCCTGCCTGTTAATAGTTGGTAGCCCTTGGTAGCCATGACATGAGACATAGAGCCTGGAGTATGGAGAAAGAGGCAAAAGTTTTTGTACTGGCTTGTGTAATGGCTAGCCAAACAAGGGTCTCATATTTATAATTTCTCAGACTTACAAAACAACTCTCAAAAATGGCATATAGCTGTGAAAGGATGTTTCATTAGCCAATATTAAAACTCTTTGATTTGCTTGACTGTTTAGTTTGTTGACGTTTTCGTTACCTAAAACTATCTGTTATTACAAAAATGTACGTGTTCGGACCATAGATAGATATTTTATTTAGTTTATTAATATTTATTTAACCAGGCAAATCCCATTGAGATCACAGATCTCTTTTGCAAGGGAGGTCCGGGTCTGAAGGCAGCCTAACATGCATGTTTTTGATCTGTGGGAGGAAACCGGAGTACCTGGAGAAAACCCACGCATGCACAAGAAGAACATGTAAACTCCACACAGAAAGACCCCAGGTCCAACCGGGGATTGAACCCAGGACCTTCTTGCTGTGAGGCAACAATGCTAACCACTGAGCCATCGTGCTGCCTATTGTCAATGGTGACAAGGCCGTTATGCATCAGTCTGCTAGATCAGAGTATCCAGTTAGTCAAAAGTTTACTCAACTCGTGGCACGATAATGAAAGTAAATAAACATCTAAAACTGATGTACTATTAGAGTCAGCCATATTCAAGACTCCCATCACCACTAACCAACATTGCCCATGCAAATAGCTATAACTCATGGAATTTGACAATTATGTGCTAAAATTTATTGTAAAAGTAGAGAAGTTAGCCACAAAACATACTCTGAGCACTAAGTTGTCCCTCAAAATCTTACAATATTGTGTAACAGTGTTTCCCTTAATTACTGACTTTTGGCAGGGTGCTCGGTTCTGTTGACAGGGCAGGACACCCTCCTTCGATAATGGTACGGGAAACACTGCGTAAGACTGTACAAAGCATTGTTTTCAGTGTTTGACCCAAATAACATCTTTGTCATTTCTCAACATAATGAACTTAGTGTAAAACTCTGCATGAAAAGCAGCGGGTGACATGCATTTCACTGTCTAACCACAATTACAGTGACAATTAATTCCTCGTGGGCTTTCCCCCGCAACTGTAGTTCTTTACTGGGGGTGCACCGATTGCAGTTTTCTGGATGATCAACGATCTCTAAAAAGTCTGACCTGCCGATTCCGATTTTGGCCGATATCAATTATGTTTTATAAGGTCACAATGCACCTTCAATTTTCCAATCCTATTTTATTGAAAAACATGCCCTTGAACAATATCCTAGAAACAATACAAACTTGTTTTAACTGGCCACGAGGTAGTGCTCTGAAATATAAATGACGTTTAGACGACTTGTTAAAACTACAAAAAAATCTGTAAAATCGGTTTTGCATGAAAGTATCGGCAAATCTCCTAAAATTAAGGAAATCGGGACGGCCCTATTCTTTACATAAAGTAATATGTTTTAAGATCATCATATTCTTATCATAAAGTTTACCCTGCAAGAAATATTTTAAATGAGATACATGTGGTGTAAAAACAGAAGTAAATATGAACTTGAGGTGAATAATATTAAATATTTCCCTCAATCATGAGTACCGTACAATTACTACAAAATATGAACCTAATTCCAGCACCTAAATGTCCTTATTAATTATATTATGGCTTCATCTTGTTATCTTTAGTGCAAAACTGGGAACTACACTTTCAAAGGTTAGTCTGTATTGGGACAGATTTAAGGGCGACACTAGCAAGTGATCTGACACTGTACAAGTGACACTTTTTCAGACATTCTTTGTTTCTAAACAGATTAGCTGAAGCTCACTTTAGATAACGTAATTTAACTGCTTTGTGAAACTCATCCCTCGTTGAAGCGAACACGTATGAGGCTTAATTTGCGATCCGCGGAGTTTAAAATGCTAAAGGCTAACTCCCGTCTACTTCTGCCCTGCTGTCTGATTAGCATTTCCAGGAACTAGCCGGAGCCCCGGTCGATAAGACGTTCTCTTTATCATTTCAAATAAATCGCTTCAAGTTATAACTTAACCCCAATCGATACATCAGAGTAGAGTAGCTAAGATACGTACCAGCTCATTCTGAGGGAATTTTTATTCCGGTTTCACTCGGTAGTTGTACTATCTCCCGAGAACCATCGCTTGCTACAGCCTCACAGCGCCGAGCGTCAACCGGAAGTCATCGCAGCCGAGCAGTCCGTGTTTCCTCTGAGGAAGTCCTACGACAAAAAAAATTAACACAACGTAGGAAAAAAAGGCACAATGTGGAATTAATGTAATATTATCAGTCGATACAGTGGTATAGTTGTTGCTAAACTATTTTAAATGTGATGTAATTTACATTTTTCTTTCAAATGTGTGTTTGTTATGTAGGCTACACGCTGGAAAGCGAGCAAACAGGAGGACTGTAGGCAAGTTGTCTTATATTTTTTCTTTATTCAAGTACTTACATAGAAATAACAGAACATTTGCATTACAACAAACTGAAGTGCCAGGTAAACGGAGGAGCACATCTCCCCATCACAAGGGTAGAGTCAAATTTATTTAAATATTCAGCTCATCATAAAAGGACCTTATTATAAGGTAATAAAAAAACAAACAAACAAACAAAAAAAAAAAGACATCCACGACATTTTTAACAAGACTCCTAGTTTTCTGCAACAGAAAAATGCCAACAGAACAGTTAGTCCATGGTGTGTTTCCAATTGTCAAGTCTTGCATTGTTGTTTCTCCCATTTCGCTCAATGAGACTTTTATTTTTTCATGCATAATAAAGAAAGGTGCACCACCCACTGCATCTGTGGGCAGCACTGTGGAACATGTCCGTGCACATGCAAAAATGAGGATATTCTGTCAGTGAAAGTGAACACAACACAACAGAAAAAAAACTGAGGATCGACTCCATCTGAACGCCACTGTTGAAGACCACAAAATCCCTGAAGCCACCCTGTTGACCTGAAGATGACATGAGTCGGCTAAATTATCTACATATTACTAAAATCATGAACTTGTTTTTTGTTTGGTTTGAAAGAAAATGAATTATTATTGATTGCCACAAGTGATCCGAAGCCCGTAGCCTTATGCCCAAGGCCAACTCTACAAAAACTGAGCCGGGCGGTCACGCACAGACATCAGCAAAAGGCTGCCTTCAGCTACACACAGACGGAGGTCACATTTAGGATTTGTTGCTCCTGTAAAGTTTTAGTCATGTATTGTTTTTGATCAGCCAACCTTGCAACCCAGTTTGGTGCAAAGATGGCTGCCGAGGTTGGCCCAGATCCAGCACAGAGAAAAGGACGTGGATGAGACAAATCATACAGAACTCACTGTTTACAGCCTTCATAACATAGAGCGCACAATTGGATGCTGGAGAAAACAACTTGTTTTGGGGATTATTTGTGTATACTTGTAGCATTCGCAGATACACAAACGTGACGGAGCAGGACTGATGGTATTTTGAGTTTCCAGACTTGTAATGGCTTCATTTGGACTTTAAAGCAGTTTGGTTGTAGGCTCTGCCTTACTTTGGATCAATCTGCAATACAAACACAGTTTTCTCCTAAAGACGAGCATAACTTTGAATTATTCTAACATTAAACTCACGCTTTAAAACACCGTTTTGGTTATGAACTCTGCTGTCTCCTCTCTATCAGGATGTTTGCACTCAAAGCCGTCATTCATTTAATCTTTAACCCGTGCAAGATTACTGTAACAGTATTCATCTGGTTAAATAAATAAGGAATATAATCTGCAAAACTAATTATTATTTTTTTGGACTTTGTCCAGTCAAGATGTTCATTTCTGTCGCAGTTTATTTTTGTTGCAGCAGAAAAGTAAAAGTTATCCAACCAATGCGGAGGAGCTGTGCGTTTTCACGACACAAAGAAACATTTGATTTGTGTCATGTTAAATATTGCAGGCTGTGTGAACTTTTAAACTTTTTTAAACAAGTGCCAAGAGGTCTGTTCATTTAGCCATGTAGATGAGTTTAGAAAAGACTCTCTCAGGCCAAATTAATTGGAAAATAAATGGATTCTTGCCAGAAGGCTCAGCAGTGAAAACGGTTGCAGGACAAAGTGTGGCCTGCAAAGCTCATTTCTGCATGAACTGTGTTCTCGGCGGCGCCGCTTGTCCGAATCTTTCCTTTGGCCTTTGTCGGTTCCCATCCTGTTTTAGCACAATTGTTATATTTGCTGACGGGCACTGTATTTTTCTCGGCAGCATTTAACAATGTTTAAACATGTTTTCTGCAGTCAAGAAGCACAGTCAGTGACCTGACAGAAATCTGTAAGAATATCATTAAAAAAATTTTTTAAAAATCAGGCTAGATCGGAAGTTTTCTTTTATATTGAGGAGAAATAATATAAGATAATATTTCAAATTCAAAAAGTATTATTTCGCACTGAAAAGGTGATTACTTAACGAGTCTGTTTTTAGATTGATACTTGTTTGGCAACTTAAAAACGCACACCTCAAAATATACACCATCATTTTTTCCTCATTCTTATTTCTCATCATTTTTATTGGTTACTTCTCATAAATAGTGTTAATTTTTTTTTGTTACACCTGAGCTCCATAAACCCACAAAGTTTTCTTAGAGGAAAAAAATGTCCAGGTTATTTAAAAGTAAGACAAACAATGCTTTTAGAAAACAGACTTTTATAAAAAAAAAAAGGTGTGGGTTTTAATGATATATGTTAACATGAATATAATACATTTAAAACCAGTGAAGCCATTAGCAGAAGCCGTCACAAAATCTTGTCACGGAATGATAAAACTGGTATTTCCTTCTTTCAGCAGACAAGCGAGGTGAGTAAAGAGTCATTAGTGAAAACTATTTTCATGCTCTGAAATGTATTTTGTTTGTTAAACGTTTCAAACATTTGGGAAAACGTCGTAAATAAGAATTTTTCTATAGCGGGGAGTTGTGGTAATTTATATAAATCTTTTTTTTTTTAATGGAGATGCACAAAATAGTGTTGCTTTTTCATTCAGAAAACATATTAGTGCTTCCTTGAACTGGTTTCCACTTTCAAGCAGACGTCGCTGCTTCCATTTGTTGTTTCTAGTGGAACATTCTTTGCACCATACTGCAGCAATCTATAAACTGTGCAGTCTATAACAACTAAATGTTTTTTTGCCATATAACAATATTAGGAAAATCTTTAGGACAATCTGCACAAGTCGGTTGAAAGTTCTCGTTTATGCAGACATTTGTATATACATAGTGTGCATGTATGGATGCACGTATGTGCACAACTGAATACTGAATGATGGAGTGTTTGACACTTGAGTACAAAAGGTGGCATTTTTCACCGGAGCTACACATTTGATTACTGTACAAAAAGAACAACACCTCATTTTACAGCTCAGTCTCTCTGCATTAAAAAAATATGTAAACATGGATTTGGAAGTTTTTGCTTTTTAAAATTTATTTATTACTTTCTTACCATTTAATGTTCATCTTTTGGCATCTTCAGCCAGGTAGTTTAATCTTTTTACACTGAACAGCACAAACAAAAGACCTCATTCGTCTTTTCTTTTACATACCGCTCGTTTGCAACCCAGTGTTGGCTTATTTATTTATGTTTTGTAATTAAATATTCAGTCCGCCTTGCCGTGCTCCAAGTTAATCTGATTTACGAATTGTTGGCATATGTTATTTCATTGCATATTGCAGAACACATGAAAAATGAACAGGATTGTTGAGCTTTCAAGAATAAAAACATTAAAAAAAAAACTACATTTGGCAACACAATGTAAACCCATCACATAAGAAATGAAAACAAGTAACACACAGTGTTTCGTAATGACTTAAAATAAATAAGTATTGGCAAAGGCATCACTCACTGCAGGCATGTGCGGACATGTAAGAGGACAAGACATCGGTTTGCTTTGTGTGACCCAGTCCATCATTATCTAGATTTAACCGAACGCTGCGGGATCATCTAAACCTGCGGTGAATTAAACCAACAAGCTGTTGCCACTGTTGGATATGGCAAATATCAGGCAAAAAGATAAGAACTAGACTGACTGCATCACCCTGATACATTTGGCACATTAAAAAAAAAACATTCAAATAAAAAATAAAAAAAACACACTACACCTCAACAAAAAGACAGTCACGTGCCACTATTAAGGTATTCATGACGGTACACAAATATAACCAATTGCACTTTTAAACAGCCTAATAAAATTAATGCATACATCCCAGACAACTAACACTTTCACTGAGCTCCATTATTGTCTGTTGGCACCCCTATCATGGATTCTGGCTAAGAACATTTCTGTAAAATTTACATAAATGTGTTCACCTCAGAACCTATCGATACACAGAGGTTGTTGGGACAGAATGTGCTTTTAGCACCCGTCTTTGTGTTGACACTGTGTTGCAGTAGCTGAGGCTTTCGATTGCTTAAAAGTAAAGGAAAAGCAGCCCTTCCCCTCGTACTCAAACTAAAGGCGTCCATCTCAAAACAGAAGGAACTGAAAGGAGCAGGGGTGTAAACGAGAAGAGAAGAGTCACCTATTTATCTCATAGTAGATGTGATCCTTTCCTCCCAAGTCTCTTTGTGCTCTAGTCCATGTGCACGTAGTGATGGTCATGACGTTCCCACTGCTGGCCCCCCACAGCTGGGCGGTGAGCTGTGGTTCCCAGCCGCCCCACTGCTCTTATCCGCCTGCTTCTTGTCCTTCTGTTTAAGATGAACCTTTGCATGTCTCTTTCGCTCGTCGCTCCTGGCGAACTTGCGTCCGCAGAACTCGCAGGAGAAGGGTTTCTCTCCCGTGTGAGTGCGAATGTGCGTGGTCAGGTGGTCGCTTCGGCTGAAGGAGCGCATGCATATCCGGCACTGGAAGGGTTTGTGACCTGTGTGGATGCGGAGGTGACGAGTGAGCTCGTCTGAGCGCGAGAAGCGCCGGTCGCAGTTCTCTGCCGGACAGGCGTGTGGCCGTTCGTGGACGGGCGTTTTGCTGGGACGGTTGGGGTACTTCCGAGGCCGGATGGGTTTGAGGGTGAGAGTCTGAGGCGGCGGGTGGTGCTGAGATGGGTGCTGTTGCCCGCCGATGAAACCTGGGTGGATTTGTTGCTTGTCCTTGAATGCTCTGATGGTCTCCAGGGGTGTGATGGGTGGAGGGTTGACTCGGATGGGATCCATGGACTGGAAGGGCTTGTGCTCCATCACACCAACCTCCCCCTGATGATGAAAAAGGTTGTAGTCAGGGATCATGGAAAACAGGCTGCCATCCATGGGGGCTTTGGACGTGGAGTGATAGTCATTGCCAGGGTAGGGTAGAGCTGTGCTGGTGGCAGGGCTGTGGTGAAAGGAGACTTGATCTTGGTACAGGTCGCTGCAGGTGGAGTAGGCAGGCAGTGGCGGGCCGTATACCTGCTCCATGTCCGACGTCTGTCCGCCCATGCTGGCTGCAGAGGATGATGTCTGCGTCGTAACCGTGCCGGGTGACGGAGAGACACCCAAGATCCCTGCACTGACCAGGCTGATGATATTGTTATCGGGGCACCAACCAGAGCCACCAATTCCACCCGAAGGAGGAGTGTCGAAGGCAAACTTCCCTAAATATGTGACGGTCTGCCCGCTGCGGTTGGACTGGAAGCTGGATCCATACTGAATCTCTGAGCTCGCCTTCTCGTTCCCCATACCCAGATCCATGATATTATCTAGATCAAAGCAAATACAAAAGAGAACATTATTAAATTAACCATTTAACATACACAGTCTTTTAGAATAGGTTTGAGGCATGAATTCAGTTAAAAACGAACTTAATCAACTTTTCTCAAATGTTTTGTTTCAAGGCAAAAAAGTAAAAAAATAAACGGAAAGCTCCCATACTCATGAAGAAACGTGAGCTGTGTCAGACCTGGAAGTTAAGTGACTGAATGCTGCGTCTGAGAGAGTGGTGTCTGTCTCTCCCTCACAGATCCCACAAGCACTCATAAATCAAGACCTAAACACCCCCTTTGATCCAGTCATTGTGTCCCTCAGGAGGACAGCCAAACGGAGTGGCAAGACTTCATGTCTTAACAGCAGGGAGGATTACAAGGCAGACGCCACAAACCCAAAAACGCCCGAGAACTCAAGACACGTTTTGAAACACAAAACATCTGGAAATAAATTCAAGTGTTTCCTTTTTTATGTTTTTTTTTTTTTTTTTTTGCACATACCTTACAGTTTCAAACTTCTTCCAAAGATGAAAAGAAAAATCTAATCAATTTTTAGGGTTTTATTTTAGTGACTGCCATGCTCTAAAAAAAAATAATGTGGCATTTGAAAAATAAATCTTTCCAAATCAGAAGTTCAAACAAACACCTCTTCCCATTTGCAGGAGAATTTGAAATGTTTGTTTTATTACAACCTGCTAGAATTTGTCTGCAAAAAAAAAACTAAAATAACAATAATAAAATGACAAAGTGGATAAAAATAATTTAACAGAGTTCACAACATTTTTTTTTATGTATGACATTAAGAACATGCTTCTGTATTGATGTTAATAAAATGTTTTCTGAACCTTTTAAACATTTAGTGAAGGGTTTGTACAAATATATATATATTTTTCTTTTTTTTAAATGCGAAATCAAAAATGTAAAACACCAGTTTTTTTTTGCTCCAGCTGCAAATCACCACAAATATTCAGATTTTACAGCTTATGTTGAGCATTTCTGTCAACACATAAAACAGAAACACCCTAGAGCTCATCATTAAGTTATAGATGAATTCAAATTTAATCTTTTACCTCACATCTCGCTTATATATAAATAAAAAACGACCTAATCTCGGATTTTATAAACTTAGACCCGCTCGTATTTAATTGCATTTATAGGGGGGGGGGGGGGGGGCATTTATTTCTGCGTGTGAAAATTTAAAACGCACATATGTGATAACTCGTCTAAATAAAAACTAAATCCATTTAAAAATGATGAACAATTTAATTGTATTCAAATAGATAAATGGCGCGCGTTAGTCTGCAAGGTAAAGTCTCTACATTAAATGTTGAATTTGACAGCTTAAAAAATGCTATTTATTTATTTATTTAGTCCAATATTGATCCGTCACCTTTAAAATATTTCAGATTTATTTATGACCCGAACCAGTGGTTGTGTTTACTCTGAAACATGAGCTTCATATTATAAATCAGTGTTAGTTCGGGCCAGGCGTTTGAACGTGTTTCTAGGAAGCGCGCACCCACACACGCCTACTGGAACCAGGGTTGTGAATGAAAGTCCCTGTTTGAGATGATGACCCTGGTTTATTTATTTATTTGTTTGTTTGTTGTTCAGGGGGATCTCAAATCTGCAGGTTGTGGTCTCACCTGTAGTGTAAAATATGACCTAAGAGCTGGAACATGTTTCTGAATGCGTAAAATAATCTACTCATAAAAACATTTTCTCATTTTTTAAAGAATTAAAACCGCAACAGCTTTAAGTGTTACACATCATTTGAGCCTTGACATAATTTAAAAAAAATAAATAAAAATTGCCTTTGTTGTGTAAATTCTGACATTTTTGGCGCGCGGTAATTGAGTCAAACCAGAATTGATTTATTTACTATTTTAAAAAGATGATCTCTAAACTTGATTGTAGTCAAACAGGTGAACTGAATCACACCAGAGCCCGCATGAAGGAGGTCGTTACAGGAGCGCGTGTTGTGCGCAACAGAGCGCAAACAGGTGCCTCCAAACCCGGAGACAACTGTTGCCGCCCGCGCGCGCATCGCACTTTGAGCCGCTGAAGAAATCATCCAACTAAACAAACAGAACTCACCTGTGTTCATCTGCGAGTAGTGGTTAATAGATTCCGTATTGGTGAAAATATTCATAGACGTCGGGATGTCCTCCTCCGGGTACAGGCTGTCAGGGATCGTGTTTATTAAACTGCTCATGGTAAGAGGGATCTTGTCCGCTAGTTTCCCTGTCATAGCACTTCGATTCAATCCGACATTTAAAAGCAAACAAACAGCGCGCAGGTATCCAACACCAGACACGCGCGCACCGGCTCTTCTCAGAGGAGGCTGGAGCAGGTGCCGATCAGGAGACGAGGCGCAGGATGGATCCTGAAGATCTTATCCGAGTATCTCGCGGAGGAACGAGCAGCTCCGGGTCTCTCTCTCTCAACCTGTCTGTCTGTCCTGTCCTCGTCTGTGCGCGCACGAGCTATTGTTGTGAGTCTGAGCACTGTGGAAGGGCTGCGTGCGTGTTGTGGGGGATTGTGAAGTTCAACGGAGGAGGAGATGATGCTTGAACAAGAGCCGCTCTACTTGTTCTATTAGAGCTGGAGAAAGGGGACTCCAGTCTAAATAGGGGGATGGAACATTTGCGTGACGTAGATGACCATATATGGACATGGGCGATCAGCTCCAGGCTCTCCGCGCGTCAGTCGGTGGAAACTACAGTGGAGGCAAAAAGGCTCCGATAGAGAGAGAGAGAGATGGCAGCAAAGTTTACAGAAATCCAGATGTGACATCCAGCTGCGTCCTTCTCGGGGATCAGCCGGAGGCTCTCCTCGGTTCCCGTCCTTGTGAAAAGTGATTAAGTAGCTTCTTATCTTTATTATCCTCAGTCCTTGTGATATTTCAGTGGGCGAGCTCAAGCATCTCTGCTCACAAGTAAAACAAACAAAAACCGTGTTTTGTCTTTCTTTTCACACCACTTTTATGTCACACACGTGGTATAAAGTTAAATAAAACTATAAACAAAGTAGTTAAAAGTTGCTGTTTTTGCCATCAGGCGTACCCTGCGTTCACACAGGACTTTGTATCTTTTTCTTTTTTACCCCACTGGTGAACTTCCACACACTTTGTGCGGTCCTGGATTGCAGAACTCTGGTTCAAAGCCCCCTTCTTTCCCTCAAGCAGCATCGCTGTCAAACAAAGGCAGTAATTGACGAAGTTAATCGTTTGTAAATATTGCAAAGCTTTGCACAGGCTTGTTTTGACTTGGAGCCCGAGCGGCCGGTTGAGTGGAAGCTCCAAATAAGGCAGTGTCCGGCCACGCCCCATTCGCGTCCGTATTTGGACATGGAAGTTCCGGGTGAAGTGGTAGTGGAAAAGTGATCGGAAGCCACAGACGTTAAAAAAAAAAAAAAAAAGGGCGACAGTGGACCAAGCGTCATGGTTAGCTTCTTGATTATTTTTAAATCAGCGTGCCAACTTGTAAAAATAAATAAATAAATTTAGTGCTTTTCAATCTTGCAGAATATACAAAAAAAAAAAAAAAAACATGTCGTAATCTTGTTACTCTGAAAACTAAAATAACTTTGGGGTCATGCTCTGACTCACAGGCATCAGTCTCATCTTTTGTCATCTATTACTTCCTAATAGATTTTTTTTTGGAAGGTTTGTCATAAAAAAAAATCACATATTTTCTGCTGTCACTATAAATACGTATACTCTAAGGCCTTTGGTTTATTTTCAGAAAATACTGAATGACATGTCAGCGCTTGCACAGACATGAGAAATTAATATTACCTCTGAGTGTAAACAGAGTGTGTGGGAGAATTAGTCAGAATCATGCTTGGTTTTTAGGGGGCTTACACAAACAGAGCACTCGGTGATCCACGTTTCACTGCCAAAGACAAGTCCTCCGTGTGTTTGTCCTTATGTTTTATGAATGCTTGTTGTACCATTGGATCAGAAAGACAATAGACTCGATTAAAAAAAATTAACACTCATATGACCAGCCAAAGATAAATCTTCTCTTTTGGCTTCTTCATCCATCTCGTACTGACTCATTTTTTTGGACACGCTTACCTTTTTCAGATTTTTTGTTTTGTTTTAGTCAAATCAAACTTAAAAATGCCCTGTGTATTATATTTAAAAGGGATAGTTGGTTATTTCTGAAGCGATGTTCTGCCAGTCATCAGTCGTTATCAACCGTGACATCAGTCATAGGGAGAAGTCTTCCTCCAGACTAGGCTAATAGCTAACCAAATATTTAGGCTTATAAAACAACTCTTCCTCACACATTACATACTGATGTGTTTGGGGGAGTTGGGTAACAAGATCATGCAGACTTGATTTGAGCCTCAGCACCACTGGCATACATATACAGTACCATTGACATAAATAAAGATGAAGTGTGAAGCCTCCTCCCATTGTTCAGGATTGACACTAAAATGGGACATGGATGTGTGCTTTTTGTTCAGAAGACCTGCCCTCCCAACTCTCCCAACAGGCCACAGACTAACATGATACTTTTCTTTAAAACTCAAACAACTATAGAAACTAAATATATAGCACAAATGCACATTGGAACATACTGCACAGTAGCAAGGTCTTCTTCTTTCAGCTTTTCCCTCTCCAGGGGTTTCCACAGTGAGTCACCTTTGTGACCTCTGCTCCTTGTAGCCTCACTGTTCCACCGGCCTCCCTCTCATTCACACACATCTGTCTTATGGCTGATTTTCATTCCTCTTCTTTCAAGTGCATACCTCCACCTCTCCAAGTTCTCTTCCACCTGTTCCCTGTTCTCATCACAGATCACATCATCTGCAAACGTCCATGGGGGTTCCTGCCTGACCTCATCTGTTAGTCAATCCATCACCAGAGCAAACAAGAAGGGGCTCAGAGCCGATCCTTGATGTAATCCCACCTCCACCTTGAAGCTATCTGTCACTCCTACAGCACATCTCACCACTGTCCTGCTGTCCTCATACATGTCCTGTACCAGTCTAGCACAGTGGCAAGGTATGAATAGATAAAACATTTACATGGAGGTTAGAGACTTTAAGCTTGTGCAGCAGCCAGTCTGCAGCCTTTGTGGCTTCAACTTTCAGCTTCCAATCCAGTCTCTAGTTACAGTATATGTTGACGATGCACTCAGCATATACTGTACATTGGAGTAGTAACAGACATTGTATAGTTGAGAAAACAGCAACAAACTAAAGATGTCAATGAAAAATGTAGAGGGTTATTAGCTAATGTGGTGTTCCTTCACACTGATATGTTGTTTTCAAGAAAGAATTGTTTAATAAGTCTGAAACACACACGGACAGACAAGCTTCTGTTTGGCTGTAGCCATTAGCCGAGCCTGGACAATGACACCCTTTTCTTCAGACTCCACACTTTCGACTGATGTCTCGGCTGATAAAACACTATTGATGACTGTTAGACAGAGTGTCACTTCTAAAATGACCAGACAATCTTTTAAACTATTTTTTGGTCCTTCCATGAAGTAGCTTTACAGAACCAATTAATCAACATGTGCTCACTTTGAACCAAACAACAAAAAAGCTCGAGTGTCATGTCATATTAACATGACTCATGGACGTTGTCTTTTGTTATGTTCCAATACAGTCAAGTCATTTAAACACAACCCAATATGTATTTATAGTCTTTTGCATTATGCTGTGTAATTTCCCTGTTGTTTTTGTCCATCACAGTTTGGTCAGTGGAAAAAGGGTCTCTGTTGTGTGCACAGATACAAACCAGTGAAAGAATCCCCATATTGTGGTCCAGGGCTCACTCTTGGCTTTCTTATGACGGGGATGAGTTTGAGCATATGCGGTTGGAAAGTTGTCCACCCCAGCTGGAACACTAACCTGTTTCAGGTGTGTTTCCTCGAGCGTGAGATGTGTCACAGGGGGGCAGGCGTGCAGTTTATCAATGAATTGTGATGTGAAATCTCTTTGACTTCAGCGGACGCTGGCTCTTTTGCATACAGGAGTTCCATGGAAGCAGAGGCACCGTGGAAACCTCTCCGGGCACCATGTACGTACAGTCAAATCAGTTTTTTTTTTCTCTCCACATTTAGGCCTGAAAGGGAATTTGTCTCTTGTTGATATTGAAAAAAAGCTGATTCATGTTACACAAACTTCACATTGGTTCTTTAATTAATGGCTAAGAGATCATTTCACGTGTTTTTAAAACTTGATCTTTAAATACTGAAGTCAAATCAAATGCTTCTACTGTTATAATTGTATATACTTCAACACCTTGAACAAAACAGTAGAATATAAAGTAAATAAACTGGAAAGAGGCCAGGGGAAGAACCAGAACTCGCTAGAGCACGTATGTCAACCTCAAGGCCCGGGGGCCAAATGTGGCCCTTGTTGACATCTTAGCTGGCCCCCAAGATGATATACTAAACGTAAAATATTTTTATCACTTGCATTTTTTTCAGTAATCTTTAATTATGATGTCAAAAGTGCAACAGAGAACGTCAAATGAGACCAATCAAACTCTTGTTGAGGAACCTGCAACCAAGAAAAGATGTTGGGTATCTAACTTGAGTTAATGTAGATTCTGAAATTGGCCCTTAGTTTGAAATAGGGTTTATTTTTTGGCCCCATTTTTGTAAGTGAGTTTGACACCCCTTCACTAGAGGGATTGTGCATCTTCTCTGGCCCAGGAACATGTCAGTGTCCCCCAGGTGGAGCTGGAGAGCGTCACCGGGGAGAGGGATGTCTGGATTTCTCTCCTGGACCTGCTGCCTCCAGGACGCAACTATGTATAAGATAAGTTGTAGAAGATGGAGTTAACATAATAATAGTAATAGTTGAAATAATAATTAATAAATAGCACATCAATGGGTCTTCAAACTACATTTATCATCACATCATTGTTTCGGATGGGTGTTTTGCACGTGTTAAAAACCTACTTCTGAGATTCCAACAGGAGGATGGCTTGAAACTCAGCAGTGAGGGCTACCTATGGGACAAATCTGGTAGACAGGCCATAGACTGAGGAAGTCCTCTGGATGAAACGTTTCTCACTTAAAGAAACTGGTCCAGTTGATACAATTTAACTTTTTTTGTCATCTACCTGGATAAATGAGCTTACAACCCCTTTTACATGTATCATTGTCTAATGATCGCCAAAATGTACAAAACCCAAACAACATTTTTAAATACTGCCAGGTGTGATGGTCCATGTCCCTAATGTCAGTTTCAAGAACTGAGGAGCAGACCACCAAGGTCTTTGGTTTTGACTGTTACCCTGTACAGCACGTCCTGCAGGTGATGGGTCCACTGTGGTGAGCTGCTAGCGTCCTTCGTCCAGGCAAAAGACACGGTCTCTTAGTCTAGTAGTCATCATAATGATTGTTGAATCAAAATTTGTCTGGCCCTTTAACCCCTCCAGGGACAGACTGTCTTCTATAACAGCTTGATTAACAGAGGATCAGTACGGTTTATTTAAGAACGTGTGTATATAAAAACGTAAATGACCACACTCTACCTCTCAGGTGAACATTTGCTTTTTTTTAACTTTTATTTTTGAACTAGCTGACATTTTTATCCAAAGCAACATTAAGCGTGAAATCTAAAATTAAATGGCACAACAGGTGACGTAGAGCAGCTTAGACATGTCAGAGGTCTTAAAAAAGGGAGTGTTGTAATTAAGCGTGACGTCTCTGCTCTCATAGCATTTGGTAACTTGTTCCTCTGCCATGAAACAACAAATGAGAACAATGTAGAAAAAAAAGGCTGCTTTATGAGTGAAGATGTCAGAAAGTGACATTGTTCTTAGAGGAACACAGCAAAGAAGAAGCTCAAGTCTGCATGACAGAGTTTGATTGCTTTGCTTCTGATTCTATAGTCGCTCTGAAGACAAGTATTAAACTTGAATTTTTTGAAACCTTGGATAATTGTTAAACATTAAAAATAATAATAATAGTGTAACACATGTCCCTTTTGCTACAAATATTAAGAATATGCTGGAACATAAAACATGCTGAACATTTTGGCCCACTTTTTAAAATCACAGTTTAGATGAAAACCCCCTGACCTGTATGTATGGTTTCATTTTATACCATTAACAGGAAAAACAAACATTTATTTAGGTTACAAGGCCAGCACAAAAAACTTAGCAAAAATCTTTACAAAGGTCAACGGGCAAATTTAAAATTCTTTAATTGCTTTTCAAGAATATTAAAAAAAAAAGAAGAGCTGGCTTAAAAATTCAGATATCCGTTTAAATTTTATATTGAGGTAGCACTCAACTGCAGCACGGTGGTGCAACTGATAGAGCAGCTGCCTCTCAGTGAGCAGGTCCCTGGTTCAAAACCCCGGTCCAGGGGCCTTTCTGGGTGGAGTTTGCATGTTCTCTCCGTGCATGCGTGAGTTTTCTCTGGGTACTCCGGTTTTTTCCCACAGACCAAAAACATGCATGTTAGACTGATTGGTAACTCTAAATTGTCCCTAGGTGTGAGTGAGAGCGTGAATGGTTGTTTATCTCTATGTGGCCCTGTGATGGACTTGTGACCCGTCCAGGGTGTACCCCGCCCCTCGCACAGTGATTGCTGGGCATGGGCACTGGCGACCCCCGTGACCCAAAATGGAATAAACGGGTAAAGATAATGGATGGATGGATGGATGGGTAGCACTCAACTCTCGAGATGATTTAAACTTCACTCAATCTCTGTGGCTGGATTCACAGGACAAGTATCAAGCTGTGAAAAGTTGAAAAGAAAATAAATAATAATAAATACATGTATGAGGTGGAAAAATAGACCAAGTTGTTGACAATCGCTGAACAGATGTTGCACTTACATTTAAACTTTAATGTTATAAACTGCAGATTCTCCTGTGAAATAAATCTCCTGGACTCCTTCAGCAGCAAAGTCATCATGCATATTCGATCACTCCTCATCGGTGAGGCAACTGAATTGATTATACAAATTCCTTTTAATTAAGGTAAGTTTGAATACATTAACAAAATAATAAATGCCTTTCTCGTATCATCAGGGGGACGCGAGAAACAGTTTTTTTTTTTCTCACAGGCCTTTACACTGAGCAGCGCTGTACAGCTGTCAATTTCCTTAAATAATAATATTTCAACTCCCTTGACATTTAGTGTAAAAATAAACACATTTATAGAAATTGAGAGGCAAAGCCCAGCTGTTTTTGGCAGGATATCTCCAAAATGCACAGTGTAGTTGGAAGTGCAGAGCTTGGCATTTCAGTCTTGCAATGATGGATTCAAGTAGGTGTTTTTTGGAAGAATGCTCTCCCACTTGGCATGCTTCATGATGAGTGTGGAATTATCCTCCTCCTGCCAGTTGTTAGAAATGTGATTTCATAAGTCAACTAAGATGAGCGCACCAAGGTCAAGAGCAATCCTCGAACTGACAGATGCCTGACATTAGTTCAAACTCAGAGGATTCTCTCTCCAACTGCGTGCGCATGAGCATTGTTTTGGTTGTTTTGTTTGTGGACTTGCATGCTTTGACTGCTAAGTCTGGGAGGCAAACAAAGCAGACACAGGACAAGTTGATCAATGATCTCCCAGAGTTCATGGAGAGGGCACACAGGGGTTTACCAAGGCTGGCTTAACCACCAAAGGAACAGAAACCTTCATTACCTACTCCTGCCGAGCCCACTGATGAGACACCAAACCGGGGTCAATCAAACCACCAACGAAAGATTGATCATCAGAACATCAAAGTCACTCGTGTAAATCCAGCCTTTTTTCCACATATCTGGGGTATTGATACGAACTGCTCCCGGAGGAGAGTTGCTAGTTAGAAACCAATATACCTCATGAGGGAGGGGTACTCTGACCCACCCCTCCACAAAGACCTGCAAAGTCTGAAAAGTATGAATGAGTTGAAAAGTTTACCCCGCACCAACCCTCTGCAGACCTGCCAGGTGAGGCTCTTAAGCAGCTTTTAGAAGTTCAGAATGGGTTCACCGTCCCAAAGTTACACTGAAGGACATTCAAAACAAAGCTGCTATCACTTCAGATGCACCAACTGAGAACCTGCAAAGCTCAGTGTTTCCAGTTGAGGTGAGAGTGGTCAATGGAAATATGATAAACAATTACACAAACAGCAAGTTCCCCTCACTCTGTACGATAGGCCCTGCAGCCCCTCCCGTCCTGTCGCACTGTAGAGTATTTTGGTTCAAGTTCCACTGCAGCATCCGGCTGAGCTGCGGTCTCGGTTTCACCTCCCACTTCCTTTTTTTGGTCCTGACGTGTTTCCGGCCCTGAATTAGAATCAACTCTTTCCACACAGAGTTGTGATATCGGGCCGTCTTCCTTCTCTTGTCGGCGGTGTTCGGAAACTATTAAGAAATCCCCAGCGAAGTCAAAATCTATCTCCCGAGTCCTTTGTTCCAGATCACGTGACAGAGATATGAGGCGACATCAAAACCGATCAGCTGCTGCAACACAAAGAGGAACTTTCTCTCTCTAACTCAGCGATAAGATAGACGCATTGAGGGTTGAACTTGTGCAAGCTTTGAAGAATTTCTGCTGTTTATTGCATGGAAACAATACAAGCAGGGAAATTTGATGTACCATCACAGTGAGAGATTCTTCTTCATCTGTCTGAGGCATCTGCACGGGCATCCTTCAGTCTTTGAAATTCTGGGTGAGAAACTGCACAGCGGCTACAGGCTCTCCTAAACCAAACCTCGTCATGAAGGCCTGCAGATCCCATTTACCTGATGGAGCAGGAGGACACAAAACAGAGATTTATTAGTATTTACAAATATTTTGAAGGAAGAAATTTCAGGTTTGTGTTCAGTCTACGACATAAAACGGCATATTCTGAGTGCACTCTGTGGTGCATTACGAGAGCATTTCTTTTGACCGCTCGATCTGTGTTTAAAGGATCTGAGGCCTAACTGAGCAGCACATGGCTCCGGGATGTGAGTCACTGAGAACAGCTCTGCTGAAAATAAAACATGTTGCTGTAATGATGGAGGTGGGAACGCAAGGACGTATTGGCAAGAAGAAATGATTCAATCGCCTGGACTGTTTTTTTTTTTCTTCCCTCCCCTTTTAAACAAACACCAGACGGCCATCCGGCTGGTATGACAATATCACTTCTTAGATTTTGACAATCACTGATTCCCTGCAGTTTCCCCTCTCTTTACAAAAAAAGAAGACGACAAATTCACAACTATCCTTCCAAGGAAAGAAAACCCTGTGTGCTTTAAACTTGCAAGCTTTAACAGATTCTACAAAAGAAAGACCGACTGTCTGCACCTTCATATGTTTGTGTTTTCATAAGACGTTGACTTTGCTCTGAAATCCAGGGAATCTGTGACACTCTGGTATTTTCATGTGCAGAGTAATTACATTAACGGCTGTGCAAGAATAGTTTCAGAAAGTGAGTTTTTTTTTGAAACACAAGAAAGCCAGCTAAACAGTTCAGATCTGTGAAGGGGGCAGTTCACAGTTAGGGGTCAAATCTGAATACGTCTAGTCAAATCAATGCTCCTGAACTCTTTCTGTGTCTGTTTTTGCCATCAGAGGAACCATGTTAGATCCAGAAGAAATTATATATATATATATATAT
>NC_056505.1:26214346-26230951 GCF_014905685.2 Nematolebias whitei | reverse complement strand
GCCAGTTTTTATACATTACATTTATTTACTTATCCAGCTTTAACAAATAAAACGACCCTGAACAGCAGTTTTATTGCGAAACAATTTTTTTCGATCACATCTTTAGCTTAAGGGCCGACACCTGCATGTGACTGGGTTGGCCATGGGTTCAGGTCATGTTCTGAGCACAGCTGGGGAGGAAGATGAATAATAACCAGGAGATGAGCAGATGAGTACTTGAATTTCTTCAGGTCCTCGCTGTGAATGAAGACTGCCTGCCGAAAGGCCACCAATAATCATGGGAGGGCAATGGAGTCAAGTGACCTGTCTGTATGATAGGGCACCGCCCCAGCAGCCCCCTTCCGGCCTTTGCTTCAGTCTCAGATAATGCACCGCCTCTGCAAATCCCCAAACTCCTCTGCATGTCCACAACAAGGTTAGTCGCCCCTTAGAGGTTACAATTTAAAGAAAGCTGAAGGGTGATGCAGCAAAGAGACAATTTTATTGGGACATACCTGACGAATCATGTGGCAGATTTTAAAATTATGACAGTGATTCATAAACACTCAGACACTTTCCCCCTTTTTTTTGCAGGAATAACATGCCTTGCAGCAGTGTTAGGCAATATTTCCTCTAATAAGTATGAAACAGAGTCAAAATAAGCTAGTGCTTATAAGGCTTCACATTTAATCCTGTCTAAAGCTGTGCAATCATTGAGCTCAATCCAAAATGAGACACATTCACAATCTTAGGAGCTATCACACTGGCTGATACCCTGAGACTTACAAGTGACCTTAAAATAGGCTGGTGCTTGTTTGTGGTGCAGAGACACGTTTCCGCCTCTCCCATCTGCACGTTCATGGAAAGGACAGATAGTGTGGGACCTGAGGGCAATGTTAAAGTCTCTTCCTGCCACTCCTTTTGTTTCCACCTTGCTTCTCCGTCTGGCTATGGCAGGAAGATCGGGACCGCTGCGAGGTGACAGAGAACTGCTACATTTAGTGGTGTGGGCGGTGTCCCTGTTAAACCTCTTACAGTGTCTCGGAAATACTCAAAACCCCAGTAATCTTTTTCCTTGCAGTAGTCAAAGAAACCATATCAGGGTAAGAACCTAAGTGAGGTTCTTCATATGAGGTTTAACGAATGAATAATGCAATTACTATTTTATGATCCTAGTTTTTTTGTTGCTGTGAGGTCAGGGTTCAGCTACTGGACAATAAAGGTGTCTTGCTCAGAGAACCATCAGCAGGACAGATTCCAGCCGTAGAGGATTTCAGCCAATGCTGCACAGCTTACCTGTTGATTTAGAGTAAAATGAATTGCAATTATACACTGCTTTTCTTATCTTGTTGACCACTCAAAGCTCCTTTGCTCTAAAACCTGCACTCACCCTTTCACAAACACATCAATCAGGAGATTCAACAAGACAACAGGGAAGCAAAGAGTTGAAAAAGTTAGTAATAAAGTTTTAAAATACTGAATGCCCTATTTTGCTAAACGGAGTAAAGCTATTACATTGGAGAAGAAACCTACTGAGATTTCACTGAAAAACAAATTAAGTTTTTTTGTTTTTGTTTAAAGAGTGCATAGCACACTGTTGCAGTCAATTATACTCTAAAGTTCAGCTGTTTTTATGGGATCAGCTCATAACTTCTTGGCTGCTTCGTCTGAATCTCATTTCAGTCAAGAATTAGTTACAAAATGCCACTAACGGCAAAAACTATAACATAACATACAATACTGACAATTATCAACAAGTGTGGCACACTAGTTATATATGACGTTGGTCCGAGATTGACGAGTGGACGAAGACAAAACTGGTCAGGGAGTCTGTCAAGGGGCCTGTGGCAACACAAAAAGAACAGCAGGACTTTCTGGCAAACATCTACTGCGCACCGCATGCAACAACAATCTCCTGCATTCTTTGTATGTCGGGACTAAGGGGCAGCGTAAAAGGGCAGAATTCTTTTTGACATGAGAAATAAAAAACATCCAAGCTCAACTAAATTTAGCTAAAAGACACATTTTGGTTCCAAATACTGTAAAGAGCAACATGAAACGTTCTAACCAACCTCCAACTTTTTTATTCTAGAACAAGAACACTGCAGCTTATGACCAAAAGAACATAACGAGGATATTTACTGGTGGCAGCATCTTCTTATGATAATGGGAGGCAAAAAATTTGAATTGATCTAAATACTAACCAATGTTAGTGCAAAGATGGTAAACACGGTAAACAAGTTCCAGAACGGCGCCGCTCAAGGTGGCTGCATGTTGGAGCAGCTCTCTTACATTCATTCTGAGATTTTGCTTTTGAAAACTTTAATTCCTCTTTTTTCTGGATGTAAATCGTTTTTTTCGGATGATTACTTCCTCTGGTATCAGATACTGTGCTAGAAGGATTTTTACTGAAACTTTTTTTACTTTTGGACATTTGTTATGATGCATAACCATGACAACAAGGTGGTTTTCTACAACTGGGAGCTGCTGATTAACATCTCAAAAGCTCAAATAATACCTCAACTACAGCCCCAAATCCCAAATGAGTTGAAAAGGAGGTGCCATGGATGCATTACCGTCTAACTGGAGGCAGTGCTCGAGTGCCTGGCCGCTGAGATGATGGAGGTAGCGGGAAATGTGGCTCGTGACTGCGGGAGAACAGAGATTGTCCCCTGGTACCTGCAGTTAAGTCTGTGGCAAAGAGGGGCTTGGCAGGCTGCTGGGAGAAATGGCCATCGCTCTGGGAGGAGTTCTGCCCAGCATTCAGGCAGTCCTACTGCCCAAAAGGACTGAGAGATCTGCTGGGTCTGGGTGGACGGATTGGCATCTGCAAACAGTTTCTTAGGATCCGCTGTGGGATGGACTGCTACAAGAGATCCTTCCTGCCCAAAGTCATCAGCATCTAGAACAACTCTAATGAAACCTGGATGAGCTACAACAACAGTTAATTTCCCTTTGGGATTAGTAAAGTATTTTTGAATTGAATTGAATATGAATATTCAAATCTAAAATTAATGGCTTTACTCAAAGCATGATAAAACTCTGAACTGAACAGGTCAAAATCCAGACATGAATCCAGTGGAAAACCTGAGAAAAGTCCTGATAAGTGCTTTAATTGTAATACGATCCTCACTAATCTGATCATTTCTGAATACTACATTGAGAGAGTATAAAACTAAATGAAGATGGGCTGAGCCAATTTAATCTTTGCCTAAAACAGTGAGGATTATAAATAAAACAATGTTTTTGTTCAGTGTGCGCAAACATGCAACCTGATCCTTGGAAGCTTTAGACCATTTCAATTCAATTCAGTTTAGTTATATGGCACCAAGTCACAACAGAAGTCATTTCAGGGCACTGAACAGAAACATTCATACACATAAAAGTAAGTTAACAACATTATTTATCTGAGGAGCAGACGGCTTTGAATTTAACTCCATCACAGACTCTCATCTAAAGCAAGCTGAAAGGCAACAGTGGAAAGGAAAAAAAAACAATTTTTGGTCTTTTGATGTAAATGTTGCAGTTTCTTCAATTACAATGAAATGTTTTTGATGTGACTACCTATGGTAAGCTCTCAAAGGGGTTGTGTGGACTTCCACTGCAGGTAATGATCAGTGTGCTGTTGACTGAATGATCCTGCTTTCACTGAACTGCTTCAAGCGCAGCAGCTCTGTGTTATTGTCATTAGTTTCATTACAAGAAGAACTCGTCCAGAGGACCTGACTCAACCTTGTTAGATTTATCTGTCTGGATTACTGAGCATGCA
The DNA here is from genome assembly GCF_014905685.2 of Nematolebias whitei. NCBI lineage: Eukaryota > Metazoa > Chordata > Actinopteri > Cyprinodontiformes > Rivulidae > Nematolebias > Nematolebias whitei. The sequence goes on along the minus strand of NC_056505.1, from coordinate 26,227,203 downwards.
TCAGGACATTGTCATTACAATGTGGTCCGTGTCTTGAGTTATGACAAATCCAAAAAACTAACTTAGAATTATATATAAAAAAAAAAATAAAAGTAAGCTTTCCTTAGTAAAATCATTGATACATTTATTGTTCACGAAGAGAACCAACGAATCTCAAACTTGTCAAGAACAAACAAACAAACAAATATAAACAGTTTAAACCAGCCATAGCTTAGGATGTCATCCTGTTTCTTTTAAAGCATCCAACTCCTGGCTGAAAGTCAGGCCTGCTGTAGCAACCAAATCCTGGCTCTCTTGACTCTGCGCAGCTCTGATTAATGGTAGTGACTGTGGGTGGGTGGTAGACATGGATCTGCCCATTACAACACTGCAACATTGCAAATGGCTTCAATTACTGTGGAGTGTGCTGAGCTGGCAGTACGGGCTCCAGGAGGCAAGATGAGCAACGCGTACGATCCGGCAGCTAAAGCCACTGTGATCCATTCTTTCACACGTGATCATCTCGCGCACCCTCTCCTTACAATTCACCGCAAATAAATGGAAATAAAAAGTGAAGCAGGAATCTAATCGATACTTCCAGTTTCCTTTTTATTCAGCCAATCATTCTGAACTTAGTCCGTTTTTTGTGACTTTTAGCTTTTGTTTTTCAGCAGTTTAAGGGGGCTGTTGGGGTCAGGAGACAGAGGGCTGGGTGTGTGAACAGTGTGTGTGTGTGTGTGTGTGTGTGTGTGCAGTGTATCATGTAAACTGAAACAACACTAGACAGCCTCTCTAAAGGCCTCGGGGCTTCCCTCCCGGCATTGTAACACTGTTTCCCTTGACAAACGGTCTTGTCGGCACCAAACAGTAGCAGGACATAATAAAGCTTTGCCAAGTAGCTGACAAGCATCATGAGGGTCTGAGCACCCTCCTCCCCACCCACCCACCCTGGCACAGGGGGCAGCCTCCAGTCAGGGACAGCCTTCCTGAGCCAGAGCAATGGGGATTCCCTATAATAACGCCCATGTGCCCAGTGCCAAGAGCTCAGCCCCCCTGTAGATCCTTATGTAACAAACCAGTTGTCTCCATCAGTTCACTGACCCACATTCATAACCTTAACCCAGGAGGCACGGCAGACTCCCACGGTTCTTACAACAGCTCTGCTCCACCTCTAATTGTTCAGTCCCTCTGGCCATTGCTTATTACTTAAGTGATGGTCAGAGATGAAAAGAAAAAAGACAACAGATCTGAAATAAAATTGAGTCAACGACTCCACTGCTGGAAGTGGAAACCGATCATTAGGAGCCCTCCACCCACGACTAAACGCTCTCCCTTCACAAATCACGTCAATTAATGTCATCGGTTATGAAAAATCCTCTCTGTGTCACACCACATGGAGGGAGGACAGATGCTAATAAGAGAACATACTTAACGGAGGAGGTGGGGAGACATGGGATTCCCTCCAAGTCTGCATATCGTGCACAGTACCCAGGCCTGGGAAGGTCAACGACAACACAGCAGGTATCACTAAATATAAAATACATTTAAAACATGGGATTAAACAGACGTTTTGTTACTAAACTAGCACTAGATTTTTATTCTCAACGTTTACACAGAACATTTTTTCATCACACTCTCCACAAGGACTCGTCACTTACCCATCAAGTGAAACATTTGATTATCTGAGAGTGAATTTCTTAATTTAATTTCCTTTGAACAGAGTGAACAGTTTGCAGGAGGGAGGAAACGCTACAAGCTCATCCATTAGGTTTAGGATGGGTGGATCCACTCATGTCATTGGCTTCATTATCAGGGGCAACAATTGTACTGGAGGCAGAAAACGCTCCAGTATATTCCTATGATTTTCTTTTTTTTTTTTTTCAGCTTAACCTGCAGCAAATACCTTAACACGTGAAGGTTCATTTCAACCTTTCTACATGTGAGTGGGTTACAAAAAAAATAACAAAAACAAACATTTCCTTTGACATTACTTTTTCCAAAACTTGTAGCATCAAGCAGACTTCAGCCTAATGTGTCTGGATTGTTTTGCTGACAAAGCTGTCAAAACTTCAAACAGCAGAGACTGGCAGCACCGCTTATTCACCGCCGCCGTGCTTGAAGTCTCAAACCGCCCCGATCTTCCCTCAAATCACCGGCTGTGACCCGAGTAGAACCGACAGAGAGACACGCCTCCTGTGAGGTGCCGCGGTGAAGTGCTGTTTTCCACCTTCCCACAGACTTCAGACAATGGGAAAGAAATGTGGAAACTAAACAAAAACACTTCAAGACAACAACAACAAAAAAAAAGGCAGACTTCTGAGAGACTCAAAACAAAGATATGGTAATGACATCAACAGTAATTAATGTTCGGACTGAGCTGTCTGTTCATGTGCACTGACGGGGCTGGCTGGGGAGTTCTGGTTTGACGAGGGTTAAAGACGCATGGACTCGTGCAGGTGTGCGTGGGAGCAGGAAAAACTTGACCCTTACAGACAGTAGACTCACTCACTAACCTCATCAACATCTTCCTTCTGGAGTTCAATCAATTATACCAAAATATCGACCACAAACAGCTCCAAATGTAACAAAACCTTAAAAATAATCAACGTTATATTTAAAAACACAAAGCCTTTGCTACATGTGCCTGAACCTTTTATTGTGTGAATGTTTATGCAGCATTCACACTATTGTGGTCCACTGTTCTTCCATACATTTCCCAAATTTTTGTGCTATTTTAACAAATCATATATCAGAAATATTCAGTTTGTTCAGGAGAAGGGTGCTATAACTTTTGGTATTGGTGCAACTTTAGCTTTTTGAAATATTTAGCCTTTCTGCCACATTTTTTTCCTTATAGAAAAGGAACTGAGCTCATTTTACATCCTTCAAATCTTTAGATCTGTTTATAACCTTTTACTGTTCCTTTCACTTTTCATTCTGGTTCAGCTTCTTTCAGCTTCCTTGTGCAAATTAAACAATTTTCAGCTAATTTCCACTGTTTTTTTCAGCTGTTTTGTGCTCCTTTTAAGATTATTTTTGCCAACTACAACATTTCTGTGCTTCTTCTAACTTATTTCTGCTAATTTCAGCTTGTTATGTTCCTTTCAGCTAATTTCTGCAAGTTTCAGCTTTTTCTGCTATTTCAGCTACTATTTTGCTCTTTTTGTGCTAATTTGAGCTTTTTCGGCTAATTCCACATTTTTTTGCACTTATGTCAAATTTTTTCAGCCTAATTCAGCAAAAATGTGCTCTCGTCCCCTTCCTTCTGGCAATTCAAGCTTCTTTTTTAAAATGTTTAGATACTTTGCAACATATTTTTGATAATTTCATTTTGTCCCAGATAATATCCACTTTTTAGTGCTCATTTCTGCTTCTTTCAGTCTAATTGGGTAAACATGTGTTCTTTCTATACTTTGCTAATTTAAGCTTGTTCTACCTTTTCAGCTACTTTTTTTTTAAATTTATTATTTTTTTATCATTTTCCAACTAATTTCAGCTGTTTTCAGATAAATTCATGTTATTTTTTGGTAATTTCTGCTACATTCAGCTTTCATCTGCTAGTTTCAGCTTTTTCTGTTATTTCAGCTACTTTTTAGCTGATTTGTGCTAAATTTTGCTTTTTTAACTACTTCCAATTTTTTTTGGTGCTTATTTCAGTTCATTCTACTTCCTCCTGGTAGTTTAAGCTTCTTTCTGCCTTTTCAGCTACTTTTGGCCAATTTCAGCTTTTTAAAGCTAATTTATTACATTTTGTGATAATTTCTGCTTATTTAAAGCTAATTTAGCAAAAATGTGTTCTTTCTGCTTTCTTCTGCTACTTTAGGTTTGTTCTTCCATTTCAGCTACAATTCAGCATATTTTTAGCTAATTTCAGCTGTTGTTCAGCAAGTTCTTCAACAATAAGCATTCACATTGCATTTTCGAGAAAATGCAAGTTCTCCAGTTTAAATTAAAATAAAAGTGTGACTAAAACAAGATACTGGGATTAAATGCCTTGCTGTAATCTTATTTTGGTGATTCAACAACAAACTGTTGGCAGATAATTTTCCTTAGAGATTTAATTTGGACGATACAGCAGAGGAGAAAAGTGTTGCAGACTAGAGATGCACGGTGAGTCGAGTGATTACCACGAGATTTCTCCTGATCAGTGAGGGACACCGACGTGCTGGGAGGCTGCTCAAATAACATGAACTGGTAGCGGTGGAAACCAGTCTTCAGAGGCGGTGTCGGTGGATGGTAATCTGCAGCACAGAAACAAAGAAAGACCATCAGAAGAGCTTGGAGAGGAGAATTAGAGAGGATTACTTCAATTTAAATAAATGTAGGGACTTTGTGTAATGTTATATCAAATATTAGTAAAAACATGTGAGATATCTGAATTTTCTCTAACAGCAATTATAAATTATAAAACTGTAACCATGAATCATGAACAATTTATTGTCTAGCAGAGCAGGCTGATACTTTTGTATAATTTTATTTTGTTTAAATAATATTTCAATCAAGTGTAAGAAAGAGTGATGGAGGAGTGACCAAGTGTGCATTTAAGTGTTGTGTTTATCACCCCAATTTATACATGCGAGTAGACAATAAATGTACTACAGGAAATTGTTAGAAAAATTAATTAAGGGTAAATTACACCATGCAAGTGGTATTAAATAAACATGTTTCATTTTATGGTAATACAATTTTTATCATTTACCAAAAAATCGGCCTGGAAAACTGAAAATTGATCAGAGTAAAAGATACACAGAACTCCCAGAAACACGTTTTACTAAAATTGATCATGGTTCACTCAGTTTCAATAGATTTAATAAATACAGCAAATGAGTTGGAATGTCATACTGAAAACCATTGTTACCAGTGAGAGTTTTTCCTTGGATGGTTCCCTTCTTCAGCACATTGCTCTGTTAAGTGAGATACAGAGTTAATCAAACCAAACATGTAAGTAACAAAAACTGACATTTAAGTGATGGCTGAGAAGTGAAAGTGTTTGTTGCAAGTGGCTTAAATCCAAACTTACAAGATGATCTGCTGCATTTTCAAGTCAGTCAACTTTATTTATAAAGCACATTTAAAACAGCAGCTGTTACCAAAGTGCTTAACAATAAGATTAAGGCAGTAATTAAATAAAAATAATAACAAGATGTAATTAAAAGCGTAAATTTTTTATTTTTTTTCCTTTGGGCTGCTCTCTTCTTCAGGGGTCACCACAGTGAACTGTCACATGAAGACCTGACAATTATGTTTACACTGGATGTCCTTCCTGACACAACCACAGACCACTGAGCTACCACAGCCCTCTGTGTGGAGCAGAGAGCTGACATCTAAGGCACCCAGGGGAACAGATGGTGGGGGTTAAGGGCCTTCCTCAAGGACCCAGAGTGAGACAAATGAGGGTGAAGGCATGTGTGGGTGCTTTACCTATCCCACCCACATTTTGATGTTGTCTGTACCGGGATTTGAACCGGTGATCTTCCAATTACAGGCTCACCTTCTCTAACTTCTGCACCACCACTCCCAATTAAAAGCATCAAAATAAAAACACAAAAGCAAAGAGAAACAATGAAATACTAAATCAGATCACACTGTGTTAAACATCAGTGGATACAGGTGTGTTTTTAGGAGAGATTTCAATGCAGGGAGTGAAGTGTCCTGTCTAATGTTGAGGACAGATTCTTCCACAGTTTAGAGCCCATGACTGAAAAAGCCTCCTGAGCTTCAACCTGGTTTTTGGTCCAACCAAAAGCAGCTGGTCAGATGATCTCAGTGCCTGAGAAGGAACATAAGGTTGAAGGAGGTCAGAGAGGTATGAGGGTGAAAGGTCATTAATGCAAATAAAGACCAACAGGAGAATTTTAAAATCTATTCTGACACAGGGAGCCAGTGAAGGGAGGACAAAACTGGTGAAATGTGCTGAAACCTACGAGTTCCTGTTAAGAGCCGAGCTGCAGCATTTTGGATGAGCTGGAGACGTGAAAGGGAGACCTGACTGACCCCAACATAAAGTGTGTTAGTCTAGCTGGGTTGTAAAAAATGCATGGACTCATGTTTCAAGATCAGATCTGGTCAACATGAACTTAAGCTTAACTATCTGCCTTAACTGGAAGAAGCTTTTTTTTTTGTAGAACAGAGTTAATCGGTTTATTAAACTTAACGTTAGAGTCTAGAACCATCATAATTGTTGGTTAAAATAAGTCAAAGTTAAACATGAAAGATATTATTTTATATTTAATATATAAAACAAAGAAAAAATATCCCAGACACAAATCAGCTCCAGGCAGATTAAACCACAGAGAGATTTTCCAATTTCCCATATTATTAATTGTATATTAACTACCTGTTGCCTAGAAACAGACATCATGTCACTGGATATGAAGTGCAGGTATTTTTTCATAAGCTTTTTCCTTTTCTTTTTAACCATATCATTTTAATGTTGAACTCCCTCATCCTCAGTAAGCACACAGTCAGACACTTCACACACAGCAAACACACACACACAGGCATGTGTCTTTAATAAACTTGGGTTATTCACAAAAAGATGGCTGCATCCTTGAGTGGGAGGTAAAAGGACTAAATATGTTGTCTGTGAAATGGCCCAAAACCCACTTGAAGTAAGACTGGAAGTCCCCCATCGCAAACAAGGAGTATGTGGTCTCTGAGCGCCTCTTTGGGTCCTTCTTTTCCTCTGCACACAGGCGCCCCCCACAGGATGACACAGGTACTGAGTTATTAGACAGCAAACCAAGACAAAAGATGTGTTTTCAGTTCCCCTTGTATGTCATTTCCCCCTAAAGACTGAATGAACAGTGCAGAAGGACTCAGAATGGAGGATAAAACACAACAATGTTCTCTCTTTAGGAAAAGACAAACTGCCTTTTGCACCTAGTAGTTCTGGTATTTAAAAATAATATATTCAATCCATTTATATAAAGGCATTTTAATCCTTCTGTTGTAGTTATTGAATAAATACAATCACTTACGGGGGTTTATTCCAAAGACAATGGAAAATATTTACCCTGAGTTTTAGCCATATGTACTACAGACGAGTACAGAAAGGCCATTAAGCTGTCCCTTTTTTGAAAACTTCTGATATAACCTGTGACAAATGTAACTGTTTGCATCAAGATACATAAAGAAGCCTTAGTTCACGTTTTTTTAAACTACTGCTGCTGTCATAAACACATGGCAGAACTGAGAATGAGGGATTTCTAAGGATTTCTGTCTGAGTGAAACACATGTTCTTTATTGAGCATCATCTTATCTTTAATCTCATAACTGTTGTTAAGGACATTTAGCAGAAAGTATTAAGTGTTTAAACTGACTGATACCATTCAGAGGATTAGCTTCATCTGTGAGTATCTTCATCCACAGATCAGTGTGAAAAATAGCTTTATTTAGAAATAGCAAGAGTCCTGCAGCCCGCAGGATCCAAACGCATCACCATAGCAACAGGTAGTCAACATTTGAGCATGTAACGTTTTCCCACATGTTAATGCTCGCTTCTCGCTCATTTTCCTTGGCACCCCATGCCCTTTTAAATTCAGTATAGAATATAAAGTTTAAACAACAGCAAACGAGTACAACATTAGAATTCTGCTGAATAAAAAAGTGCAGCAGCACCAACACATTCTAATTATGCACAAGGCACACAGAAAACACAGGAGTTTCAAATCCATTCCTGGGCAGAGATGATTGAGTATTTTTCAAAGGGCGGGGCAGTGCGAGGACGACTTTTTGAGCTCACAGGGGAGAGACGGACTCACACTAATCTACAGGAAGGCTCTGAGGAGGTGGGTGGTCGTCCTGTGGGACCAGTAGAGGTGTGACGCAGCGACTAAAAGGTTCTGTCAAACATCTGATCGACATCAACTAACTTTGTTGATTGGGTTTTCAGTTAACAAAAGTCACATTTTACAGTAACTTCTACAGCATTTTCTTATTGTTGTGTTTGCTCTTACTAATAATATACCTAAAGCTTTAAAGTTTTGAGTTTATAAAAAATGAACAAGGAGACAAATAGGTGCTATAAACAGTCAGCACTAACTGTTTGGCCTCATTAGATTCAGCAAAAACTAAAAAGAAGTTTTAAGAAAATTTGGCAACAATATGATCATTTATTTATCAGGATTCAAAAATTGTCATAAAAGAATCCATTAATATCAAGTTTATCTTAGATAACTGGTGGAAAATAATCCGAGATTAACTTCAGGAGGTTGATTTTGATAACTATTTACAGGACTGTTCAAAACTTACAGCAACAACACATCCCTAACCAGCCAGAAATGTTTTAGAAGATTAAGATAATTGAAACATCATCTGAAATGAATTTCTCATGACTAAAATTACGTTCAGGCTGCTGTTCAATGTACCGTATTATTTTACTTATTAGTGTTTAGCGTATATCTTAAGATCCTTGTTTACTTTTTATATTTTATATTTTTGCTATTGTTGGTTGCAACTGGGACCTTGAGTACACAATTTCATTCCACCTCATGTCCCACATGTGATGAGAATGACAATAAAGGACCTTGAACCTTATACCTGAAACACACACACAAAAGTAAAATATTGAAACGTGCTATAAAAACACACTTGAGTTACCAAATTATATATTATTTAAATACAACAAAAAGTAAAATAAAATTTTCTTGCTGCTTTTTCTAACTTGCATTTTTGAAGCATTTTGGTTTTGCAAAATTTTACAAAACGTTTATCTGTGAGACAGGAACGATTTTTATAATATACAGTGCCTTACGAAAGTATTCGGCCCCCTTGAACTTTTCAACCTTTTGCCACATTTCAGGCTTCAAACATAAAGATATAAAATTTTAATTTTTTGTGAAGAATCAACAACAAGTGGGACACAATCGTGAAGTGGAATGAAATTTATTGGATGTGTCAAACCTTTTGAACAAATAAAAAACTGAAAAGTGGGGCGTGCAATATTATCCGGCCCCCTTGCGTTAATACTTTGTAGCGCCGCCTTTTGCTGCAGTTCCAGCTGCAAGTCTCTTGGGGTTTGTCTCTATCAGTTTTGCCCATTCTTCTTTGCAAAACAGCTCGAGCTCAGTGAGGTTGGACGGAGAGCGTTTGTGAACAGCAGTCTTCAGCTCTTTCCACAGATTCTCGATTGGATTCAGGTCTGGACTTTGACTTGGTCATTCCAACGCCTGGATACGTTTATTTGTGAACCATTCCATTGTAGATTTGTCTTTATGTTTTGGATCATCATCTTGTTGGAAGATAAATCTCCGTCCCAGTCTCAGGTCTCTTGCAGACTCAAACAGGTTTTCTTCCAGAATGGTCCTGTATTTGGCCCGATCCATCTTCCCATTAATTCTGACCATCTTCCCTGTCCCTGCTGATGAAAAGCAGGCCCAAACCATGATGCTGCCACCACCATGTTTGACAGTGTGGATGGTGTGTTCAGGGTGATGAGCTGTGTTGCTTTTACGCCAAACATATCGTTTTGCATTGTGGCCAAACAGTTGGATTTTGGTTTCATGTGACCAGAGCACCTTCTTCCACATGTTTGGTGTCTCCCAGGTGCTTGTGACAAACTTTAAACAACACTTTTTATGGATATCTTTGAGAAATGGCTTTCTTCTTGTCACTCTTCCATAAAGGCCAGATTTGTGCAGTGTACGACTGATTGTTGTCCTATGGACAGACTCTCCCACCTCAGCTGTAGATCTCTGCAGTTCATCCAGAGTGATCATGGGCCTCGGCTGCATCACTCATCAGTCTTCTCCTTGTTCCAGATGAAAGTTTAGAGGGACGGCCGGGTCTTGGTAGATTTGCAGTGGTCTGATACTCCTTCCATTTCAATATGATTGCTTGCACAGTGCTCCTTGGGATGCTTAAAGCTTGGGAAATCTTTTTGTATCCAAATCCGGCTTTAAACTTCTCCACAACAGTATCTCGGGCCTGCCTGGTGTGTTCCTTGGTCTTCATGATGCTCTCTGTGCTTTGAACAGAACCCTGAGACTATCACAGAGCAGGTGCATTTATACGGAGACTTGATTACACACAGGTGGATTCTATTTATCATCATCAGTCATTTGGGACAACATTGGATCATTCATAGATCCTCACTGAACTTCTGGAGTGAGTTTGCTGCACTGAAAGTAAAGGGGCCCAATAATATTGCACGCCCCACTTTTCAGTTTTTTATTTGTTAAAAAAGTTTGACACATCCAATAAATTTCATTTCACTTCATGATTGTGTCCCACTTGTTGCTGATTCTTCACAAAAAATTAAAATTTTATATCTTTATGTTTGAAGCCTGAAATGTGGCAAAAGGTTGAAAAGTTCAAGGGGTACTTTCGCAAGGCACTGTATACATTAGGCTTTAATATAACCAAACATTGTATTTTTGTGAATGGTAATGTAATGTTATACATAGTGTAATACATAATATAATCTTATGTGTAGTACAGAGTTCAAAAGTCAATAACTGTTTCATATAAACACATTACAAAGCTGCATTTGAACTGAAATACTGTTATGCATCTATGATGTTTGTTTCAGTCATTTTTTTTAATCACTCTTTCAAACTTTTCTGATTCACAACCTACTGCAGCTAATCTAGCAAGTTTAAAAACACAACCTTTAGATTATTAAACCGATCACATGCAGTTTAAATGATCATAACCTTGTGAAAATTATAAACCCACACAATGATAATTATACCGTCAGAGCCAAACAGTGTTCTGGGTCTTCTCATCACATTCTTGAGTTTGTCTCTATTACAGCAAAAATCTCCTCTATTTTGTCTATATTTTATTTTACTTTGAATTATCCATTCTTTGTAAACAATATAAAATACCTTGAATGTGTTGTACCATATCATATAGTGTGATACTGCAAAGTAAAACACAAATCTACCATCCTAGTTTGACATCGCTAGGCTATAAACATTTGTGCTTTCTTTAAATTTGGACTCTTTAGTTTTAGACACAAGAAGGTTCATAATGAACAAAGTTTTACTATTTTTAAGTGCTGCTTTAACACTTTCTTCAAAACACATTTCCTTCACATGACAATAAAAAAGCAAACCTGAGAATAAAGTTACACAGATTGAAGTAATTCATCACAGTTTTAGTTTTTATCTCGTTTTTTCACATTATAGGTATGGCCACTTATAGCCAACAATGTTTTTAACACTGATTAGAGCAGAAGAGGTATAAGTGGACAGAGATTCAAAGTGTAAGCATCAATTATATTTTTTGGAAAAGTATAAAAAATAAAATTTGCAAGAAGATACATTGTATACCAGTAGAAAACGACTAAAGTGAGAGTCGGCTTAGAAACAGGAAACGCCAAACAAGCAGGAGAGAAATAAAGCAGATCAACTTTTCCTAAAGTTTTTTTAATTCTTTGTGGGCTTTTTAGACTCACATATCATATATGGAAATATTTCAAGTCAACAGCAGTAAAATATATGAAAGAGATTCATAAAGTGGCGGCTGAACTCACGAGCAAAACGTTTTCCAATCTCACAGAGGAACCATTCATCAAGTTAATTTTTAAACTGTTCGTAATATTAATATTAACACAGTGAATAGAGATATCAGCTCTCAAGACATTATGGCAGAAAACGTGCATTTGGGAATGATCTTGGAAAAAAAAAAGAGCATTTGTAAACAGTCGTGAAGCTGACCTGGACCTCTGAGCTGCCAAAGAAAAAAAAATTGGACACAAAGTATCAAAGATTCATGGATTCTAGTGAGTTACACAAATATAGATTAAAAGTATGATCTGAGGCTTTTGTAAGAGCCTTGATTCTGTTCAGTGTAGGTGCAACCTCTTCAGATACCACCACATCTAAGCTTGTGCATCCTGTATGTGGTGTTATGCACATTTCATCTTTTCTCTGTTGTTCATTGTGCCAAAACTTGCTTTCTAGTTTTACTGACTAGTTTGCACTTTGACTCAAACAAAGGCAGAAACATCCTAAACAACCTACACAGTATGAGCAATAAATAATCTAGAAAAAGATATGTGGCAGAACTTTATCTGTATGTCAAGTAATAGATGGACACAGCAAACCAACAATATTCTGAGCAACATCTGAACAAATGAGTATAAGTATCAGATTCATAATGAAACAGTTAGGTGAAAACTGATGGCAGTACTGACACCATCAGGAAACTTTAATATACAGTGATAGACGTGACCCAGAAGCATAATCAGCTGATCTGCAAGAGACTAACAGCATCTACGTGCCATTAAAGTAAAGTTGCTCACTTCATGAACATGAATTTAAGATTTAACCTCTCTCCCAGTTAGAACAAAAGATGAGCGATGCGTTTGTGCAATTTCTAAACATGAATTCCACGAGGAATCCTCTGACACGAGCCAGTAGGTAGGAGTCCACAAAGAGGTGGTGGGTGGGTGCAGGGGTGCGATTTCAGCAGGAATACCCATTTGCCCAAGAACCCTTCTCCGTCTTTGTGTGGGTGAGTGCTTCCCTTTGTCAGCAAGAGTTACTCATGCACCTCCTTAAATATCCACCACCACACCCACCCCCCAGCCCTCCCTTGCCTACCCTGTAAACCCACACCTACGACAATCAGCACCCACGTTCTTGTAACGCAGCTCCGAGAGCATCATTCTCTCTTTTACTTGCAGTCAGGCTAACAGACGGGGAGAGAGAGCATGACAGATGGTGTTCACAGCTCTATTTCTGAGGCTGGACTTGTACCGCCACAGCCACCCACCCCCCACCCCCCTCGCATATTCCACTCAAGCCAAGTGCTTATGACTACCTCCTCATCTTCCTCACAGTAATCAGCCCATTCATTTGCAGGGTTATTGTGAATTAAAAAGTGTGTGTGTGTGTGTGTGTGTGTGTGTGTGTGTGTGTGTGTGTGTG
>NC_056505.1:26158882-26214336 GCF_014905685.2 Nematolebias whitei | reverse complement strand
TGTGTGTGTGTGTGTGTGTGTGTGTGTGTGTGTGTGTGTGTGTGTGTAGGTCGCAAGGAACCTCAGGTCTTGCAGGTTAAACACAGACAGTGACAGAGAGAAACTGTGCAACTTGATAAAGAGGAAAACACAGTTTCGGTTGATTATAGCTGTAGTGTGCCAGACACAACAAACTGAAGATGCAACTTTTGATAAATTAAGAACACTTACTGAGTTGTGACTGATGTTTATCTTTTCTTATGTCCCAAAATGAAAACGTCAACCACAGGCAGCCTCACATTTTGTCATCTACACACCCCGATAGGATTTTACTATGCTTTGCACAGTTGTGATGCCATGAAATGTTTTTATTTATTTATTTATATTACCAGTACAGAATATATTTTTGACATCTGTGCAGGTGGTTTTTGTAAGTGTAAGTTAGAATTTGTGAAGTTTGTCACCCTATGCAACAAAGCTGTGATGGCGAGTCTGGCAACTTTGGTAACCAGCCGCAACACAATGACTATTTACATTTTAAAATGTGTGAGTCTGTCTACTTTTGTTTGTGTATGTGTGTAGGTGTCATTATGGCGAGTAAGTGGGTAATGCCAGTTGTCGGGCATTGCAGTCCCACTGCAAGATGGTTTAAACATGAGGCTTCACCAGCTTAGACACCAAACAGTATTTTGGGTCAACTATGGCATAGTTTCTGCTCCAGGAATAATTATGTTTCTTTGATAGAAAATAGATTTGGAAACAGTGACAGAACTAAAAACTCAGATGTAAAGGCATGTGTCCACACAACTGCAAGTACTTCCGTGACTGCTCATGTTATCTGCACATGTAGCAATGCATTACTAAGTCGATAGACTTGTTAGTTGTTTCTGAGTAATATATGCAGTATGTAGATTACCAAAGATTGCACTTCCCCTTCAAAGTGTGCAATCCTTGCCGATCCTGTTCAGGTGCATGTCTGCTCACTGTTAATTCTACACTTTTTCCATGACCAACATGAAAGTGGCAATCTAACCTTTGTGGTGACATTGTCACTTTAAATAATAGTAATGAAGCAACTGCTGTATATTTTGGTTCTGAAATAAAGTTTTTGTTTAAAATTTTGAAAAGGTACAACTGTTAGCTCCTCTTGTGTACTAAAACAATGCAATTGAAAATAGCTCATTTTGGTAGACACATATGTGCACTCCAACTTCAGGCTTTTATCGCTGAGTGGCTTTCAAAGATCTCAAAAGAATCATTCAGCTATTTTATGGTTAACATGAATGTAGAAGAATTATTCTCTATTAGCATAAAACTGCATTTTTGACAGTTACTGATAGTCCAAACATTTTTAACATAAGCCTCCTAAACACCACCAAGCATTTTCAATTGATTATGTTATGTTATATACAAAAACTCCAAAGTCAGCAAGAATAAGAAGAACAAAAAAAAAAAAAAAAAAAAACCTGCAAGATGCACTTGCACTTGAAGATAATGGTTTTTCATTTGGAATTAAATTCCCTATCCCACCACACGTTGAAGAACCATTCAGAAAAATGCTAAAACCCTGATACCGTAATAAATGTAATTTTATCTGAAGCAGACACCACAGAACCATAGGAGGTGTAACACCACCTGGATTATTGAGCATGCATCAGGAGGTGTGGTGTATAACTCAGCAGCGCTGACATGGAGCACTACACATAAACTGTCTAATGATATTTTACATTATAAATCCTGCAAATAACTGGTCTCACACACTGTCCTTTTTCACTACTACCTTTGAGCCAGTGCAGGTTTATCCCTTTGTATTTGGACCATTTCAGCTCCGTGGCCTTCCTTGGTGGCTCAGAGGTGAAACAACAGTAGGTTGTCTTTAAACCCCTATGTTGCCTTGGTATAAATCACAACAGCAAGCAGAAGTCTCATTCCTGGTTTGAAAGTGTTTTGTGAAGGGGACGTCAAACTTCCTGAACAGATGCAGTATTTGTTGATCCATCTAGTCACTGGACACTGGACAGCAAGACTAGCTGCCGAAACTGATAAAACTTTGGCTCTTTTGGAGACTTCTTCATTGAGCATTTCATGAAAGCCAAATATAGAAGTGCATGAAAAAGCCTTTCTTCATTTGGCTTTTTTTGAACCCTCTTTAGCCAAGTATTTTAAATTAAATTTACAAGTGCATGGCAACTCTAAATTGGCACTAGGTATGAGTGAGAAAGTGAATGGTTGTCCATCTCATTTGTCTCTATGTACCCTGCGACTGACATGCAACCTGTCCAAGGTGTACCCTGACTCTTGCACAGTGACTGCTGGAGAGAGGCACCAGCCCCACCATGACCCTGCACAGAAAAATGGGTAAAGAAAATGGATGGGTGGGTGGGTGGAAGATAATACCAGTGGTGACTCACTGGGCAGGGTGAAAATCAGTGGGGGAGTCAGCCTTGATCTGCTTCAGTGGATCAACAAATTAACTCACGTAACAATGACCTGCTGGACTAATGGCTTAAGAAAAGAAACTCATTTGGCTTTGGTAATGAACTTGAGTTAGAAATATAAACAGTCCAGTTATTAACTCACCAGCCAACTCCAGCCTGCCATCACCTGACATGCTGTGATATACTAAACCTACGCTCATTTGGTCTACTCATTAGTAAGAAAGGGCCTATTACTCAAATCAGTGACTTTAGAAACTCACTACCCAGACTCATTATCTCACCTATCTTTTCAGTCTAATTTGCATTCACCTGAACAAAGTGGTGTGTTGGGTTGGTCACCTATAGTCTCAGAGAGTAGACTGACCCTAACAGGGCAGGAACGAGTCAAACTAAGAGCGATCTACAACATTTTATCCAACATCTTCCTTTGCAGTTTATGCGAACGTGTACATGAGTATGGGTGCTGCTGATGAGTCTGTACTTTAGTACCATTGAGGGAAGCCCGAGCTTGAGTTCCCAAGGTAACAGTCAGTTTGAGTGGGGGCTGGCTGACTCATTTGAAGGGAATCCTGGAACCTGAACAACACTGCCCACTCGCCCCACCCCCAGCTTCATCAGCACAACAAGCAAACAAGGCGCTGACATGTCCCCATGTAGGGCTTCCCACTGACGGGGGTGGCAATGGAAAATCCCTGCCTGAGCTTGCATATAACTAGTATCAGAAGACACGCACACACAGTCACAAGGCCTCGCTCTTCCCCTGGATACAGTGGTTTCTGCCAGCAAGACAAAAAGTCCCTGGAGATTAATAACCAGATACATGATCACAAAGCTGTAGGCAAACAAATACAGAATACACACAGGCACATTCTGCATTTTGGCTATACAAGGTGTAAGGGAAGACTGAGGGGGCAGGACTGGAAGTTCGGTCTAATTAAAGTGACAATGGCACAAAATTAAAGTAATTTAAGGTGGCAACATTGACACAAAATAAATGAGTATCAATATCTTGTGATGTAGAAGGAGACAAAACAGTAAAGAGGGAGAGGTGGACGCAGGAGGAGTAGGTGGACAAGAGAACGAACTCTTTGTCTTCTCAATTAATCCAATTATTAAGAAATTAAAGGAGATTAACAAGCGTGTAATTGACCTCTTAATTATTTCAAGGTGAGTCTGTTCTCTTAACTTTGGCTGAATGGTGGCCTTGGGTGAAGGTGGATAGAAAAAACTTTGGTGCAAGATCTCATAATTTACAATAAATTATGTAAAAGCACAAGTTTCAACAGAGTAGTAACTTGTTTTTACGGATTAAAAAATATATTTCAACATATTAATTCACATATAACATATTTAAACAGAACAAAATCAACGTGTTTAAAAAAATTATAGTCTTTGTCTTTTACGCTTTGTGAAAACAGTGAATTTTGACCGTCAAACAAAAACTGGACACATCCAGTCAAGTAATCTGCTGTTTAGAGCAGCCATTTGATTTGCTTCTGTCCAGTTGCATCTGCTAATAACTATAGTTCATTCAGTGTCTTTAGTCATTAACAACTGAGAGCTGGTACAAAGGGATTTAAGAGGCAGCATTACTGTTTTGAATCGCCGGATGTTTAATTCTTCTATTATAATTGAGGCAGCAGCGAGACAGAGGTTATGGTAACTGCTGGAAACCTGTCCCACTTCACAGAAAGGTTAATGAACCTTACAAGTCCTATGGGAGATGGAGTATGCTGTTAATTTGACAAACGTGGGAAATAAATGCTTTTATGCTTTTATTGACGGTGACAAATAGCGGCCTTTGCTGGAATGAAAGGTTTTAGTCTTTTAGGTGCTTTGCTTAGAGGCAAAACAATAATGTGGAATGCATTTGTTGGAAGAAACTAAGTACATAATTGTTTGAATAGCAATTTTAGGCCAAAAAGCATCTTCATTATTAATTCCTACTTTTGGGAAACGTATACTGTGCAGAAATGCACAGTTGCTTAATTTATGTTATGAAACCAATGCCTTTATTCTGAATACATTTGTAGGAAATGCTGGATGTTTTAAAAAGCTGTATTTTAAAATCTACATATTTCCACAATCCATTTTGTGCATCATTGGTCTGGATTTAATTTTAACAGGGCACTAAGGGTATATCAACAGATAGCCAGAGTGAAAACATAAAACTTTGTCAGCGGTTTCCAAAAATAGTCCGAGTTATAAGGATTCATCATAAAACATGGCTGTAATACATCTGATCAGGACTGAAGATGAATGCATTTTCTGTGCATAATTAAGTGATTAATCTTCTTTTTAGTCAACAAATCTGACTGAGACTGAATTTATGGAATTTCAGAGGATAAAATCTATTCAGTAGTGGCATAATGATATACACATTTCAGTGTTTTCAGCTGCTATAAACTTTGAGACAATCAGTATACCCTTCAAGAAGTTCTCAATACAATACACTGTTGTTAGCGCAATTATTTGATGAGCTTATTGGTATCATAAGCATTGGGTGATTATTTTATGGCATCAGTGCTGACTATCCCACGTTTAAATAATAAACAAAAAAGCGATGCATCTGCAGTTTCCATTTAAAAAGCTGTGTTAATAAGGCAACTGCACAATTTATTTTTTAAATTATTTTGAGTTGATAAGTTTCTTTACTTAAAACCATTGCACTAGAAAGGATGGTCAAAATAGCTGTTTACTCAGACACAAAAGTTTTATTTTAATGTTTATTGAAGTGAAGATATGTTATGTTTATTGTTACCATTTACTCTTAAATACTTGTATTTCATTAGATGCAAAAAAGACAAAATATTGGTATAACTGGTAAAGTATAGCAACTAATATTGTAGCTGTAGCCCCGATGTATACTATTTCTAATCATATTAAAGAAGTTGCAAAATACCTTTTAAACTTAAAGCTTCATACATTTTAAATTTAAATATCAAAAAGTATTTGGATTCTTTTAACATCTTACTTCCCCGTCAGGTCTGGTTTCAGGAAACAACACAGCACAATTGCTGCTTTGCTGAAGGTTTTTAATGATGTTGTTGAAGCACTGGATGCTAAGAATCATTGTGTTGCACTTTACTTAGACCTGTCTAAAGCTTTTAACACTGTGGACCATGACATCTTGTGTCATAAGCTCTCAGAAATCGGTTTCTCAGATCATACTATTGGTTGATTCACTTCTATCTCTCAGACCGGAGGCAATGTGTTCAACATAATGGTACTTCTTCCAATTATTTAACTGTTAACAATGGTGTACCACAAGGTTCGGTCTTAGGCCCCACCCTCTTCACAACCTACATAGGTAATGTAGGTCAGATCATTCCTGACGCATCCTTACATTTCTGCACTGATGATACAGTTGTTTACTGTCGAGCTAAAACAGTTGTTAAGGTTTTCCAGCTTTTGCAATCCACATTTGACATCATCCAGTCTGATTTGTTCCATCTCAAGCTTGTACTAAACGCAGGCAAAATCAAAAAGGATGTTGTTTTCAAACAAGAAGTCGGTCCCAGCAGTTCTTCCCTCGATTTTATCTTCAAATGGTGTCCCTATTGAGTTTGTCAATTCCTACAAGTACTTGTGTATCTTGGTTGATTCACATCTCTCTTTTAAGCCCCACGTTGAAAACTTGGTAAAGAAACTGAAAGTAAAACTGGGTTTCTTTTTCAGAAATAGATCCTGTCTAACTCTGAACACTAGGAAACACCTTGTAACTGCGACTTTCCTTCCCTCCATTGACTATGGTGACATTATTTACATGCTCCTGCAAGCACCTTGCAGATGTTGGATGCTGTCTTTCATGGTGCACTAAGATTCATAACTGGCTTTTACTACTATACCCACCACTGCACCCTGTATTCACTGGTTAACTGGACATCATTAACTTCACGTAGACTCTCTCACTGGTACATTTTCATCTTTAAATCACTTCTTGGTCTGCTGCCTTCATACATCTCCTCCTACATGTCACTGCATGAGTGCAGCTACAGCGTGCGCTCTCAGGACATTATTACCTGCAGTGTTCTCTCAGTGTGGATGGAACTAGGCAAAAGGGCCTTCTCCTACTCTGCTCCTGTTTCTTGGAACAACTTGCAAAAAGATCTGAAGTTCTTGACCTTGATCTCTTTAAGTGGCTTCAAACACCTACTAAGTTCATGGCAAATGTGCTCATATTTGATTATGTTATTCTATGTTACACCACTGATTTGAGCAAATCAGAAAAACTGCTGATGTTTAGTTTGGGGGGTAAAACTGTTTAAGAGAGTAAAAAAAACAACATATCCAAACACTTACAAATCCTTGATTTTTATATGACTAAACCCCATAGGTAAATATTCTTATAAGCATATTTAACAGTCAATTTGTCTACAGATGTAACACCTACAATTAGCGCAGCTTTCTACTGATTTCATCCTGTAGTTTTGTGCAGTTTGTGCAGTAGAGCCCACTCTAACATATCTTTGTGTAACCACAGCTGCTTTCGCTGGTCTTAACCCCTTTTCTACCAACAATCTCACCCTTACTTTCTCCCAGCTACACTATGGGCACTGTTTCCCATGCCTGTGCACACACTGCTTGCCACAGGAACCCACATGAATCCATGCTCCACAATCCCTCTTAACCTCTGACCTTGGCTTATTGTTACCTGTGAGCAGCGCTGTGGCAAACATGTACAAGTACACTGCACAGCCCTGCAAGCTGTTTGTGCTCTGCAAGTATGGAAGGCAGGGGAGGAGGGAAGGAAGAGAGGGAGCTATTTAATCCCCCCCAAAGGAACTCCCCTCTCAACCCGTATCGTGAACTCGCAGGCAAATCGCGTAGCTGGAAGGCACACCACACACACACACTGCTGTCTTTTTAATTTCATCAGCTGAAAGAAATCTATACCGCTCTTTGGAATCTGACTGAGCTGCGCAGAGAAGTGAACTATACAGCACCCTGGAATGTAAACAGGTTTCTTACAAAGTGTAGCATAAAAATACCACATTGTAACAAACCTCTTGGCTATGATAATGGTCAATAGTACAGATCAGAGGTCTGTTTATTTATTTTTTTGGTTGTTAGTCCGACAGCATATCAATACGCACAAGTTGAACAAATCCAAAGAATACTTCAGCGGAAATGTTCCAATCATACTTTTAATTATTCATGTAAAATATGGACAGCTTTTGCTTAACGGATTGTATTAAAAAAGGCTTTTGGTTGCCTGTGAATACTGGAAAGGCTGTCATTACAACACTTATAGCTAGATGTTTGGTTGAGAACAGATATGGGCTGTAATCTGCTAAAACACCCTCATCTATTGTTCAGTGTTACTTATTGTCACACCCTTGAAGCATTCACGGATTTAGGCACATTATTTAATATCAGTAAACGTTTGCAAGATTCCTCTCGCATCAGCCTTTGTTCTCTCACATACTTAAATTTGCTATTTTAATTGGTGAATATACCGTTCCCGGTGGCTTTTAATTCATTATACACAATCTGAGCTGTTCTAGTTGAAGTTACTGGCAGATAATGCAAAAGCTTTTAGCTGCATTTTTAGTTTAGCATTACCTTTAAAATCCAATCATAATCAGTAGTTGGGCAGTAAGACAGGCCACCATGATATGTGCCAACTTTGCATTCATAGTTGTCACACTTAATTATTGTGCCAAAATACAAGAAATATGTTGGCTTCAGGAGGTCTTTTGTCAAGTCTTTGTTTTTGTGTACAATTAACTGGCAAGAATGCTATATACTTAAGTAAGGGCTATTTTTGGTGAGCATAATTGTTGGGGAGTTGTTTTTATCAGCATGCCTCAATCCCCTTCACCGTGCCATATCGGGAGACACCCCTAAAGCTGCAGCCGCAACAGCCCCCCACTAGCCGTGATATTTGTTCATTTATCCGCCCCACTCTACCCCGTTCTAGCTTGCGTGCCCACACTCCCTCCATCACTCCGCATCTGTCAAAGTTGACCACTTTACAGGGGAACAGGTAGGCAGACGCCATCACCCAACCCCCCACTCCCCTCCACCTGTACCCTCAAACGCACAAATTCACACACGGGGCCGACTGCCAGAGATCCTGCTTTCCTGACTGAAGTGGAGAGGGGGGGTATGACAAAGACGACAGCTTGTGTGGGGGAACATTGTCTGCGGCTGCGACTAGAAATCTTTTCAGGAAAAACAGGATTTTATACACAATGGCCGTGGGTGTGAAGAAAGGGGGCACGTATTAAAAGGAGTGCCTTTATGCGCACAGAGCTACGGATTTTTAAACTGCATTTAAATGGATAAGGTCCAAAACACTTGTCCCCCCCCCCCCGTTACCAGGTTTTAGTGTGACAGGCTGGATCAGAGAGGGCTTTCCAGGTTGTCCTTGTTTTCTTGGAGCATAATCGTGATTCTGTAGAAATAAGTGCCACACAATAAAACTGCTTTCTTAAATAAAATACATATACTGTCTCATGGAAAAAAGACTGCATTTACAGAACAAAATTGGCACGGACTGAATTCCTAGAATACAGCGTTCATGTGAAAATGTTTATTTAGGAAGATTGCTGGCTGTACTACGCTCCTGATTACTGATAGGAAACCACAGTAGCTCATGGTCTTTGTGCAGCTTCAATCATCTCACCACAGCAACCAAAGCAGAGAGGTCAGTTTTTATAGAGACGTCAAAAAGGCTCGCTGGGTTATCAGCTACTGCATAGTGTGTGTTTCCATGCGCGTGTTTACTTGTGCGGGTGTTTGTTGTATATGAACGGGGGATGGAGCTGACAACTGAGCGGAGGATTCTTATGTAATTCTCCCTTTAGGTGGCGGAGAACAGTGAGAGCAGCAGCCCACACTGAAGAAGAACCTGTTTGTTAATAAGCCGCGATAGCTCGATAATGTTACAAGGTGTTGGTGCTGGAAAAGAACTGGAAATAACAAGTGTCAGCATGTACAGGTACAAAGCCATCATCATAAAACGCACTGGTTTCTGCTACGTTGGTCGTCAAAAAACTCTCACGATCACAGAGAAATCTACGAGAGTTTTAAACATGTGTGTGCGTTAACAAAAAGAAAAAAAAATGGGACAAGCTAACATGGTGTAGCATCTGAATATGGCTGAGCAGCTGTGAGGGGTTTACAGAGACGTCCAAAAGTTTAACTCTGTGTAGCACCACCTCCGACATTTATCTGGCTGTAGTTGAACAGATGAGCACATGCTCTAAATGTTAAGCACCTCCAGCTGCGCTTTAGTGTAAAGGACTATTGTTGACTTGTACCAAGGGAGTTTCCTGATTGTTGTAAAAAAGTGAAGTGCGTGCAGAAAAACTCACTTTTTTGCAGGAATTTAAAATACATTAGATTATCCTCTTATTTTAGCTTTTATCCTCCTTATTGTGTGAATGTTTATGAAGCAGTCACACTACTGTGATCCATTTTTCTTCCGTACATTTTTCAGCATCTTTCTTATTCCACAATGTTTGTGCTATTTCAACAAAACGTTCAGCTCGTTCAGGAGAAAGGGGCTATGGCTTTTGATATTGGTGCAACTTTAGCTTTTTGAAATATTTAGCCTATTCTGCCATTTTTGTGTCATAGAAAATTAATTGAGCTCATTTTACATCCTTCAGATCTTTAGATCTGTTTACGACCTTTTACTTCTCCTTTCACATTTTGTTTTGGTTCAGCTTGTTTCAGCTTCCTTATACAAATTTAAACTTTTTTTAAGCTACTTTCAGCTGTTTTTTTTCCAACTGTTTTGTGCTCCTTTCAGTCTTTCTGCCAACTACAACATTTTTGTACTTCTAACTTCTTTCTGCTAAATTCAGCTTATTGTGCTCCTTTCAGATTATTTCTGCTAGTTTCAACCTTTTCTGCTCTGTCAGCTACTATTTAGCTGTTTTTATGTTAATTTCAACTTTTATCAGCACAATTCAGAAAAAATTGCTCTCTCCACTTCCTTCTGGCACTTTAAGCTTCTTTCTGTCTTTTTAACTACTTTTCAGCAGTTTTTTTAATTTCAGCTTTTTCAAATAATTTCCACTTTTTATGCTCATTTCTGCTTCTTTTAGCAAATGTGTTCTTTCGGCTTTATTCTTCTAATTTAAGCTTGTTCTACCTTTCAGCTACCTTTTTAGCCTTTTTGTGCTAATTTCAGCTGTTTTCAGATGAATAAAATTTTTTGTGGTAATTTCTGCTACTTTCAGCCTAATTAACGTTTTTCTACTAATTTCAGCTTGTTAAAATCAGTTTCAGCTTTGAAACCTCATTCCAGCTTTTTCTGCTAGTTTCTGCATTTTCAGCCACTATTTAGTTGTTTGTATGCTAAGTTTAGCTTTTTCAGCTAATTCCACATTTTTTAGGTTATTTCACCTCTTTCTGCCTTTTTCTGCCTTTTCAGCTACTTTTCAGCAGGTTTTTTTTTTTTGCTTATTTCAGCTTTTTAGCTAATTTCCTAATTTTTATGCTTATTTCTGGTTATTTAAACCTAATGCAGAAAATATGTGTTCTTCTGCTTTATTCTGCTAATTTAAGCCTGTTTTTTCATTTCAGCTACAATTCAGCAAGTTTTTCATTTCAGCTGTTTGTTCCCCCCCCCCCCCCCAATTCTTTAGCAATAAGCATTAAAACTGCATTTTCACAGGAAATGCAATTTCTCTAGTTTATACACAGATGACTTCTTTAAGTTGTCGCACTACTATATATATATATATATATATATATATATATATATATATATATGAATCCTTACTGCTATTAAGATATGTTAGCATAAAAAGTAAATGTTTGTCCTGTAAGTTAAATCGAAACAAAAAATGACAACAGGTGCACCAAGCAGAATTTAGATTCGATCAAGCTGCATTGATGACTTGAAGGCAGAAGGCAGTTTTGTGTTTGAAAAAAAAAAGTTTGCAAAACCATAAACAACCAAACTGTTAACCTGGGTTGTGAGTACGTTTAGCAACTCTGGATGGAAAAAAAAAAAAATCACATAAAAAAAGAAAATTGTTCACTTGCTGAGCGCCCACCCCCTTGTCATAAGATATGGATGTCCCGTAAGGTTATTCGTGTTTGCTGGGGATTGAAGTGCTCAACTGGATTAAAAAAACACACTGCATATGTTTGGAAATCTGTTTCCCTGGGCGTATGAGTGGAATGAGCGAGCGTGAAGCAGCAGCTTGCGTTTTCTCCAAGAGAGAGGGCAGACACTCTCATCATTAGCTGGGCTACAATGTGCTCCTCTACCTGCTCCAATCTGCACAGCCAGGCTCCACTCTGACGCCAGACAGATGTTCCCCGCACTAGGTGCAAAGTATTTAGAGGGGGAAATGAGAGTGAGCAGAACAGAGGCAGAAGAATGGAAATATTCAGCAGAGTACACAATAAGAGTTTAATTATGAATAATACCATTGGCTCTTTGTTCTCGCAATGAAGCGAGCTATGGTTCACTTGGCCTTTGGGAAATTGTTTTTGGCTTCCATATGGGGGCAGCTGTCTGTCAAAAAATAAACG
This sequence comes from Nematolebias whitei, assembly GCF_014905685.2. Classification (NCBI taxonomy): domain Eukaryota; kingdom Metazoa; phylum Chordata; class Actinopteri; order Cyprinodontiformes; family Rivulidae; genus Nematolebias; species Nematolebias whitei. The sequence continues at coordinate 26,202,418 of NC_056505.1, read as the reverse complement.
CTGGAATCACAACACGCCACAGTTGGGATAATTACAGGATAAAGAACAATGCAATTATGTATGTTTATTTGCAATATTGAGTAGGTATTTTGCTAAAACAAACTCCAAGGCTTTTGCAGAGTTTCAACACTTAATCCTATCATTTGGTGCCGGAAGGTTAGCAGCAATCTGCAACTGAGACTTTTCTTTTTTTTATTGAGACTGAGTGTAACTTAAGATAAAGTTATATAGTCAAGACAGCTTTTTTAAGTATGCAAAAATATGTCTGTAAGAAAACAAATAATGTGCCATACTTGAAGGACTGTGATAGTTGAGACTTTTGAATAAAAACATGCAGTTACTTTACTTTTTCATCTGAAAAGACCCAAACTAAAATATTATTATTATTTTTAAAAATGACCATCCCCGTATTCTTTAGAGACCCACCTCTTTTAATGACTGAGCTAAGATCATTTTATAATTAGAAGGGAGGGATTGTAGCCATTTTGGGCAAACCTTGTAAATGATATTTTGCTCAGTCTTATGCGATATCTCACTAAATGTATTGGTGTTCAGAGTATGTGCTGAGGATGACTCTTGGCTATTACCACAACAGATTTTAGCTCAATATCTCAGATAGAGCCATATTTGGGTTTGCTTATGTCAGCAAGTTGTTGTTGACTCCAAAAGTTAATTAGCTGTACATCCAGTGGTTCAGAAGATATTTTACTAACATGGAAAACAGGGTTGATACCAACAATTAATACCAAAATTTGTTGAAGATGTCACACATGTTGTGGATGACTCTCAGCTACACCCACACCACATTCCAGCTAAATATCTAGAATAAACTGAGATGTAGCTATTTTTGTGTTTCCTAACATCAGTTAGCTGTGTCTGCCACCTTGAAGTGGGTTGACCGGAAAAAGGTAATTGTAGATGTACATCCAGTGATTACTCTCTGCAAGTTGGATTAAAATCTGTCCAGTGGTCTGTGAGCTGTTTTGCTAACAGATAAGAGTTAACTCCAGCAGTTAATAGGAAAGTTTTAAAAACTGATCTTCCGTCTTCATTTAGCTCTCAAAGTACAAGTCGGGGATTACTCTCAGCTACTATCCCTTCAAATGATTTGATATATGCAAAAGTGAGTTATAGCTATTTTTGTGTTTGCTAATATCGAATGGTTGTGGCTAGGCCTGTCTTGATAACTTTTCTGGGCGATTAATTGTCTCAGAAATTATTGCAATAAACGCTAATATTGTTTGACAATAATTAGTAATTACTGTCAAATTTAAGAAGAAATTTTGGTTAATTTTTGTGTGTAGTACTTATTTGGTTTTGACCACTGGATGGCAGTATAAGACTGCTTGGACCAAAAGAGCAGCATGTCTCTTTAAGAAAAATGGGAGGGAGGCCCCTTGATGTGACATGGGTTTTCTCTCCTTCCTTCTTTTCGGTTCTCAAACTGGCGGACGCTCTGTGTGGTTTGAGCTCTTTAGCATAGCATTTGTCATACAAAGCTTTTAATAAAAAAAATCAGTAAACAAGTTCTCAGCTTCTTTTTGCAGAGAAAAACTTTTAGACGAAGGCACGGGTTTCAACCATGAATTTTGCAGCTTCGACAAGACGGAGATTTTTTTCCCGGAGGTCAGCCTGTTAGCTTAGCTTGTAGTTTAGCTTCTCAGCTTAGCTGCTTTTAACAATCCAAAAACGCGATTTGGGACAATTAAAACAGATTTTAAAGAGAAAGGGAGGGGTCAGTGAAGAACACTGGAGTTGAGCCTTTTGTCATCCAGTGTCTTCAGTAGAAAGAGAGAGACACGAAGAAACGATAAGCCGATAAATGAAAACGAGGTCGATAATTTTCATTTATCATGCGATTAATTGATTTATTGTTTATCGGGACAGGCCTAGTTGTGGCGACCATCTTGAATTGAGTTGACTAAACAAGTTAATCAGCTGTAGATGTACATCAAATTATTACTTTTAGAGAGTTTCATAAAAATCCATTGATATATTTTGCTAACACAACATTCAAACACACGCGCATGCACACACACACAGAGGCAAAAGCTAATGCTTCTTTGTTTTTTGGCAGACGTTAATAAAAAGAGCAAAGCTGTGAAAGTTTTATCATTAGAAGAATTTAGCGCCTGATAAAATGCTATAGGAGGTTGCACGTCTAATAGTTTGCAGTTAAAGGAGTTGTCGAGGTGTGGAGCAGATGATCTCTGCAGGCCACAGAATTCACAAACACAAAGCCAGCTGGTCTGATAGAGTCACAATACTCCACTGTTTGCATTTGTAAAACACAGACTCTTTCTCCTTTTGGGAGCTGCAACAATCAAGCAGGATGTTAAAGCTTGCATGTCCCTCATGCACGATAACGCCGAGCTGGACAACTGGCCCTCAATAAGTCAGGGAGAGGAAGCTAACAAACATATGATTGCTTCCTGTTCACAGATCACATGGAGGTGAACACGACAAAACAACCTCAGAATAAACTGGTCAAGTCTCCTGTCTTGTTAAAAACACATCTCAGTTTGTAAGAACGGGAAATAAAATATGTTTTTTTCTCCTGACAGACTACAAATGAATGGAAAATAACCCCCCTCAACTTAAAGAGATCCAAAAATACCTTCACTGTGTCAAACTCTCAGGAGGGCAATTTCTTATCTTATCACATCCATAAAAACCTAAAGCAATAAATCTGTTTAAATGGGATTTAAAAGCGATGAACACCTTTATTTTTCCTCTAAGTAGAAAATACATTTAAAAGGGTATTAACAAGAAAATATAACACTTAATGTTGTATTTATATAAAGTGACTTTATTCGGATAAAAATGATTTGCTTGTTAGAGTCATTACTGCTGCCAGACCATACCAGAACATCTGTATTGATTTAGACTGGAGCGGAGCAGAAAGGAGGAGGGAGAGGCTCGCAATCTGGAATTCAACTTAAGAGAGCGAGACAACAATCTGTTGTACGGTTATTTTGGTAATTGTCCATAATTGATGTAAAAACATGGTGCGTGTGGCAGAAGACTCTAAATGACTGTTTTTTGCTGCCCAGAGGGTCAATGATAATGGGCAGTTGCACGGAAAACGCAAACGCAGCATCTAATAATGTTATTCTAAAAGCAAGTGGACAGCTGGTGAGAGAAGACACGACATCCAGCCACGCAGTTTACACATAATTGCTGGAATAAATTGTTCTTGGCAGCTAAAACTTGAGCGTTTTTTAAAATAAAAGATATAAGATTGTCATTACGATTGTTACTGTGGTGATTGTGCATGTTAAGGTGTGTTTTTGTATTACTGGTAAGGTTTTTAGTCAACACTTTCTTTGCATTTACAGCTGATATTTGCTGTTTGTCATTGAAACCTCACGTGTGATTTAAACTCAAATGCAGTGACTAAACATTTGGTAGGTGCTCCCTATTTTTATACAAGCACCAGGAAAGCTCAAATCTGCAACAAGCAAGCTCACCCCTTTCAACAGTGGATGGTTCTGTGAGTAACATTCGATTGTTTTAATTCTTGGGTGACTAAACTATTGAGAATATCAATTTTACTGACACATATCTCACATTTTTTATGTCAGAATTGGTCTACAAGGTTTATTTTAAAGTGGCTATAAAATAATTTAACAAAAACAGATTAAAACAATAGGCAGCACGGTGGCACAACTGGTAGAGCTGCTGCCTCTCAGCGAGCAGGTCCCTGGTTCAAACCCCGGTCCAGGGGCCTTTCTGGATGGAGTTTGCATGTTCTCTCCGTGCATGCGTGGGTTTTCTCCAGGTGCTCCGGTTTCCTCCCACAGACCAAAAACATGCATGTTAGGCTGATTGGTAACTCTAAATTGTCCCTAGGTGTGAGTGAGAGAGTGAATGGTTGTTTGTCTCGTGTGTCTCTATGTGGCCCTGTGATGGACTTGCGACTCATCCAGGGTGTACCCCGCCCCTCGCACAGTGATTGCTGGACATGGACACCGGCGACCCCCGTGACCCAAAATGGAACAAGCGGGTAAAGAAAATGGATGGATGGATGGATTAAAACAATACAACTTTATTTTTAAAGAACTTTAAAAACAACACTGTAGGATTAACATGTTGCAGAAGTGAGTTTGTCACTTGATATTAAAACTCCGTATTTCACTACATGTTAAATTTATACAAAGAGTCAAAGTCATAATAGTCAGTCATGTTCTGAAGACATGGTGTGTCTTCAAAACCGCACCATCCTAAACGTCCTTACAGAGCTTTTTTTTTTTTTTTTTTTTCAATTTGTTTATTTGTGAGTCCAAATATAATTTGGGCATTACATCATCCCCAAGTGTTACAATTTTGCAGTCAGCCTGAAAGCTGACAGGAATGTTTTTCACTCACAAACATAACTGTAGCTTCCTACATATGGTAAAGGCTAAAATATCAAATGATGTATTTTGTATCAAAACCACTTCAAGAATAAAACTGTCTCCCTAAACCTTTTCTGTTGGTTAAGTCCACCAAACCCTGCAGTTCCTAGAAACAGTGTGCTCCTCACTCAGACACTCATTGGACCCTACACCAGGGCTATTCAACTGGAGGTCCACGGCCCACTTCCGGCCCGCATGCGACTTCAGTCCGGTCCACCAATGAATTCATGAGTTCTGTTTTTTGCATTTATGATTCAATGCAACAAAATAAACAAACTAAAAGGTAACAGATCATTGTAATACTTGGTTTATTTAATAATGACTTTAATTTGACTTTCAAAAGCCTCTTTTGTGATTGTCTATCGTTGTCGATGTTATTCATTGTTGTCATCAGAAATCAGATCTCTCTTGTAAATGAGTCCCCGAGGCTCAATGGGATTAACCTGTCTAAATAAAGGTTGAATGAAAAAAAATTGCTGGATGTCCGGCCCCTGAGCTGCTGACTTTCAGTAACTGTGGCCCCCTGAGCAGTTTAGTTGAAAAACTCTACCCTACACAGTTGTTGAGGAACATATTGAGTGTGCGAGACAGAATAGGACCAGGCAACGACTACATGTTCACAAATACCTCTCTCCACAGGATTCTGGCACCATCGACATCAAACGAGGAGATCCTCGGCACATGTTTTGTTAAACGGAGAGCCATGTGTTCAGTTGAACTCAGTGCAGAAGTGAGTGATGCATCAACACACGGGGCGCTCCAGTGTTGTTTTAATGCTGTTTCTCTAATGAGACCCTAACAGCAGAATCAGCTCGTTTCTGCCGAGGCTCGCTGCTCAGTCCAGCCTGACCTCACCTCGCTCTCGGCTAAATTATGGAAATCTTTATCTTCATAACTCTGGATATGGATAAAGAATACACAGCAATTATGGAAACCTCTGCAAACCAGGGCAAGGTTGTGTGACCCTGCACTGATGAATATATATGAAAAGAAAATGGCTTCTGCAGCTCACACTGTTTGACTAATAAACATCTAAACATCTAGTCAGAGAGTCAGAGAGTCAGAGTTTCTTTATTGTCATTCGCACCTCATGTGGTACATGTGGTGGAGCGAAATTATGTACGCAGGGTCCCAGTTACATCCAACAATAAAATGTATAAGAAAAACAGTAATAACATCTAAGATATGAACTAAGAAAAACATCAACTAAATATACACTAAGCACTCATAACATAAAACATTGAACATCACCACAAACATGAACATGAGTCTGTGAGCAGATGTGCACGCATGAACACATCAACATTGAAACAGATCAGCAGCAACATGAAACAGATCAGCAGCAACATGATATGGTTTTTCACAGTGATTATTCTAGTTAGAGATTCATGAGTCTAACAGCCTCAGGGTAGAAGCTGTTCCTCAGTCTAGTGGTTCTACACTTAATGCTCCTTAACCTCCTTCCTGAGGGGAGTGGGGCAAAAAGTGTGTGTGCTGGGTGGGTGGGGTCCTTCATGATGCAGGTGGCCCTCTTCCTGCATCTGGAGGTGTAGATGTCTGTGATGGTGGGGAGACTGATTCTGACAGATTTCTGTGCAGCCTTCACCACTCTCTGCAAAGCTTTTCTTTCTGCAGCTGTGCAGCCTCCATGCCACACATTGATGCTCGAGCACAGGATGCTCTCCACTGCACACCTGTAGAAGGAGGTGAGGACTGAGCTTCCCAGACCAGCTCGCCTCAGCCGTCTGAGGAAGTAGAGTCTCTGATGAGCTTTCTTGATCAGGCTGGTGGTGTTGTTGCTCCAGCTGAGGTTGTCATTCATGTGTACACCCAAGTACTTGTAGCTGGAGACCACTTCCACCGCAGATCCTCTTATGTTCAGGGGGGTGTAGGTGTTTTTGTTCCTTCTGAAGTCCACAATCATCTCCTTTGTCTTCTTCACATTGATGTGAAGGTTATTCTCTCTGCACCAGCTCTCCAGGTGTTCCACCTCCTGCCTGTAGCTGGACTCATCATTGTTTGTGATGCATCCCACCACCGCTGTATCATCTGCAAACTTTACAATGTGACAGCCTGGATGGGTAGCTGCACAATCATATGTGAGCAGAGTAAACAGGAGGGGGCTCAACACACATCCCTGAGGAGAGCCAGTGCTGAGGGTTATGGTGGAGGAGGAGAGGTTGTGGATCCTCACTAACTGTGGTCTGTTTGTTAAAAAGTCTAGTACCCAGTTGCAGATGGAGGGGCTTAGTCCTAGTGTGGATAGTTTGTCCATCAGGGTTTGGGGGATCATGGTGTTGAAGGCGGATGTGAAGTCCACAAAGAGCATACGGACGTAAGAGTTTTTCTGCTCCAGGTGGTTGAGTGCAGTGTGGACCACAGAGGAGATTGCATCCTCTGTTGATCGGTTCTCACGGTATGCGTACTGATGAGGGTCCTCGTTGATGTTGATGGTTGTTTTGATGTGAGTCATGACCAGTTTTTCTAAGCATTTAGCGACTATCGGGGTGAGGGCCACTGGCCGATAGTCATTCAGACCAGTCACTGTAGAGCTTTTTGGGACTGGGATGATGGTGGTAGTCTTCAGGCAGGTGGGAACTGTCTCCAGGGTAAGTGAGGTGTTAAAGATGTCTGCCAGCACCTCACAGAGCTGATCAGCACATTCCTTCAACACTTTTCCGGGGATGTTGTCTGGGCCAGTTGCTTTGTGCGGATTAATCCTCCTGAAGGTACTCCTTACTTCTGCTGAGGTCACGCTGAGATGCTCTTCATCCGGTGGCGAGGTGAGTTTGGTGCTGGGTGGTCTGTTCGGGTCTTCAAAGCGTGCATAGAACTTGTTGAGGGCATCAGGCAGAGATGGGTCTTTGGGACATTGTTCACTCCTTCCTTTATAATCTGTTATGCACTTAATGCCCCTCCACATGCTCCGAGGGTCTTGTGAGATGAATTGACCCTCGATCCTCTTTGCATATGTGGCCTTGGCCCTCTTAATACCAGCAACCAGCTCTTTTCTTGTCCTACTCAGCTCCTCTGAGTTTCCAGACCTGAAGGCAGTGTTCCTGGCTTCCAGCAGGGTACGCACCTCTGCATTCAGCCAAGGTTTTCTGTTTGGGTAGCTTTTAACATTTCTGTTAGTGGAGACTGTGTCAGTACATGTACTAATGTAACCCAGTACTGAGGATGTGTATTGGTCAAGATCAAGCGAACCTCCATTTTCAGCAGCTTCTCTGAAAACCTGCCAGTCTGTTCGGTCAAAACAATCTCTCAGTATGGGTCCACTGTCCTGGATCCAGCATTTAACTTTCTTTTGAACCGGTCTGGAGCGTCTCAGCGGGGGCATGTAAGCAGGAGCCAGGAAGATTGAGATGTGGTCTGACAGTCCTAGGTGGGGGCGGGGTTCGGCTTTGTATGCATCTTTTACGTTCGTGTAAACACGGTCCAGCGTGCGGTCTCCACGTGTCGGAATCGTCACATGCTGATTAAAGCTTGGGAGACAGTCCTTTAGATTCACGTGGTTAAAGTCTCCGGCTACCACGTAGAGAGCCTCGGGGTGTTTGCTCTGCAGCGAGCTGATGATATCATGAAGCTCCTGTAGTGATTCATTAGCATTAGCGTCCGGAGGAATGTAAACAACTGTGATAAAAGTCACTGTGAACTCTCGGGGTAGATAATGTGGCCGACATTTCACTGTTATTGTTATTGTATACGTCGCCCAGAGACGACCTTCGCTGGAGGAGACCTGCAATCCTGACGTTGGTCTCCACTCTTCATCCAGTGGCCGCATCTTCAGTTCAATCCAAGGGAACCCCTCTGTATGCTGATCATTCAACACTTCCATTCGTTGTGGATTTACCGTTGTGGATTACATGACTTTTTCCAATGGATTACAGATATGTTATCTACTTGACATTTACAAGTATAAACCCAGAACTCATAATAGCAGAGATAACAATGCCAAACATACACTTTACCTTTTTTTAAACAAGAAAGAAATCATTATTTTTTTTATTATAGCTACTTTAGTGCATGTATGCATGCATTCATTCACAAACTGACCCGTACAGCTGTTTAAAACCACAGTATGAAACAAAAGCCAATACATTCAGATTGACACTTCAAACAAAAACTAAGGTTGTATGGTGTCACCTCTCCACCCTGGTCAATTAAACACCTCCCACTACAGTTGGCATCACTCAAAAGGCTCATTAACCCTTCTGACCAACCACCAGCTACAATCAGAAAAACATCCCGTCACATTGGCCAATCCCACATGAGCAGCGCAGGTCAACACCCACACAAGTGACAGGAAATTGAATTGCTAAAGAGAATGTGGTCTGTCTGAACGATGGAAAAATATTTGTTTATTCACAACTGGTCATGCAGACAGATTGTCTTTACAGACTGAAAAACAAGACGTAAAGGTTATGTCTTGTGCTTTTTCATGAGGTTGAAATGACTATTTTTCTTTATTTCAGTTGTGCGTCCCTGATTTCAGGTAAAAATTAAATGATACTTGACACAATGCAGAACTGTCGTTGAGCAAATATTTTCTTGAAGACAAATTCTCTAAAAAATATTTCACAAAATGTTGAATTTACACCTACTGTGAGTTATAAAACTAAAATCTTTTGCACGTTTGGGTCTTTGAATCAATGCGAAGTTGCTGTGTGTCAAACCATGTCTAAAAAAACCAGAAGGGACGCAGTACAACATCTCTGAAGCAGCTTTGTGCGCTTGTGTTTTTTTTGATCCACTAGTTTTAATCTACTGGGTTGATCTCCCAGTCCTCGAGGGATTATAAAATGTCTGCAAACCTCAAAATATTTGAGGCAATCAACGACTCAACATGCATTTGGCGTTTAGAATGCAAGAATGTGAAAACACACAAGCGAATGGATGAAAAGGAGTGAAATATGAAGAGAAATAAGGGGATCGGAGCGGTGCCCATTTCGGGGGTGTAAAATATGGAGAAGTGTGGATCATTGGGGGAGCTGCTCTGCCTGGGGGAACAGATGAAGGGAGGACACTCTGCCAAGATCTCTCCACTGAAGGGGGAGCTGAGGGACTGGAGCACTATGGGAGGAAAAGTGTGCGCCTCGCATGCTGCTCTCCTCAATCTCAGTCTCACACACTTGCATTGACACGTCCCAGGCTCTCTGCAGCAGAGGGAAATTGCTGCTGACAGGGCCTTGCAAACTTTCACAGCCATTTAGAAAGACTTACTCCCACACTTTTGTCACAGGCATTTATTGCACAAGATACATGATATGAAAAATTAACATTTTCAAACTTGGCATCGTTCTCGTAACCAAGTTAGGCTTAAAAACCAAACATAATTTTTCAGCTTTACCATCGGCCTTAGTGCAGATGTAAACACGGAACATGCCAAGTGAGACCATGAGATTATGAAAATGCACTTTAAAAAAAAAAAAAACAGCATAAACCGAACATTACTTCATAAATTTCTACCATACTGTAAGACTTTCTAATCCAATAAAAAGCACAGCTACCTGTTACTGCCATCATCAAAACACAGGTTTTTCTCAAACTGAGAGCAGAATTTGTGAGATTTACTGTACCTTTATGTCCACAACCAACCAGTGTCTGAAGTAACCTGAGCTTTTGGTGCGGCTGGGGGCATCCGGGTCAACCATCATCAGGACATATTTCTTTTCCTGCATGCAAACATGAAGAGATTAATTTATTGTAACATTTAACTCAAACCCATAGGTTTACAGACTCACAGACACGTGTTAGTTAGTCCAAATGTAGTTATAAATCCATTACAATCGGATCCATTTTACTATTAAGTAAAAGCTTGTGTTCATCATGTTGCCATTTCATCTCAATTATGTTACTTTTTAGGTTTAAGTTTTGATGCTATGATTAGATTTCAGTGTATTTATACAATTCAGAATTCAAGGTGTTGAATAGTTGCCAGCCCAATACGATTAGCACATAAAGTTAGCCTGGAATCTTCCTGTTCTTTATCTCAATGTGACCATAACAATCTAAATTCATCTGTCAAAACGAAAATGTGAAAAGAAAACGAAGAAATAAACTCACAGGAGAACATAAACTGTAACTGTGATAATCACAAACTCATTCTCTCCTCAAACAAGTCCCTGTCCCTTCTGGTGTTCCTTAAACTTAATATCCTTACTGTGACATAAACAAAATGACAACGTTTTGGATGCGAGACCAAATCGTCTCATTAACATATTCACTGTAACTTTCTGCCACTTACCAAGTATCTTTATACCCCTCAATCTGTCAATGGAGAGAAAAAGCATCTTAACTAACACTTGATCACAGTTATTGGACCAAGACTTGGCGGCTTAATTGCCGGAAAAAAAAAAAAATCTTCATTCTGTCGGTCCCTAAAAGTTAGAGAATTATGAGAGCAGATTGAATTATTGCAAGAGCACATTTGTCATCCCTGGTCTGGTGCCCAAAATCTGCCAGACCATATGATGGGCTTTTTTTTATTTTGTTCACTTCCTCTACAAACATAGACACAATGTCCTTCTACAGTATATGCACTTTCAGTTGAAGACCATAATGATATCAGCCTTAAAACATAAAAAAACAGATGCAGCGTTTCTTATGTTCTAACACCGGCTGCCAAACAACACTGTTGGCGGTGCGGTAAAACATTTTCAAAGGATCAAATGCTTCAGTGTAAACATAAACCTTGAATTTCTGTTTGTTCTGTCCTATGAAGACATTCTTACAGGCCTCAGAAAATTATCCTAAGCCGATGTACTTGAATGAGATAAAGAAGTAGTCATGTATTTTTCTGCAGATGCTCATTTTCAGAAGGATTCTCTGCCTACCTGACAAGCAGTAATATGCGTAAAGAACTAAGCCTAATAATAGGATAATACTGTAGTCTCGGTGATAGTGCCTGCAGGTAACATCCAGACACACCAGTAACAATAGAGCCTCCTCCACAGCCTGTCAAAAGTGACTCTATATCAGTGACCCCCTCTGGGCAGCTTACCAACCATGACCTGTTGCCTTCTCCAGAGTTGTAATCCTCATTTGTACATGTTTGCTACCAGGCACAGAAAAAGTGTGATAATGTAGTTATACTAATATCTAAGTAAGACCCTGATACATTCAGAAATAACATGGTTTCAAACAACAGCGCGCACACACACACATCAAGCCTAAAAGGCAATTTAAGCTTTCAAATTAAAAATGACCTCCGGTCACAACTACTATTGAAGGAAATTGCACTTGATTGAATATTTCAAGAAAGTTACCATGGATGAAGATGCACAGTGCGGGACAGGTTTAAAACCTCTAAAACTAAATTTAGAACAACATTAAGAACATTTGACGTTAATTTCCATCAGTAACGAGAACAACTCATGCCTATTTATGGCGGGCACTTCATTTCACTGATTTCTGCATGTATTTAAAGCTTGCATTTCTACCTGTAACATTTCCCGCTATAGTCCAGCTGGCATGGACAGCAAATAATACAAGAAGCTCCCATCAAGCCTGCACTTCACACATTGTGGCATGTACCCTTCCTTCTCTCTTACGAGGACATTTTTTTCCCTCCATCTGTCAAAATCCACATTAATTACACACAGATATGTGTGAAAGACTCTAGGGAAAAACAGATGCATACTTTGCCATCTGAAATAATTTATCAGGGCTTTAACAAACTAAATGTATATCGAGACACGTTTTAACAGCGCTAGTTCTCATAGATCAGTCTTGGAAGGAAATGTTTTCCAGAAAAAATTGGAACTCCTTTCTGGTGTTAATCACCAGCACTATTGAAAAGACCTAAGATTTGAGCTTAGATCACTTAAAATAGATGCTTACAGTGGAACTATCATAAGGATTTTATATGGTTCAAAGGACACAAAGTATTTCCAGTGTCACCCTCTTCACATATTTCATTTAAATTGTTAAAAGTTTAAAGGTCAGCAACACTGTGTGCTTTGAATGGCTAAATGTCATATTAAGTAAAGCAGAAGTTAAATGTGGGTAGGTAACCGGCACAGAAGTTATGCAGCAGGGGATGTGAGAGTCCTGGGTAAAAGCTGGAGGCGGAGGGAGATTGAGCCTGCATCCTCTTGAGATTAACCTCCCACTTCCTGCTGTGATCACAGCAAAACGGCCCACTAAAAGACCACACCTCAGACGCAGGCGGCTGGAATAAACCCTGCACTTGACTGGGAGTCTGTGACTCACAACTAGACCGAGGTAAAGAGGAGGAGGAGGATTCTCTCTTCAAGGACACAAGAACTTTACACTCATTCCTAATCATTCAAAACAGCAGAAATAGATGCATGTATGGTTGTTTTATTAAAAGACTTGATGCCAAAAGTACATTTTAAATAGGTAAACGAGTGCAGGATTTGCTAAAAAAAGAAGAGAGCTGAGAACAAAAGAAGGGGTGAAGTCAGAGTCTCTGAGGATGGAAAACCACTGTATTACCTTTGAATGAACTCTGCTGGGGATGAGAATCAGAGAGATGGCTAATCGCTGCTCTCGAAGAGCTGCCGGAGCTATCGAGCCCAGATTTGCTAACTGATGACACCGCGAAGGGCATGAGTGAGTTAGTGAGAAGGAGGGAGGAAGGAGAGGCCCCTCTGTGAGTTTACAAGTTCATGCTTTATCCATGACCCACCACCAATTTGTGTCATCCATGCAGCAGCCTAATGATCAACCAACGTCTTTATCCTGCGAGTTCTTCATCCCCTACACACAGAATGTAAAATGTTTAATTTAATGGTCAACTGCACTCACTGCTCAACCCACAGCAAAGCAATGCATTGATCCCAAATCCCTGTTTAAGTAGCAAAAATACTTGAACTCATTTGGTAATTAACAGGTATCTGTGTTGTGATTAAGAGGCGGTCACGGCTTAACAACCATAGACTGCAGCTTACAAAGAGGTGAAAGATCAGTCTGCAAATACAGAAAAATAGGAAGTATAAAACACGGTGGAAGGAGTGGATATTTCAGGGGATGGAGAAGTCTCAAATAGGCCTGTCACAATAACAAATTTTGCTGGGTGGTTAATTGTCTCAGAAATTATTGCGATAAGCAATAATATTGTTTGAAATTTGACAATAATTAGTAATTATTGTAAAATTTAAGAATAAATGTCTATTTGTTTTGCATGTGGGCAGCACGGTGGCACAACTGGTAGAGCTGCTGCCTCTCAGCGAGCAGGTCCTTGGTTCAAACCCCGGTCCAGGGGCCTTTCTGGGTGGAGTTTGCATGTTCTCTCCGTGCATGCGTGGGTTTTCTCCGGGTACTCCGGTTTCCTCCCACAGTCCAAAAACATGCATGTTAGGCTGATTGGTAACTCTAAATTGTCCCTAGGTGTGAGTGAGAGAGTGAGTGATTGTTTGTCTCGTTTGTCTCTATGTGGCCCTGTGATGGACTTGCGACCCGTCCAGGGTGTACCCCGCCCCTCGCACAGTGATTGCTGGACATGGGCACCAGCGACCCCCGTGACCCAAAATGGAATAAGCGGGTAAAGAAAATGGATGGATGGATGGATGGATGTTTTGCATGTAGTACCTTTGTTTGACCACCAGATGGCAGAATGAGATTGTTTGAACTAGGACCGGACGATAATTGAATATCGATATATGTCGCAATATACTTTTATTCAATAACGGTGATATGAGTTTTAAGCACATTTTCTAAATTTTGATATGATTACAGTGTTTCACTGATGCATTTCTTTTTCTGTTCGGGTTGACTTGGTCGCTCCAGTTTCAACCCAGAAAGAAAAAGGTGTGACACAACTACCTAAGTGCGTGGTGACGTAGATGTTATGCAGAGCTTGAGTCCAGAAGGCATTAGCGGTAGCAGGCTAGGCTAATCTCCAGCACGTGCTTTCAGTTCAAAATGAGTGCCCATGACCGTCAGAATGTGACTGAACAAGCTTTCACAAGCGAAGAGAAAGCAGATGACATAATTGATAAGAGAGGAAAGACTAATTTGGCGGTGTGGAAGGGGTTTGGCTTTCTAAGATCCGATAAACTGCAGGTTTCAGTGTGCTGCAAAATGTGACGGAGAGTCGTTCCAACTAGCGGTGGGAACACATCTAAGTTGTTTCAGCTGAAGAGTTTCCACTCGATAGAATATGTTGAGAGTCAGAAGATGAAGCACAATAAAAGTTTGAGCCAATGTGTCCCTGAAACAACAACCCCAGCTGTATCAAAAGAGAAATCCATGCAGCAAATGCAGATGTTTGCTGCATGGATTGTTAGCTTATGTTGTTCTTTAAAGGTAAAACTATTAATATTGACAAAGTAATGAGTTTTATGTTTATTTGACAGTGATTTCAAACTTTTTTGAAGGCTAAATACCTGTACAAATAAAAGGTGAACGTTAAATTATTTGTTCAGTTTTTTTTAGGCTTTTATATTGTTTATATCGATATCGAAATATATCGTTATCGAACGAAATTAAGAAATATATCGTGATAAAAGTTTTGGCTATATCGTCCAACCCTAGTTTGAACCGAAAGATGGATAGTGAGGGAGCAGTAGCGTGTCTCTTTAAGAAAAATGGGAGGGAGGCCCCTTGACATGACATGGGCTTTCTCTCTTCGGTTCTCAAAATGGCGGATGCTCGGTGTGGTTTGAGCTCTTTAGCATAGCATTTTTCATACAACGCTTTTAATCAAACATCAGTAAACAAGTTCTCAGCTTCTTTTTGCAGAGAAAAACTTTTTAAATGAAGGCACGGGTTTCAACTGTGAATTTTGAAGCTGTCGCAGGTCAGCCCGTTAGCTTAGCTCGTAGCTTAGCTTCTCAGTTTAGCTTCTTTTAGTGATCCAAAAACGTGATTTTGGTTGGTTAAAATGGATTTTAAAGAGAAAGGGAGGGGTCAGTGAAGAGCACCGGAGTTGAGCTTTTTGTCATCCAGTGTCTTCAGTAGAAAGAGAGAGACACAAAGAAACAATAAAGCCGATAAATGAAAATGAGGTTGATAATTTTCATTTATCATGCGATTAATTGCTTTATTGTTTATCGCGACAGGCCTAGTCTCAAAGCAATGTTGTTTTTAAAAACATTTTGAAAACTCAGATAATGTGATATGAAGATAATATAGGGGACACTGGCATAAACCCTTACACTTAGTGACAAGTTGTTGGTTTAGAAGCTGGACAGCATCAAGAGTGAAACAAGAGCATGTGTGGTCACGGTGGAAGTTTAAGGGTGGTAACACTGCTGGGGTCAGAAGATGAGGTTCATTCTGGTGAAGAGAAGGTCAGAGGTCAGGCTGGCAGCAGTAATTGAATCCTGTGAAATGAGTAGTGGGACCATAGACACAAAGATGAAATGGAGAATGTAAGGGGGCTGCGGCACTCACCTGGAGGTCAACTACCGTACAGGTGTAAAAGGTCCTCATTGTCATTAATAACAGCCCATCCCCCGCATCTCATTGGAGGCTTTGAAACCTCATTTCTCCTCAGTTCAAGCATTATCAGCATCATAACAGATGGAGTGGATGTCTGAAACTGGTAGTAACTAATACTAACAAACAATATATTATTACTTGATTACGGACATTTAAAAATCTTCTTATCACTACAGACCTTGGTTAAAAAGTTTAGTTGTATTTAGTAGTTTCAGTGTTTTGATACACCAGTGAACCAGCATGAAGTCAAAAAGAATGACTTCAGTTTTCTTGCAGCCCATTGCACTGTAATGACTAATGAAATGAGCGAAAGCCAAAAGTTTCAGATTTACCATCAGAAAAAAAAACTACCCTCTAAATGCATCTTACAGGTCATAATTCAAAGCCAGGAAAGCAAATGAACTTGAAATTCAGCATGGCTGCAATGACAGTTCAATAGCACTTCAGTGAGCTTGTCTCATAAATAGTACTGCTCAACCATTATCAGCAAATACACTGTTGTTTATGTACAATACAGCTTAGCTTATTGTTCATATTCAAGTCAACTTTATTGTCGTTTCCATCACATGTGATACATGAGGTGGAACAAAATTATGCACACAGGGTCCCAGTTACACCCCAAAATAGCAAACTATAAAGTATAACAAGAACTGTAAATAAGGATCAAGATATTTTTTTCATTCAACCTTTATTTAGACAGGTATACACTAAGATAGATGCTAAACAAATGTCAAACGGTACGCTAAATGATCTAAGATATACGCTAAAAATTAATCATGTAAAACTATCCAACGTCACAGTTTCATTCAGTTGGTGCTATTTTAACAAGCCTACTTATATATTTTATTATTTTTAACTGAAAGTCAACCTGGGTAAGAAGTCTGATTAGGCACGGCCAGTCCATACGTGCCCAATCTGAAAAAAAAATAAAATAAACCAAACCCTCTACAAAGTAGTTCCTCTTATTAAATGATAGAAACTACTTACCGGTAATTATTATCTTGCCTTGTATTGTTTTGTTTGGTGTGTTTATGAACTATTGGGACAAATTTTAATCTAATTTAAAATGTTTTTTGGTGATTTTTCCCCCACTTATCTGCAGTAATGGGGTGGGAAACACCATCACCTGCATTTTTGGTAGATTTATCATCTCGCCCTGTTGGTGGTGATCAGAACTGCAGGCAGCTCCAGCAGAATCTCACTGAGGTAATTCTGCCACGTGGACATATTTAGCTGCTTTTAGCTCGTTGATACATAATAAGATCTTATTTAATCCTCAGAAGGTTTTGAGGGGAAAAATCAGCCACACATTTACCTTTATTCATGTTTTTATTTTTAGTATGTTTGGTAATACACAAGACCATTCCTGACAAATCCTAAAAACTTAGTGAATTTTTAAAACTTTGTTAGAAACATTTAAGATGCTCCTGCAAACAGTCACTTTGGGGGAAAAACGGCCCATTGAAACCCATTACAAATACATTTTTCAATCTCGTATTTATCACATAAAATAACAATTGTCTCTTTCAGTTACAGTTTTTTATCCCTATTAATCAACTTTTGATTTTCCTATTAGCCCACTAGGTAGTGCTCCACTTTCACATTTGAGGGACACTGTATATCCCAGAACAGGCGTGTACTTTGTGTCTCTAGGTTGCTGTCGAGTTTGGTGTCTATTCTCATCTGACAAAATTGTTTTAGTTTGGATGTAAAGAGCAAAAAAGTGTGGTTGTGCATGAGTAAATATTTGGTGCAAAACAGTAGATCCACATGCATGCAGGCTGAAGAATCATCCACGGCTGAGTTGACCACTTTGACTTTGGAGTTGCCACAGAACAGTTCTCAGCAAAAAATAAAATAAATCTCTGCCACTCTTGCAGATACGAAGTTAAAACGTGGTGTGGTAGTAGCTAAGAACTAAGTATCTGCAACATCTGCTTGAAACTTTCAAAATAACTGATGAAGTAAAGTCTGATAAACCCATTGGATGAAAATCTACAAATAATTAACTTTGGAAGTCAACCTAATTCAAGATAGCTGCCACAACTACTCACACACAATTAATCAAGTTAGTCATGCACGCAACACATAATCAACAGATCATGTATGTGTGTGTGTATATATATATATATATATATATATATATATATATATATATATATATGAGTGAGACAAATATGTATGTAGTTTCAGAAGAGTCAATGAAAGCTGCAAATGCTAACACTCATTTTGTTCCACAGCACAATAAAAGACATGCAAAGCAACAGTTCTTTATGAAGAGCCTCAGATAGTGAAGGATGCTCAGTACCTCCAAACTTGCCTATTTTTATCGCAGCCTCCTCCCACACAGGGACGGAGTGTGAAGTGGCTTATAAATCCACTCTGAGGAGCCACATGGTCAAAGGAAAGTCACGTGTGGATACAACTGCACATTCTAGGGCTACACACGGCTACGAGTTTTCAGCTGGATAGCCGAGCAGGAGAGTGGGTGAGCTATGAAGAGGAAGCAGCTCAAGAGGAATCAGAGCAGGATGTGAAACAAGTTTACATAATGGCATAATCAGGTTTTCTTTCTCATCAAAGAAATATGCTAATACGCTACATTTTAATCAAATTAGCACATGACAGAAGGCAAGATGAAACAATAAAATATCTTTCATAGCCTATAGTGTGCACGTTACTGCTTTTTATCACTTAAGAAAGCATTTTATTTTTGCCCCTAACCTACATAAGCACAGCTCTCCGATAAACTTTGTAAATGTTTAAATGAAGTCTGTCCCGAACTTTGTTTACGAAGCCCTCAGATCTGCAATTTGTAGCTGTGATAAATCCACAGCTAACAGAACGATGGTTCACAGTCTGATTGAAGCTTGAGGGGGGTGAAGGAATTAGTAGGAGCCTAAGGAATCATTTCTGCATTTCTCTCAACATTGAAGACTTCTTTCAGCGCACCATGTTTGCGAACACAGCCGTGCTCATGTTAAGCTTATTAGTCACCCTGGATGCGATCTTGCTAGCTGAAGCTTTCAACACTTTCTAGTGGTGGCTTTACACACATACACCTACTCACAACCATGAAAGCGTTTCTGCAAATGCACATGCTCAGACGCAGTAACCACCACTAACAGGTACACTGAAGTAACATGCAGTCAGGTGCTGGAATATGAGCCTTGGATTCAATCTGTGCTAAATGAGGCAAGAGGGAAATATATTTGTCGTTGTTTGGCTGCTGAGCGCACAACAAAGTCAAACGGGGCAATTTACACCCGCGGACTCATATCTATAATTAATCTGTCAAGTATGTCACACTGAGAGTCAAAGATTAGCTATTTTTCTGCTATTTTACCACCAAGATGCCTGGAAATAAACTTAGAAGGTGAGCTCATTCTACCAGCTTCACCTCCATCTGGGAATCTAAATCAAGCTCTCAAGAGATTTTTAGAGGCTGCATGCCAAAGTGATAAATATCTTTTCAGATTAGCGCACGTGCAACTGAAAACAGCAAGTTTAAACAGTGTGACATGTAATTTCCAAGCAGTAAACACTTAAGGATCATAATTACTTGTGTCATAAAATTAATTTACTCTGGTTCATCACATTTTCTTTTGGCAGCTAGTGAAAAGTGAAAGACTGAGATAAATTATCAGTCTTGCAAACCATCTATTTTGACAGACTGTCTAGGATTTCACTTTGTGCAGATAAAATATATAAAGGACTGCGACAGTTACACTTTGTGAAGCTGTCGCACAGAAGCCTCATGAAGTAGACACAAATTTGAGGACGAGAGGCAACATGCTGCCATGAAGGGCTCAGTTGTAAGCACTCTGACACCCCTTCCTATTTGGCCATCAGAGCTGTTAAAGGTGTCAGGGCTGTTCACAGGCACTGCGTGTTTCACCAGCCAAGATGGCTTCCACCTTTTTTCTATCATGATTAATTATGGTTTCTGATGGTAGTACAGTGAGAAAGTGTAAATTATTCCCACATTTTCTTGTGCCCTTCGTTCAGTCACTTTTGTGTAGGAAGATGCTATTGACGCCATCCATGGACGGCGACCAAAAGGCATCTACATGGGGTGGCAAACTCTAGTGCCTACTAAGGGGTGGAAGTGGTGGCGGCGGTGGGTCCTCGTCATGTGGGCTGAATCTAGTCCAGACTGCCAGTTGACAGGGCCGGATTTTCCAGTATGGAAGTCGTGATTCAGTGGGCGAAGCTGGGTGTTGAGAGACTGGGAGAGAGGACTGCCCAGGGCTTGGAAGCTTGAAAAAGAATATTTCAAACAGACAAGCACCGTCTGTGTTCCAGTGTCACCAGCCCACCCGTCTGACAATCGGGACCATGTCATCACGGGTTCTGAGTAATTCAGGGAGCACTCTTTTCCCGTTTAGAGTTGTCGATTTCAGATGTCAGAGGTCCAAACAAACAAAGAATAAACACAACGATCTAGAACGTGACGTCGGAAAGACACAAAGTACAGTCAAAACATGCACCTCAAGGCAAACATGAGGAACGCATACAGCAAAGCCTGGTAAAACGCAATCACGATGGCGAGCTTTGCCTTAAAGCATTAACAAATATGTCTTGAACAAACACACACAGCACAGCACAGAAAATCCTTAGTTTGAGAGCAGGTTGAAATAAACTGATCCGACTGACAGTTCATTTTGTTCATGTTGATATATTTAGTGCTGTCAGAGAGGACATCACAGAGAATGGCACTTACATCACAATGCAGGAACTGTTATCAGAGGAGGTACAGGTTTATGGTTCAAGGGCTCGTCCATTCATAGAGAACAAGCTCAGCCTCTCTGCCTGACACACTGATCAAGACAGCACAAATAAAACCGCTCCACAGCTCCATGTTTGCCTCTCCCCAAGGGAATAATATATCACCCATCTGAATGTAGCACATATTGAATCATTTCCAGCGCTGATGATTCATTTGAATAAATCAGCCCTTTTTTATTTTGCCAAGTTGTACTGATACTGCAATGAGGAAAAAAAAATCTGAGAAACGTTGAGAAGACGAAGGACAGGTGACACTATTCTATAAGACTGGTAATCCTAATCCCCTTTTCAAGAAACAATTAATGACTACAGCGATAATCTTCCCTTTTAACTGTCAACCTATCTGCCTAACTCACATAGACCAAATCCAGGGGGGGGGGGGGGGTTGTAGCTGCAGGCAGATAGGATCTTCTCCTGGATTTGCATAGATAAATGCACAGTAATAATCCAAAAAGCACAACACATAATCAACAGATAGAGATCGTTTTGACCTGTAATAAGTGCTCCATTCGGCCACAATCTGAACTTGGACTAAACTTGGTCTTAGAAGTGATTTTTCAAATCCACAGAAATAAACCTCCAATCAATTCCTACTAAATATCATTTTGATTTTATAAAAAATGCACAAAAAAAAAACTTTTAGCTTCTTGAAAAATATATACATATGCAGGATTAGCCTATTGGCAAATATGAAAAATCAGCAGCTTGTGCAATAAAAGGGTTATATCCGTATTCAAGCTAAGAGACATACTCTAACATACACAGACACAAATCCTGTTGAGCTGAGCTGAGCACAGATACCCTACCATCCCTCCAAGGCACAATTAGGATTTCATGGGAGGAAGAAATCTACATTCCTGCACACATGAAAAAAAAGTCCTTTCTCCAACCTCACAACAATATCAACTTTTTACTCAAGGAGAAACCTGGAGCACCACTCAACAGGATTTGGACAAAGAAATAAAGACAAAAAACAAAGCCATAAAAAATAAATATATATAAATTGAAGCTGCAGCTGCTGAAGAGAAAAAAAAATTAGTTTGAAGAAATCCAGAGCTAAGCTTTCTAGTTCCAATCAATTTCTTTTATTTTGTGTGGTTTGAAAAGAAGCGAGCACTCGTAGTTTGTTTGAAGTGCTCGTCTGTGTGGAGCTGCGCCGGGTTCAACAACATTTTGTACGGACTCCCTTAGTGTACGGTTATCACACCTGTCAGAAACTCAGTCCCAGTACAGCGGGTCAAGTGTAGCTGCCAGTTTGTACAGGAGAAACACTTGCATGTTATTTCATGTGCTATCCTAACAGCTACAAGCTGCAAGCACAAATGCATCAACGATCACTGGGAGCTGCTACGTTTTTAGAAGATTGTTAAAAAAACAAGCAGAGAAACAAACAAAAAAAATTGTTATAAACCTATATTACAATTGTATTCTTTCTTTTAGACTTTACTGCTACATTGTAATCACATAAGTGTTCATGTAGATGAGGCTGGGAACAAATGTTTCACTGATCTAACTCATCTCAAAAGGTCATCAACACAAACAAACCAGCAAAAAGTAAATTTAACGAGCTATAGGAGCAAACCCCGCATCTCTTTACTGTAATGTGATCTTTGCATATTTATGGATGTGATGTGAAAATATACACGATTCAGGAGAAGTGAAAGGTGGTGGTAATAAGAGAGCCTCAGCTTTTGGCTTGAGTTGTTAAAATGTATCAGTGCTTAAATTTTCAAAATGCTCATAAACATAATTATGATTGCCCAAAGCCAAAGGTCAAAGAGGAATGATGATGTTTTTGCCTGTGTTTGTGTGTTTGTTTGTCTGTACCAGGGATATTCAACTGGTGGCCCGCGGGCCGATGACGTCAGTCTGGCCCACCAATAAATTAATTAAAAAAGTTAAAAAATATTATTTTTTTTGTTCTGGGTTTAGGTTCTATTTATTGAATATATGATTCAATGCAGTGTTTCCTCTACCATTATACAAAGTACAAGCGGGGCGCCCCACACTGACGTAACGCTAAGCTAGCAGCTCACAATACAGGTGCACTAGCTAAAAAGCTAAAAGGCAGCGTCTTCCCTCACGCTGAAGCCCCTCCCCCCCACACACTCAAAAACTGTAAAACGGTCGATACAAACAGCGTGAGTCTCAGATGCGTCTCTGTCTCTCTCCCCACCCCCACCCCCGCTCTAAAACTGTCGGTATAAGCAGCATCCCACCCCCCGGTCAACAAAAAGCACGTGCGAGATGAAGGAGCGCCTCACCATGGCAAGTTATCCAGGGGAAACACTGCAATGCAACAAAATAAATACATTTAAATGGTAACAGATCATTGTAAAACATTATTTACATAATGACTTTAATCGCTGGATGTTCGGCCCCTGAGCTGCTGGCTTTCAGTAACTGTGTCCCCCGGAGCAGTTTTTTTGAATAGCTCTGATCTATACCGTTAGCAAAACGTCTCATCAACCTTGGAACAGATTTTAACAAAACTTACAGGTAAAAATCATTGGTTTTATATCTACAACAGACTAATGTACACCCCAAATTGGCTGTACCTCAGTGAATTTTACCAGACATTTAGATTTGGTGTGGTAGCTGTTAGTGATGTTCACGACACATATAGGTGCTAACAGTTCATACAAGATCAAGCGTTTGACATATTGCACATTATTTTCAAAGTTTGACCAAAAGGGCGGAGATGGGGTAGAGGCAGGGCAGCCGACTTGGCACCCGAAAGTCCCAGGTTCGATCCCCAGCCATTCCCACATGTCGTGTTGTCGCTGAGCAGGACACCTAATCCCTAATTCTCCAGGTGCTTACATAACTGCCCACTGCTCCACCTGGGTGCAATGGGTTAAATGCAGAGAACGGATTTTTTATAGAAACATACAATGATGACAACACATAGCACTTATTATTATTATTATTATTATTAAAAATGCTAGAACTTTGTCATTTCATACTGTTAGATAATATTAGTCTAAAAGCGGACAATATGCTTGGCCTCTAATTCAAAAAATTTTTTTATAGCAATTGTTAAAATTTTAGTCAGTATAAAATAAATTTTGTTACACTGTATCATATTTATATTTGACAGATGTTCAATTAAACACCATGGCGATAATAAATGAGTAAAAACACTGGCTGCAGCGACCGTCTCCACATGTAAACCTACAGTGATGAGAGCCGACAGAACGAAAGCCTCGAGGCTCATCCATGAAGCACGATGCCAGACAAGGACATTAGCTGCACTCGAGTCTGACCAGGACCTTTCAGCGGCCCGGCTCGCAAAGTGATGCTGTAAAAAAAAAAACACATTGCAACTGCCACAACTGATTCTCACATTTGTGTCGCGTCTGAAGAAAAGGTTAAGCACATCGTCTGTCTGCAAATGCCAAATCCTGAAGTCGGGCATAAAGTTGGCACCCAGATAAATCACGCTATCACTGCGCTTCAGTTTGCTCATTATCCATACCTTTTATGACATTCACAGAAAGAAACAAAGCATCATGCCAACACCTACTCTGTGAGAGAGCTCTTTCAGTTCGGCTCAAAAGCTGAGAGCTCCAAACTTCCACACCACAGTGTGGGCAGTGCTGGCAGAGCCGTGTAGCAGAACCCTGACTGAGTGCAACAGTTGGACTAATAACAGAACAAAAAAAGTAAAATGGACACGCAGTGGGGACAGCTATAGCTGCACCGCTAAGAAGCAGCTTGACTCCTGCCCACCTTTTCCTTATTCAAGAGCTGAAGGTGTCCACAATGCCTCTAAGGTCTTAGTGCCATGAGGGGCGGTGAGCTCTCAACTTCAGCCACTTCAGGGTGAAGCAAATCACTTTAATATGTTAAGAAGATTAAGCTGGATAAATGTCTAGATACATTTTTTTAAAGCTACGCAAATCTCTAGTGATTTTATTTGGGGAGGGGAGGTTTGTGAGTCAGTTGAGACGATCAACACAAACCCACCAAAATGCAACACGATAGGTTGAGAGAAAAAAAATTGAGCTTATTTGAGATTTTGCATTTTAAGCTTCTTGCATCTAAGACCATCCCACCTCTTTCTTATTATTTTAACACCAACCTTTAAGACAACAGAACCAGAGCGAGAGGGAAAATATCACTGGTCACATTTTCATCTTCTCTCTCAGCTTAGGCTCAGCTGTCTTATCCTGCTTTGGCTTATTTTATAGCTTTAATTGTACAGGTCAATGTTTTTCCCTTGAGAGCTAATCTGCTGTTTTAAAGCTTCTGAGAAAACACACAAAGTAAAAGCATGGGCTCCAAGTTTCAAATGTTGAAAGTTGGGAACAACATTATTAAAATGAAAATGATTAATAAAAAAAAGTATATTAAAAAATGTAGGAAGAGGGACTCTCCTTTAAAGAATGAGCAATGTGAGGGTGTCCGCATGTCAACCTGCTGTGACAGAAATTGAGTGTGAAAATGAAAAAGGTGACATGGAACAAATATCGTAAAGGGATTAAAACATTTGCATACGATTTTTAGTGTTTCCAAGGCAGTTTTATCAATTATCACCTCAATAGATCTGATCCCTGCTACTTTAATCGACTTCTTAATGTCAAGAAAGCAATTTTTTTTGGTAATTTATAGAAATATAACAAGAATAAAACCACACCAACAATATTGGAGCAAACAAACATTCTCAACAGAAAACTTGAACAGTCTATGTTTGAAAATTTACTTAACTTTCTCCGTGCCAAATACGTATTAACCTGCTTTTGTGTCTTAAACTCTGTCTCTCCATGCAGAGTTGAAACAATGCGACCACTGGGGAGATGAAGGGGATGGCATTATGCAGAGTTAGGCATTATGAGAAGCCCCGAAGCTGTTCTTAGAGAAGGTGAATCAGAGGATTGGGACACGACTGTAACTAAACCATTGTGCCGGACCGTAGATGAGAAGCGCACAACATTTTGGGCTAAATGCCACTAAGCCAAACATCTGTGTGTCTTAAGCAAACTTCCCTCGATCACTTATAACTTCACGATTACTCGCATCACAAAACAAAAGAGCCTGTCAAAGCTTCAAAGATTAAGCCTCACGGGAACTCGGCTAACTTCTGCGCTAAGTTTGTGCTCGCACTTTTCATATTTAAGACAAACTACGCCTCAAGACTCGAAAATAGAAACGCTCCCGGTTTCATTTCTCCCTTTTCTCCCATCTGAACGACTCGCGTTAAGGAAACGTACGGGCTTCTCGCTGTGCCAAGGTACGACCAAGTCATGCACAGATCTCGCCGTGATTCTCTGCCAAACGTTTGAATTCGGTGCCTCGTATAAATAGAAATTTAATCTTGTGTGTTTGTCTAAGTATCCACAGCAGTAGTTGCACTTCCCATGCAGATTATGAATCTCTGTTTGAACAGATCCTGCAGTCAATGTATATGAACCGACAAGAGAGAGAGCTTCAGCAAGAATACTGAATAATAATCAGGAGGCGCAGGTTAAGGCGGCTCTTTTTTCATTAAAGAACCGCCGTCTCTATAAGTCTCGACTAAAGTAAATTTGAATCTAATTAACGAACTCATCGTGTGTTGACTTCTTTATCTCCAAAAAATGAAAAACAGTTTTTTTTAATTAGTTGCATTTAAATTCACTAAAATAAACAAGAATCTTGCTGATGAATATCAACGTTATGTATCAAAGATGTATCTTTAAAACTGACTGAGTGCATTTTTATTACACAGCTCGTTTGCTTGGTTAAAAACCAAGCTGATATTTTTGGACATGCATGTGTCAGAACGAATAAATAAAAATCTATTAGGTTTAGTTCAGCAGCCGTCACATTTTGACTTGCCTCCTGGTTTATTTTTTGAGCTTTTATAGCTTATTCTTTCTCCACCATCACTGCATAAAAACCTGACCGCTGTCATTTTAAAAAGCCTCCCAGAGTCTCCTTAACCTGTTTTTAACTCCCCACTGACACTTCACTGTAAATTACTGTATATCATACTTTACACACAGCAACAAAGTAAAAGTACTGCTGATGGCACATTTAAGTTAAAACTAAAGGACTGCAACAACGAGGACAAAACGATAGGTTAACCCAAGGGTTCTCAAACTATGTGGGTTCAGGGACCCCCCCCCCTCATAGTTTATTAAGTAATTTTCTTCAGTTTGTCTCTTTAATGCAATGGAAATATTTGTGTAACATAAATACTTGTACATAAAGATATGTTCTTTAATAGTGTTAATACAATTTTTATACTTTTGAACATGGGATATTTTTCATTCAAGACACCCTTAATTAACAAAACTTTTAATTTCAACTTCCAAAAATTACAGTTTTGAGAAAATTAACAGAATCAAAAACCACTTTAAAACTTTACTTCATCACATAATGAACATAAATGTTTTGCCACTTCTTCAAATTATTACAGAAAACTCTTTACATAAAACTGAATAGAATATAACAGCAGTAGTTATACCAAGTAACGGGTTAATTTATAAACAGATAAACGTTGAAATGCAAATAGTAGGCGGGCTGGCCAGGGAGGGCGTATGCAGGGGGGGGTGTCTTGTTTTTGTTGTTGTTTTTTTTCAGAAATTTTTCAGAAAAATTTTAATAAAGTAGATGTGATTTCCTGCATTTTGGTGCATTTGAACAGACTGTTAAACATCTATGGACCCCCCCGAGCACAGGCACGGGTCGGGGACCCAAGTTTGAGAACCACTGGTTTAAACAATAAAACATAACGCCCATGAATACACAAGTGTGTGGAGCAAACAGTAAAATAAAGCAGGTATCAAACATAAAAATATTAAATAAATGAAAAAGAATACTATATTTGTACATTTCTTCTTATAAGAGCTTTAACTTCCTGTAAGTGCACCTGTAACGTCTCTGCACCACACAAGCTTCCACAAGTGCCAAATTAATGCTCTTTTGGGTGAGATCATGCTGAAAGTTTATTTCCTTCTTGGAATAAACATGTTTAATCAATCCAGTGCTCCAAGATGTGGAAGGCTGTATTTTTTCTCTCTTCAGAAGTTTGCATGGATCATGTGCAGGAATGTGTGAGGACTGAAAGGAGCAGGATACAGCTCAGCTAACGCAGCGGTGTATCGACAAAGGGGAACATTCACCAACAGAATAAACTTCCTGATTCTCTGTCAGATATGCCACTTTAATCCAGCAGAGCCAGAAACATCCACCTGATGAGACTTAATATACAATTAAATGGATGTTGCAGAAATTGTTTCACTTTTTTGACCTCTGGTGTTGAAGGTTCATCCGTGCTCTTCTAAAGATACATCTGACTCTCTCAATTAAATATGATCTATCACAGACTGAAAATAAAATCTTTATCTGTGTGCTCTAATATCCCCAACACGAAGATGTGTCAGGAAACCTGCAGGGGTGGACATGTAGGCTTTCCTAGGAATGACAGGGTCTGTTGGAGAGGAACCCCACCCTCGCTTTCTCCAGCATGCCAACACAGAGGAGAGTGGGCAGCTCTGAGACGGCAGCCTGCCGTGGGCACTGCCAGGCTTAAAGCTGCCCTGTCGTCATCAGAGGCTCGCAGAAAAGAACACTGAGATTCACAAAAAAATAAGAGAGAGAGAGAGAGGAGGGGGATCGTTGCGTTTAAATCCTCTCTCAACGCCCCCACATGTTTTAGCAAAGCATAAAAATCATTCACGGAGAGAGAGAAAGCAAAAAGCAAAAAAAAAAGATGGAAGGAAATAGAGGAAACAGCTATTAACGGCAGTAAGCAAGCTCAAGAGATCATAGTGAGGCAGCTCTAATCGCAGTAATGGTTTAAACCCTCATTCCATCCACAAGATGCAAGAATTGTCTCCCCAAAAACAAGACTTTGAAATCCCCCATGTCTAAAAAAACGTGCCCCGTGGCCATGGTCCCTGCTAAAAAAGAACAAACCTCCGAAAGTGTCTCCATTTTTAGAGTAACTATGTGGCAAAGACAGCAGCTGCGGTCGGTCTTCTTCACCAACACTACATTAGTGAAATATGACCAAAACAGTTCAAATAAGAAATGTAATAATATGCAACACTATACAACATTATCTTTGTGAAGAATTTAAATGTTGCAGCATGAAAAGTTGCAAGGATGAATATGAGACAAGTCTGAAACTAAAGAGCTATTAAAATTTAATTAATAAATAAGATTAGACAAGAAGTAAAATATGTCCTGCAGTTGAATAATATTTGACATTTTTATATTTTTTTTAACAACTCTATTAAGAAACTTAAACAGTGCTTTAATATTTTAATCATTTTATGCTACTAGCGCTTAGCATATTTTTATTTAAAGTTTTTCTTAGTCATATCTTAGACTGTTTTTCTTTACAATTTATACATTTGTTGGATGTAACTGGGACCCCGTGTACACAGTTTCGTTCCAACACATGTACCACGTGTGGTGTGTATGACAAATGAAGAACCTTGAATCCTTGAATAATATTTTGAAGAATTAGCTTTGTTGCCACACAACTAAATATGTTCTGATATTTTAAATATTTCCTGTAAAATAAAAATAAAAAATTAACTTTGCTTTTTCTCACAGACTTCTTCATGCACAGTTTAGTTTCAGGGATTTTGTGTTTCCTCTCACCTACTTTGCTGCTTCTCCAAAGAAATGGTTAAAATGATGAACTCATGTATTTGTTGCTTCTGCTGAATATCTATTTCCTAAAAAAAAAATGGTACAGATCTTATATTTGTGCTGACTAAAACACTGAAAGTCTTTAGTCTGAACTAAAGATAAAATAATTATGTTCTGGGGAATTATATTTTAATATTTTTACAGCATGATTTTCCATGTTTGATAAAACTTTTTATGTAACATTGCTAAATGTATAAATGGATGAAAGTATTAAATGCTTGTTTGACCACATCAAAATATGGTCTTAGTGGTACAAGATCAGGCACAAAATAATCTGTTTTAACAGCAAGTAAAAAAGATTTTACTTTCAACAAAGATACACAAAATAAACTATTGGTGCAATTACATATGAAACAAAAAAAAGACCGATTTGTAATCAGTTGTGTTGTTTCGAAAACACAGACATTAAGTCAGAAAAGGAATCTGTTTTTAAGATTTTTAAGATAAGATTAAGATTTTTAACCAGATAAAATTGTGATTTTTAATCCAAAGCTTTAAAGTCTTGCAAAGTGGCTGCATTTCCAGCATATAACTTTCAAACATGTCTTTGTAGACACTGATTAACCCATAAGAGTTTTTATTTTTATCTTAACTTTAAATCAAGCCATGTTCCTGCTCAGTCCCATTAGCCAATACATAACCCACTCATACCAAAGCGTAATGTTTTTGAAGCGTTTGAGTGTGACGAAAATGTCTAAAAATGTTCCAGCAGTACACACGGCAGGTTTCCATAGCACACAAGTTCCAGCAGAGAACAGTAGCTCTCAAAGTTGGACCCAGAAATCTGCAGTTTCTGTGGCCCTTTGCTTTTGTTGTTGGTCATGTGTACATATTTAGAAGCAGGTTTATGGGACTACTGCCCACCGTGTTTCATTACAGTTAGTCAGCAGGCACGCATCCCGTCCCAGTAATGAAGTGGGTGTTGCAGTGGGTGGATTTAAACGGCCACTATTCTGTATTCTGGCTGCAAGGGCTGAGCGGTGGAGAAAAAGCAACAGTGCGGGCAGCATGGCAGGGTGACAGAAAGCGAGATGGACCAGCAGACCAACCACAGAACCACGAACCTTCAGCAGTGTGTCTTTACATAAGTGTCAGGAAAAATGGAGAATCACATTTCAAAGCCCAGTAAATAAAGTTTGTATTGATTAAATCTAACATGTAATCTGTTTTGCTGTCTGACACTGATTCTAGCAATAAAAAAGAATCCTGTAAGACAGCATTCCAGATAATACGACCATAGATCAAATGGAGTTTGGGCAAGAGAAGGGCAATAGATCATGTTCAAGCCAGACTGCTTAGCTCTGGAATTCGAATACTCGCTCCTAAATCTTGGTGGCTTTCAGTTTAAGTTTTCAATTTACAGATGGAGGATTTTCTGCAGGTTTTCAGAGGACTGGGGTGTGCATCTGTTTCAATCTGCTGCGCCCAAAATAATTAAACCACACAAAATACAAGCTACTGACAAATAAATAAAAAAAAATAAAAAATGATCCATGAACCTTCATCTGAAGATGACATGTACATCTTCAGATTGTTTATGCTATTTATGTGCTTTACAAATAATGTAATGTACATTACAATGTATTACCTTTCTTATGAGATGAACATAACATTCTGGTACTTTAACTTTTTTAAATTGTCCTATTGTATTCATAATTTTTGCGTGGCGTATGCTCCTGTTGAACAGTCATTATAAAATTATATTTATTAATATTACATGAGCTATAATCATGTTTGATTTGAAGGTAATATAGTATAAAATTGTGTTATTCCTAAACTCTCTCACTACTACAGATTGTTTTGTTGACTGCATCTCTATTAACAGCAGCTGACAGGAGGACTGAGTTGTGTTATTTGCAACTTTGATGTTATTTTCACTGAAAACGAACCGAATGACACCAAAGTGAACGACCAACTTTACAGTTTATGTTAAATGATATTCCTGCCTCTAAAAATTGCACGAGTGCATAAAGAGTAACCTTTGTTCAACAGTTCAGTTATGGGCTTTCAAGAAGTAAAGGTGCTACTACCACCTTGTGGCGATGGAGATTACATCAGACAACACGTGCAGATAACACACAAGTAAAAAGTGACATTGCATTTGGTCAAAACTAGAGGTAATGACATTTAAAAAGGTTATACTCACGTGTTAGTTCCTGTCTATAATATAGAAGATTTTTTTTTTTTTCCCAAGACAGTAAATCAATTTATGAGGCAGGTAAGTGCAGTATTTTAAGACACTACTGCCCTCTAGCGTTTGACAAAGCTTGTGCAAATTTGCTTTTTCCCCACAACAGTCTGCATGTACTGAAAATGTTCATCAGGTGGCAAAACACCAGCCCAGATGTGCACAGCTATAAGCCAATGTCAGCTTCACACGTTTTGCAAATAAAAACACATTTATCTTTTTAGAAACAGGAATATATTGTGATGTGACCTCTTTGCCATTTCAAAGCACGGGCTGTCACATGACACTTGGTCCTGAACACATCCACCCAGTGTGTCAACATGTAGGTGCTTAAATATAAACACATCAGTCAGGATTCAAGATGTGATGTTGATGAAATCTTATGGTCAGATCCAGTGAGGTTAAGAGACGATGCTTGGATTTAACTTTCTTTTGTTTATTCGTTTTATTATTGGTAGCAGCTGTAGTTAAATTTATTTTTTTACAAAGTTACTGGATATATTAATTTATTATGCCGTATTCATCAACTGAAATGTTTGCTAAGCTTGCAGAAAACTGGAAAATGTTCAGCTCTGACTACATTTTTACTGACTTAATTTATGACAAGAAATAAATACTTTCATCACACTGTAGCTTTGCTCTTGGGTATATGCTTCGTTAATTTAAATTTTGTACGTCCTCAGTTTAACTCACTGACAGTACTACGCATGACTGTAAAAGTACAAGTGTTGAAAGTTTTGTACATCAGATTGTAAATGGTTAACAAAACAAAAGATTTAGATAATATGAAATATATATATATATATATATATATATATATATATATATATATATATATATATATTCAACCTTTATTTAGACAGGTAAATCCCATTGAGCCTCGAGGACTCATTTACAAGAGACCTGATTTCAACAAAGAAAGATGACAACAATGGACAACAGCAACAACAATAAACAATTATAAAAAGTCATACTGCAGGTTTTTTTTATATACATTATATACAGTATATACACTGCCTGGCCCCCAAAAAAAAGTTGCCACCAAAATAAAAGGTCACACACTAATATTTCATTGGACCGCCTTTAGCTTTGATTACATCATGCATTCTCTGTGGCATTGTTTCAATAAGCTTCTGCAATGTCACAAGACCTATTTCCATCCAGTGTTGCATTAATTTTTCACCAAGATCTTGCATTGATGACTAGGCACTGGGCATCACTTCACCTGCCTCTCTTCTTACTCTGATGTGCCCATCACTCAGGAAGAAGGTAAATCTGGACTCTCAGACCACATGACCTTCTTCCATTGCTCCAGAGTCCAATCTTTATGCTCCCTAGCAAAGTGAAGCCTTTTTTTCCAGTCTCAGTGATTAGTGGTTTTCTTAAGGCTACACAGCTGTTCAGTCCCAATTCCTTGAGTTTCCTTCACATTGTGCGTGTGGAAATGCTCTTACTTTCACTATTAAACATAGCCCTGAGTGCTACTGTTGTTTTTCTTAGATTTGATTTCACCAGACGTTTAAGTGATCGCCGATCACGATCATTCAGGATTTTTTTCAGGCCACATTTCTTCCTCAAAGACAATGGGTCCCTACTATCCTTCCAGTTTTTAATAATGTGTTGCCGACAGTTCTTAACCAGTTTTAGTAGTTTCTGCAATCTCCTTAGATGTTTTCTCTGCTTGATGCCAATAATTTGACCCTTCTCAGACAGACTGACATCTTTTCCACGACCACGCGATGTGTCTTTCAACATGGTTGTTTAAGAAATGAGAAGCAACTCATTGCACCAGATGGGGTTAAATAACTTGTTGCCAGCTGAAAGATAATCATCCATGCAGTAATTATACAATAGGAGGTGTGTACCTGTTTGCTAAGTTAAATCCAGGTAACAACTTTTTTTGGGGGCCATGCAGTGTATATAGTATGTATACAGTAGTCCCTCAATACTTTGCGATTTGACTTTCGCAGACTCACTCTTTCGCGGGTTTTCAACGTAAGATTGTACACGACACA
The DNA here is from genome assembly GCF_014905685.2 of Nematolebias whitei. NCBI lineage: Eukaryota > Metazoa > Chordata > Actinopteri > Cyprinodontiformes > Rivulidae > Nematolebias > Nematolebias whitei. The sequence continues at coordinate 26,168,972 of NC_056505.1, read as the reverse complement.
CGATGGAAGGCAACCAACCAGATCACTGTGCTGAGAGGCGGACTGGTCATCGAGAGCACCGGGACATTTCCTCGTGGCCTGGCCTGCTCAGTCATCGCCGAGGGCCCTCCTCCTTTCTCTTTCTGAGGCTGTCTGTCACAGCAGAGCAGACACACAACAGGCGGGTGTGTGTCTTTGCTCTGCTGTGACAGACAAGCTCAGAAAGAGAAAGGAGGGGGCAGGGGGTGGGATCTGTCTTTCCCCATCGCTACTGTGGGAGCTTCAGTGAGGCGGATACCAGAGCGAGCAGCATGGATCGTTTATTTTAAATAATCAAGCGCAACCCGAACCGAGTCTTTAGTCCCCCTCGACAATCACTGAGCGGGCCAGGTCACCGGGAAGTGTCCTGGTGCTCCTGATGGCCAGTCCCCCTAGGGATTGGTTCAGTAATTGTAAGATCAGTTTGTCTGCTCTTCTATGCTCTTTTAGAGTAGAGAGTTTAGAACATTGTTAAGAACACTGCAAGAGTGTGGGAAGGGTTTACAAAGACTTAAAATACATACAAATACTAAAATAAATAGAATGACCCTACTTTGTGGATTTTTACATATTGTGGAGGGTGTCTGGAACATAATCTTCGCAATAAGTTAGGGACTACTGTATATGCAAACTGGGTGTGTGACTGAAGTAAATGTGTGAAATACAGTAGTTTGAAAAACAAAATCCTAAGCAAAAAATTGCTAAATAAATAAATAAACCCAACTAGCTATAACTGTTTTGAAATACATGTAACGATGAGTAAGAATAGTAAACAAAAACCAACTGAAATTCATGATTACTACAAGCAAAAATGTTGTTTAAAACCAAAAGAGTTACATTTTTACATGAACCTCAAGTAAAGTGTCTCAGTTTTGTACTACACATTGCAATATTGGCACTTCCAATCATATTTTTCCACAATTATCTTCTGTATGCCCCATCTTAGTTGGGTTCATTATAATTTGTAAAATAAAAATAGAGCTTTAAACGTTTGGCATCTCTTAACCAACAACTATCACTGCTAGAGGCGGACTGGGATTATTTATCATCTGTGATCATTTCAGACAACCTAAAATCACTGACATACAAGCATGTCTTACCTTGTGGGCTCCAGAGAAGTAAATCTGCGGGGCTTTCCAAACACTGCTGATCTTCTCTCTGTGTTTGAGCTCTTTAGAAATTGTGAGGCATTTGTCAATGTTCAGTTCTGGATAGATTACCTCCAGCCCACCGCTTTTCAAAAGGACGACAGCAAAAAGATGAACAGTATTTTTTTAAGGTGTACAAAACAAAAATACGTTCTGAAATAAACATGATCAGCTCATTAAAAAATATACTATGGCTGAAATGAGCAAAACACACAACATTTAGTAAAAATGTTTGAAGCATGGTTGTGTTTACTTTGTAATCACGTTTATCTGAGGTATTGCGAGCTACTTACTAACAGAAAGAAGTGTCCAGAGAATCCAGTGTCATTTGTGTTGTTTCCACGTTGAAAGGCTCCAAAATTAAGACAAAAAACACCAAAAATGGAGCTAGAGCATCCTGTAGAGGAGCAGTGTTTGTTAAGAGGCATGTCGTACATTTTCATCACATAAACATACAAACCGGATTCCAAAAAAGTTGGGACACTAAATTGTGAATAAAAACTGAATGCAATGATGTGGAGGTGCCAACATCTAATATTTTATTCAGAATAGAACACAAATCACAGATCAAAAGTTTAAACTGAGAGAATGTATCATTTTAAGGGAAAAATCTGTTGTTTCCAAATTTCATGGCGTCAACAAATCCCAAAAAAGTTGGGACAAGTCCATTTTTACCACTGTGTGGCATCCCCCCTTCTTACAACACTCAACAGACGTCTGGGGACAGAGGAGACCAGTTTCTCCAGTTTAGAAATAGGAATGCTCTCCCATTCATGTCTAATACAGGCCTCTAACTGTTCAATCGTCTTGGGCCTTCTTTGTCGCACCTTCCTCTTTATGATGTGCCAAATGTTCTCTACAGGTGAAAGATCTGGACTGCAGGCTGGCCATTTCAGTACCCGGATCCTTCTCCTACGTAGCCATGATGTTGTGATTGCTGCAGAATGTGGTCTGGCATTATCGTGTTGAAAAATGCAGGGTCTTCCCTGAAAGAGATGACGTCTAGATGGGAGCATATGTTGTTCTAGAACCTGAACATAGTTCTCTGCATTAATGGTGCCTTTCCAGACATGCAAGCTGCCCATGCCACAAGCGCTCATGCAACCCCATACCATCAGTGATGCAGGCTTCTGAACGGAGCGTTGATAACAACTTGGGCTATCTTTGTCCTCTCTGGTCCGGATGACATGGCGTCCCAGTGTTCCATAAAGAACTTCAAATCGTGACTCATCTGACCACAGAACAGTCTTCCATTTTGCCACACTCCATTTTAAATGACCCCTGGCCCAGTGCAAACGTCTGAGCTTGTGGAGCTTGCTTAGAAATGACTTCCTCTTTGCACTGTAGAGTTTCAGCTGGCAACGGCGGATGGTACGGTGGATTGTGTTCACTGACAATGCTTTCTGGAAGTATTCCTGAGCCCATCCTGTTATTTCCTTGACAGTGACAATCCTGTTTGAGGTGCAGTGACGTTTAAGGGCCCGGAGATCACGAGCATCCAGTAGAGTTTTACAGCCTTGACCCTTACGCAGAGCGATTGTTCCAGATTCTCTGAATCTATTGATGATGTTATGCAAGGTTGATGATGATAACTTAAAAGTCTTTGTTTTTTACGCTGGGTAACACCATTCTGGTATTGCTGCACTGTCTTTCTGCGCAACAATGGTGGAATTGGTGATCCTCTTACCATCTTGGCTTCTGAGAGACACTGACACTCTGAGAAGCTCTTTTTATACCCAATCATGTTGTCAGAGTCAGAGTTTCTTTATTGTCATTCGCACCTCATGTGGTACATGTGGTGGAGCAAAATTATGTACACAGGGTCCCAGTTACATCCAACAATAAAATGCATAAGAAAAACAGTAATAACATCCAAGATATGAACCAAGAAAAACATCAACTAAACATACACCAAGCACCCATAACACAAAAACATTGAACATCAGCACAAACATGAACACGAGTCTGTGTGAGCGGATGTGCACACATGAACACATCAACATTGAAAGAGATCAGCAGCAACATGATGCGATCCCCCACAGCGATTACTCTAGTCAGAGACTCATGAGTCCAACAGCCTCAGACCTAATTAGTGTTATTGGTCTTCCAGCTGTTCGTTATATGCTCAATTTCCTTTTTCCAGCCACTTATTGCTACTTGTCCCAACTTTTTTGGGATTTGTTGACACTGTGAAATTTTGAATCAACATATTTTTCCTTTAAAATGTTACATTTGAGGCTGGTCCTCAACAATTTGTGCCACCTGGTGAGGGCTTCATTAGATCCAATGCAGTTTGCCTACCGGCCTGGCATCGGGGTGGATGACGCCATCATCTACCTCAGGCACCAAGCTCTGACCCACCTGGAGAAACCTGGAAGCACTGTGAGGATCATGTTCTTTGATTTCTCCAGTGCTGTCAACACCATCCAGCCAGGACTTCTGCGGGACAAGCTGGAGTTATCAGGAGTGGATCACCACATGTCCCAGTGGATATGGATTACCTCACTGGACGCCCACAGTATGTGAGGACACAGGGCTGTGTCTCTGACATGCTGGTCTGCAGTACGGGGGTCCCACAGGGAACTATGCTGGCACCGTTCCTCTTCACCCTCTACACTGCAGACTTCACCATCAACTCCCCACACTGCTATCTGCAAAAGTTTTCTGATGACTCTGCCATAGTCGGCCTCATCACAAGTGAGGACGACTCAAAGTACAGACAGCGGACTCAAGACTTTGTGGACTGGTGCCAGCAGAACCACCTCCTGATCAACGCTGCTAAAACTAAGGAGCTGGTTGTGGATTTCCGCAGGCACAGGTCCACCTCACTGACCCCGGTGAACATCCAGGGTGTGAACATCGAGATTGTGGACTTTTATAAGTACCTGGGTGTTCACCTGAACAATAAACTGGACTGGTCTCACAACACTGATGCACTTTACAGGAAGGGTCAGAGCAGACTCTACCTGCTGAGGAGACTGAGGTCTTTTGGAGTGCAGGGGGTGCTCCTGAAGACCTTCTTTGACTCGGTAGTAGCATCAGCCATCTTCTATGGTGTTGTGTGTTGGAGCAGCAGCTTATCATCAGCTGAGAAGAAGAAGCTAGATAAGCTCATCAAGAAGGCCAGCTCTGTGCTTGGACGCCCCCTCGACCCAGTGCAGGTGGTGGGAGACAGAAGGACTCTAGCTAAAATAACATCATTGCTGGACAACGTCTCCCACCCCATGCATGAAGCTGTTGCTGAACTGGAGACTCGTTCAGTGACAGATTACTGCATCCTAAATGCACAAAGGAGTGTTACCGCAGGTCCTTCCTCCCAGCAGCTGTTAGACTCTACAACCATCACTGCTCCCAACAAACTCAATAAGGAGTAAAAACATGCTGACCTCTGCTAAAACACACACTCTTCCTGTAATACTGTACTGTAAATAGTCTGCCATTCTCAATGTTCCAGTACATATTGAATATTATTATTGATATTGTTTATCTTATTTCTTATATATTGTATTGTTTATTAACATTTTAGGAACTTTTGTGTGAAATCTTTAAATCTTTTTATCTGTTGCTGCTGTTGCTGCTGATTCACTGGAATTTCCCATCCGAGGGACAATAAAGGCTGTTTCTATTTTATTCTATTCTATTCTATTTACTCAGATTAAACTTTTGACCTGTCATCTATGTTATATTACGAATAAAATATTGACATTTGCCATCTCCACATCATTGCATTCAGTTTTTATTCACAATTTGTTTAGTGTCCCAACTTTTTTGGAATCCAGTTTGTAGAAGTAGGTTGTAATGTTTTGTTTTTAAATTTTCTAATTTTCAATTTTATAAGGAAATAAATCTGGTTATGACATCACAAACCCAAAATACAAACCACGGTTTTGGTTGATGAAATCATAGACATAAAACACTTTTACAATAACTGTTTTGCAACTGAGATAATTAGCATTGCAACAAATTTACGAAACAAACAGAAGATTATTTCTGATCAACTTTTTAGTGCTGAACTGATCGTCACAGACCATGCTGGATTTAATAGCACATCAAGAACATTATCAAGAAAATGAACAAATCCTTCTGAATAAAACCAAGGTTTTCAGGGGTGGCCAATCCTGGTCCTTGAGGGCCACTATCCCGCATGTTTTACTTGTTTCCCTGCTCCAACATATCTGATTCAATGTTAAATTATCTCTTCATGTTCTGCAGAAGCCGTTAATCACCTGTTGATTCAAATGGTGTCTTGGAGCAGTGAACCTCTAAAACATGCAGGATAGTGGCCCTCAAGGACCAGATTGGACACCCCTGTAAGTGATGTTTGTAGTTATTATTAGTTTACTTGTTTAAAAACAGGGACTGTAAATATAAATAAAACACTTAGTAAATAAATGTAAATATACAAGTTTGCAGCCAAAGGCTGATCTGATCGATCGATCTTACACAATTTAGATTGATCTGATCTGTCTAGATTGCTGGACATGGGCACCGGCGACCCCCGTGACCCAAAATGGAAGAAGCGGGTAAAAGATAATGGATGGATGGATGATCTGTCTGTCCGTCCACCAAACCAACCCATCCACTTATACCATCCATCCATCCTTCCATCCATCCATCCATCAACCCACTTATATATGGACAGAATAATAATAATAATAATAATGTCATCACAATGTCAGCACTGTATGTTTCCATACAATGGCGAAATTAGTCTCTGCATTTAACCCATCCACCACCAGGTGGTGCAGTGGGCAGCTATTGAAAGCGCCCGGGGGACATTTTGGGGATGAGACGTGCTGCCCAGAGACGCCACGTGATGTGCAGTGACTGGGGATCGAACCTGGGACTCTCGGGTCCCAAGCCGGCTGCCCTGCCTCTACACCATCTCGGCCCCATATTGTGCCTAAATTGTATATTTAAAGATTTAATGATTTATTTAACAATTAAATGATACATTTAATTGTTATGTATGTATTGTGTATTTATTTCATTTTGTTACATTCCATCCATCCATCCTACAAATGTCGCGCGCATCTTTAAACCTTCAGGTCACGCGCTCATTCACCGTCTACGCAGACGCAGTCCGCTTTGGTGAGACAGACATTTTGCCAGTTCATCCTATTTCTTATCCATATTTATCTTGGAAGAACTCATAAAGTGTAGTTAACTTGTTAGCATAACCTAAAATGTGGTTAAACACTCACCTCGGCCGAAGTTCAGCCCTCACCTGTTGGTTTGTTTTTACTTTTTTATTTTTTTTTTACGTCAGCGCGACAGAAAGTGTCCGCGAAGCTAGCAAGCAGCGGCTAAATAACCCCACACAGACTACAGTGATGTATCTTATCATTGTGGTAGCAGTGTTGATTTCTTTTTACCATTTTGAAAGTGCTGCTGCTCTTGTGTATGTTTCTGCAGGTTGGCTCCCCTCAGGGTTTGGCGCTCTTACTGCGCATGCGCAGGACTGGATCGAGTGACGTGCAGCTGCAGGAGTTTCAGGTGTCATGACTAAAACAGGTTGAAACAAACAAGACATGCACCATACCCACACTGTACATGTTTATTCATTTATTGAAACGTTATTTACACATTTTCAAAAACACATGCTACTCAAATTCAGATGCTTCTAAACAATAAAAACAGTTTGTCTAAGAACAAAATTACCTGGACATTACATAAAATGTCTGCCAGGCTTCAAACACTAAGAAACATCCTTTTGTTTTAATTTCCGTTTGTATTTTATTTATTTTCACCCTATCTTTTGGAACAAGGCCTCATAAACTATGCAGTGGTGATTGTGCAGCATTTACCTTATAATGTAGTCCCGATGCTGCTAAAGCTCCTTTTGGTTTGTGCTTCTCTGCAGCTGTGTTATAGCACCCAAACATATGGAAAAAAGGGTCCCAGTAAAAAGTTTTTGTAATTTTCAGTCTTATCGTTTTCATACCTGACGTTGGTTTTATTTCTAAAGATCTTGCAATGCGCTGCGATGCAGTTTGAAGAGAACCAGTGCTACAAAGCGCAGCTTTGCATTTGAATATGCATAGTAAAAAAACAAGGTCTGTGTTAATCTATGCAAGAGCTACTATCAATCTCAGTGTCAAGTTTGAATTGCAGCAATCACCATACAGTATTTACATATTTCAGTAACTTGTTTAGCATCACTTTGCAGAATCAAAAGCAAGGAAATGTCAAAACAGCTATGCTGATTCAATATCCCTGCAAAAAAAAAAAAATCATTTTTATTTGTCACAATTAGATTTTTTGTCATTATTACCATTACCTGGCCTTGTCGACACAAGTATTTAAATAGTTTTAAAACAAATTTAAATGACAAAAACTTCAGTGGTCAAACAAAAACCCACTCATCAAACACCTAAAACCAAATCATGCCTTTAGACTTCTCTAAATCCAAATGATGGTTTGTGCATGGTTACAACATACAAAGCTTACAGAGCACCATGGCACTTTAAAGATACAAACCAGTGACCACAGTAACAATACTCCACATTCAACACCATAAACTGTAGTGCGCTGTGCATTAAGGCATGAGGTGTGGTTGATGCAACGCATCAGCAGGAGAATCACTGAGAAATGCAATTCACCGAGGAAGGAAATGTTTGTCCAGGAACTTTATCAGTCTCTGATACTAGAGACCTTCGTGCTGATAACTAGTTACACTCAACTTTGTCTGTTACAGGACATTAATTATTTCTTAAATCGTTTAGAACATTCATAAGTATCTCAAAGCTTGCGCTACAATATTTCTGAAAATGTTTTCTAATGATTAAACTTCTATGCTGCATTTGTACATTTTTTTTTTTCATTCAACCTTTATTTAGACAGGTAAATCCCATTGAGCCTCGAGTAATTTTTAATGACAAATCATCTGTTAAATAAGCATTAGAACGTTAATGTAGCTAATACTGGTTTAAAGCCACTGCTTAGAGCTCCACCTATTATCTATATTTTACATTTTCTTATTACATATTCTTATTTCTTTTTATGGTTACACAGTCAGGAGTTATTACTGAAAAGGAACTGGAAAAAAATTATTTTGTCACAATTTCATTTGAACATTTTACCTCTCATTTTATCTCTCATAAAGATGCTTTAATATAGTTTCAGTAATACCTCAACCAATGACAGGCTTTTACGCTGCATAATTAAATGCTCCTAATAGAAAAGGTTGTTTTTTATGACAATAGAATGATTTATGCATGTACCTTGCCATTTTAATGAAATTATATTGAAATATGTTTACTTTGCACAACATTCCTATTTTACAGTAAGTCAACATTTACTTTAAACTGCTCATGGTTTGCATCTATACTACAGTTTGTAACAGAGGTACCTGGAAATCAGCACAATATTTATTAGTATTTTCAGCAACAGTAAGTATCTGCACAGTAGTAAGTCAAGTTTATACCGTTTACTCAGTAATGCTGTAAGATTCTGCTCACTGCCTGCAGTGCACAACTTTGTGTAACAGCATATTTGATATATGCAAGTTGCTTGCAGGTATTCTGATATTTTACATGATTTACTTTAGATATATGTGATCTGCCTACTAATATATACCTACTACTCCAATAATTCTGCAGCCCGTCCTACAATCAAATACATTAGAAAAAAAAACATTATAATACATGAGGAATGAAGAGCAAATCCCGAAATGTGAGTAAATCTTTACAACCATGCCATATTTTTCTTTTATCCTCTCCTGTTTCCTTTTGTCGTATTAGAGTCTACAGTCTTTCATGCTGTGGTTGGAAGTTTATCTGTGTCTCTGCGAACTCCAGAAAGTGCTAAAGGTTCGTTGAAGCGACTTCACCCAAACACGAGGAAGCGTCTTCTCCAACGTTCCATATCCAGCTGCATCTGCCACCGGAGACGAATAATGCATTTGGAAAAATAAAATGCATTTCCTGTTGCTTTGCAGGATGACGGTGATCGTAAGGAAATGACCATTAAATGCCACAACTGCACATAAACTAATTTATATAGTAAGCCTCATTCAGCAACACATATAAAATATTAGTCTTACATTTTTTCTTGCTATTTTTCAGTCCCAACATTTTGTCTTGTGAACCTAAGCCCTTTAGAGACAACGAGCCACAAACAAAGCCACAACATTTAAATGGTGAACATAAATGTCACACCACTTTAAGCTTTATAAAACTTAATAAGAATACTGACAATTTGAATTAATGTACAAAAATAAATTGAAGTAGCATTTTCCCCCTTTATGCAAATATTAAAAAAATAAATAACTGAATTAATGACTTCTATAACTAGCGAGGCTAAGCTATTGTAAATCCTGTTAGAGATCGTATTGTACACAGTTTGGCAGATTGTCCAAACACTTCAAGGCAAAGTGTTACATCTCTGAGACTTCTGTTAAGTGTTGAATTGCTGGTTGTTACAGCTGGTATAGTTGTTGTCCACTGTTATCCTGCCCTTACCACTTGGTCAGATGATAGCAGATGAGCCGGATGGAGAGTTTGAGTTTGGGGAGGAAGGAATGTTCCAGAAGAGCCACTTGCGTTTACATTGCCGTCTCTGGTACAGATAGTCCTCCTTGTCCCGCTCTTTGCGAGCTCTTTGGTAGTGGTCGTCTTCTTTCAAGTACCAAACAGGCGGCCAGCGATGTTTCTCGAAGTATTCTTGGTTCTCTGTCACAGAAAACATTGTTTCAAAAAATTTTACAATTACAATTTGCAGTATTTTTTTTAAAGAACTTGCCTAAAAAGACATACAGTAGTCCCTCGATTATCGCAGGGGATCCGTACGCTGAAGACATGCAATAAGTGAAAAAAACGCGAAGTAGAAGTAGTATTATGAGTAGTAAGCAGTAGTTTATTTTATTATCTCTCTCTCATATATATATATATATATATATATATATATATATATATATATATATA
>NC_056505.1:26100205-26158872 GCF_014905685.2 Nematolebias whitei | reverse complement strand
ATATATATATATATATATATATATATATATATATATATATATATATAAAGGTGTTTTAAACCCACACTCTTGCAATATTCTAAACAATGTTTCTAAACTCTAAATGCTGTAAAAGAGCACAGAATGTCATGATTTCAGCTCCCTGCCTCCACTGCTCTTTGCCACCTGCAGCGCTCTTGGCCACGCCCACTTCTCTGCTATGCACAGTGAACAGCTGATCAGATGCTGCAGGAAGTTTATCCAGCAGTGTGGGCTGCACAAAAGTGCAGGAGGTGCTAAATTCCATCCATCCATCCATCCATTATCTTTACCCGTCTATTCCATTTTGGGTCACGGGGGTCGCTGGTGCCCATGTCCAGCAATCACTGTGCGAGGGGCGGGGTACACCCTGGACAGGTCGCAAGTCCATCACAGGGCAGGTGCTAAATTATTTATTTTAAATAAAATTTTCACGCCGAACGTGCAGCTCATCCATCAGTCGGCCAATAGTGTGTCATGTCTTAATTTGAAAAACCGCGATCAAGTCAGAGTTGGGGAGATTTATTTGTCATTCGCATCTCCTATGGTACATGTGGTGGAACAAGATTATGTACGCAGGGTCCCAGTTACAAACAACAATAAAATGGAAAAGAAAAACAGCAATAAGATCTAAGATATGAACTAAGAAAAACATCACCTAAAGAATACACTAAGCACTAATAGCATAAAAACATTACGTCGAACAGCAGCACGAACATGAGTCTGTGTGAGCAGATGAGCACGCATGAACACATCAACATGGACCAGATCAGCAGCAACATGATGTGATTTTTCACAGTAATTATTCTGGTTAGAGATTCATGAGTCTAACAGCCTCAGGGTAGAAGCTGTTCCTCAGTCTAGTGGTTCTACACTTAATGCTCTTTAACCTCCTTCCTGAGGGGAGCAGGGCAAAAAGTATGTGTGCTGGGTGAGTGGGGTCCTTCATGATGCAGGTGGCCCTCTTCTTCCACCTAGAGGTGTAAATGTCTGTGATGGTGGGGAGGCTGACTCCAAAAGCGAGCCGCAATAAACCAACTGCGAAGTAGCGAGGGACTACTGTACACTATCTTTATGGATTATTGATCATGTCAGTATAGCACAAGAAGTAAACTTTAATTGTAGAGATTCCTAATTGTAAATTGATACAGCCAGGTTTAGAAAGGTGGAAATGTCCTCAAAGATTATTTTGCTTCTGCATTGAAGAACTTGTGTTGCTTTTTGACAGTATGCAAATCAGCTGGATATTCAGTAGAAATAATAAAAAACAGTATCATAGTGTTGGCAGATCAAATATATATATTTATCACCTGGAGACTTTGCCTTCATTTCACGTGGAAATTTGCGGCAGACGCTGTTGTAGTTGGTGCAGATGTGGTGCAGACACCATCCTGTGAGCTGCTGGGCACCATGGAACTGTGGCAAAAAATATAAAGTTGTCATGTTTGTGCAGGACCAGATGTTTTTGAACCAAAAGAGGTTAATATTTACATTAATCGAAAACTGATTATGAATCTGTGATTAAAAGAAATGTTATTCATATATATTAAAAATGTTTTTTTGATTATCTCAAATTAAGTTCTATTTTGTATAGGCTTCGCCCTTTAAGGCTATCGGTACCATACCATACCATCCATCCATCCATCCATTTTCTTTACCCGCTTATTACATTTTGGGTCACGGGGGTCGCTGGTGCCCATGTCCAGCAATCACTGTGCGAGGGGCGGGGTACACCCTGGACGGGTCGCAAGTCCATCACAGGGCCACATAGAGACAAACGAGACAAACAACCATTCACTCTCTCATTCACACCTAGGGACAATTTAGAGTTACCAATCAGCCTAACATGCATGTTTTTGGTCTGTGGGAGGAAACCAGAGTACCCGGAGAAAACCCACGCATGCACGGAGAGAACATGCAAACTCCACCCAGAAAGGCCCCTGGACCGGGGTTTGAACCAAGGACCTGCTCGCTGAGAGGCAGCAGCTCTACCAGTTGCGCCACCGTGCTGCCCCCATACCATACCACTTTATTTATAAAGCACTTAAAACAGCAACAAGGCCAACCAAAGTGCTGTACAGACAAAACAACAGGTAACACACAAAGCAAAATACAAAATGCGATAAATCAGAATATAGACAAAAACCGATGCAGATAATGACGACAAACCAGTGTGGAGCACACAGGATCAAAACAGAGATCATCTTGTGTTGAAAGCTATTGAATAGTAGTGAGTTTTTAAACGGGACTTGAAAACCGAGAAGGAGGGGGCCTGTCTGACAAGAAGAGGTAACTCGTTCCAGAGTCTTGGTCCTGCTACAGAGAAGGCCCTGTCACCTCTGCGCTTAAGACGAGTTCCTGGAACTGTGAGGAGCAACTGGTCCGCTGACCTCAGGGAGCATGGTGGGACATACGGTTGTAGCAAATCAGAGAGATGGGGGCGGGGGGGGGGGGGGGGCGACACTGTTCAGTGATTTGTAGACATACATGAGTATTTTGAACTGGATTCGAAAGTGAACCGGTAACCAGTGCAGTGAGGCCAAAACTGGTGTAATGTGCTCTCTTTTGCCTGTACTGATTAAAAATCGGGCTGCTGCATTCTGGACCAGTTGTAGTCGTGTAATGGAGGTCTGACTGATACCAAACAGGAGTGAATTGCAGTAATCAAGCCTAGATGTAATGAATGCATGTATTACTGTCTCCAGGTCCTTTTTGGACAATATGGGCTTCAGTTTAGACAGCCGCCTCAGTTGGAAGAAGCATGATTTAACAATCATGTTTACATGATTGTTAAGTTTCAGGGAAGGGTCCATTATCACGCCCAGATTAGTGACTCTTTGGTTTTCTGACAGGGTTAGAGCGGAAGGTCGATGCAGTGGTTTGTGATCGTGTCGTTGGGAGGGAACAACATGACTTCAGACATCTTTTCATTGAAACTTAAGAAAAATCGGTAGTGGGTTTATCCCTTTGCGCGCTGCGCAGCACTAAAAACTTTAGTCCACGCCCACCTGCTGTGTGGGTCTCACCCCCGGTCCGTATAAATTACGGTGAGACCGGGTAATCGGCTCCCATTTTTTCTTCAGCAAGCAACCAGAACTGTTTTTCGAGAAGAAGATGTCCAGCACCAGCACCATCCGCCTGTGCCCGTCCTGCCAGACCGGCTACATTTTGAGATTTGACCAGCACAACATCTGCGAAGTATGCCTGGGTCCCCGCCACGCCGACCTCGCCTCCTACTGCCATCCCTGTGACCTCCTCCCTCCTGAGGAGAAGCAGAGATGAGCAACCTTGTTCAATGCTAACAGAGAGGAGTGTTTTTCCGTGGAAGGGGACTGTTCGCTGGACGACGCCATCGTCTTTTTTGATGCTGAGTCACAGAGTGAATCAGATGATTCCTCCAGAAAAGGCAATGTCAGCAGCAGCCCGCTGCTTGTTCCCTCCTGGAGAGCGTAATGTTGGAACAGGGGTGGAGGACACAGACCTGCCTGAGGAAATGAAGAGCTCGCTCTGCAAGGCGTCTGACGACATATTGAACTTGTGTGCCTCCTCTGTGGTCTGCTTGTCTCGCATCACCGCCTGGATGACGATGATCCAGAGGTTCACCTGGCTCCGACTCTTCCCATCCATGCCGGAGAGGCTGCAGAAGGACCTGCTGGAGGGCCCCATCACGACGGGTGCGCTGTTCTGGGCCAATTTCAAGGCCATGCTTGAAAAGTCGAAGAAATCAGAGGAGGTGTCGGAAACTGTGCGCCACCTGATGAAGCTGCCGATTAACTTGGCTGACGTCCGTAAAAGACATGACACAACACAAAAACGCGTGCCTGCTCCACGAGCGTTACGCAGAGTGGCAGCGAGTGTGTTTCCTGGACAGATGGATGGACCATCTGATCAGCAGGGGTTACACGCTGCAGTTCGCAGCTCAACCCCCACCGTTCATAGGGATTATAGAGACGGTTCTGTCATCTCCAGAACAGAACTCGTTTCTCCACCCAGAAGTTCAGGAACTACTGATAAAAAATGTAATTTCCAGGGTTCCCAGTGGAGAGGAAAACGCAGGGTTTTACTCACTTTACTTCCTGGTCCTGAAAATAATGGAGGGATGAGACCCATCCTCGACTTGTCCAAGTTCAACAAATCGATCATGGAGAGACAATTCCACATGCTGACAACCAAACAGCTGTTGGACAACATTCACCAGAACGATTGGTTTACCTCCATAGATTTAAAAGACGCTTATTTTCACATCCCAATCATTCCAAAACACAGGAAATTCCTGCGCTTTTCCTTCCAGGGAACCAAGTACCAATACAACAGGCTCCCGTTCGGTTATTCCCTCGCCCCACGCACGTTTTCAAAATGCGTGGAGACAGCTCTGCAGCCGTTACACAGAGCAGGAATGAGAATTATTTTCTATCTGGACGATCTGCTGCTGTTAACTCAGTCCAGACAGGAAGCAGCTGCACAAATCAGCACGCTGATGTCACAACTGTTGAACCTGGGGTTTGCTATAAACTGGGAAAAAAGTTTGGTTCTCCCGTCCCAGATGATCGTTTATCTGGGAGTGGAGCTAAATTCAGTCACTATGAGAGCCACTTATCACAGCCGACGCTCTATGACAGCTCAGCTCTGCCGCGTCAAACCCCGCAGTGTAGCAACAGCTGTCTCGGTCATGAAACTTTTGGGAACGATGTCTTCAGCTCACGCTGTGGTTCCACTGGGCTTACTTCACATGAGACGTCTTCAGAGATGGTTCGCCCTCCTCCGCATAGATCCGGTGCGTCAGAAGAGGTGGATGATCTCTGTGCCCCCCTCCGTGGGAATCGACCTGAATCACTGGAGAAACCCCCTCACTCTGTCAGAGAGAGTTCCTATCAGCAGGCCTACGTCACACTTCTCAGTTTTCACAGACGCGTCCCTGTCAGGCTGGGCAGGAACGTGCCTGTCTCAAGCGGTGGGGGTACAGTAGCAAGCTCACACGTCAGCTCATATAAACGTCTTAGAATGTCTCACAGTTTGGAGTGATTCAGCCCTTTGCTCCCCTGTTGTAGAATCAACATGTTCTGATCCACACAGACAACAGAGTTACTGCAGCTTACATAAACCAGCATGGAGGCGTGCGCTCAGTCCAACTGTTACGCATTGCGAGACAGCTGCTGTGTTGGGCACACAAAAACCTGCTCTCTGTCAGATCAGTGTACAGCCCCGGCATCCTGAACAGGGGAGCGGACATAATGTCGAGGGGCGGTCCTCACCACGGAGACTGGAGCCTCCATCCCGAGCTGATTTCTCGGATTTGGAGCAGGTTTGGCCAAGCAGCAGTGGATCTGTTCGCCACACGGGAGAATGCCCAGTGTCAATTATGGTTCTCAATGAGCCCACGGGACGACCCACCGTTAGGAGTGGACGCTTTTGCCCACAGCCCGTGGCCAAAAATGCACCTTTACGCGTTTCCTCCAGACCCTCTAATATCACGGTTTCTGAACCGAGTCCGGGAGGAAGAACTGTCAGCCATCCTTGTAGCCCCCGAGCGCGTGAGCGCCCCGTGGTTCCCAAACCTGTAACGTCTGTTATCGGGCTGGCCATGCAAACTGCCGTGAAGGGACGATGCTCTCCTCCAGGTGGGAAGAGCGATCAGGAGTCACCCAGAAATAGGCCAGCACCTTTGGGTCTGGCCGCTGAGCGGATCCGCTTAGAGAAAATGGGTCTCTCTCAAGAAGTGGTGCGCACAATCCAAGACTCATGAGCCACTTCCACGACAGCGCTGTACACATCAAAGTGGACAGCTTTTCAGCGCTGGTGCACGGAAAAAGGTGTAGAGGCCATCTCATGTCCACTAGGTGGCATGCTGTTCTTTCTGCAGCAGCTGATGGACAGAAATCTAGTGTTCAGCACAATTAAGACTTATGCTGCAGCTATTTCTTCTTGTCATGAGGGCTTTGGTGACAGAACAGTTTTAATCACCCGCTAATGAAACGTTTCCTAAAAGGTGTACGGAGACACAGACCGGTGTCACGCCCACTAGCGCCACAGTGGGACCTAACGATGGTTCTGCGAGCTTTGATTAAAGCTCCTTTTGAGCCTTTATATCAGGTTTCACTTAAATTCCTGTCACTGGCAAAGAGAGTGAGCGATTTATCTGCGCTCTCTGCTGCCCCGTCATGCCTCAGGATTCAAGCTGATGGCAGCTCAGCTGCGCTGAGACCTAACCCAGCTTTCATACCAAAAAAACATCACAAGCTCATTTAAATCAAGAATGATAACATTGGAGGGGTTTTATCCTCCTCCTCACAAATCAGAGGAGGAAGCATCATCTCATCTCCGCTGTCCCGTGCGCGCGCTGGCATGTTATATAGCACGCACGGCCCCTCTGCGCCATACTCAACGTCTGTTTGTGCATTATAGGGACATCTCTGCAGGTCGCCCCTTATCCACTCAGCACCTCTCACACTGGCTGTGTGAGGCTATTTCTGAAGCTTACAGAGCATCTGGATTGGATCCTCCAGAGAATCTCAGAGCTCATTCCACCAGAGGGATTTCATCCTCTACAGCTTTGCATGGAGGGATGACAGTGGAGGACATTTGTATGGCGGCCGCTTGGTCACCACCTTGTTCATTTATTCGCTTTTATCTGCATGATATTTCCGCTTTCTCCATGCCCCATTTTGTTCTTAGTGTTCTAACAGAATGAATTTTACTTGTTTCATGGAATTTCGTTTTAAACTCACATCTGACAATTACTGTGTGAGACATTTATTATCTGTCACAAGTTCATGACTGCTGTTTTTATTATTACTAATCCAGTTCATGGCTATTGTTACCAATCAGTTCATCTGATTACTAATCAGTTCATTTGTTATTAATCAGTTCATATTGAAGAGCTGTTGACCTGCTCTGCTCACTGTTACACGGTTACAATTCGTAACCTCTGTTCTTTTCCATTCTCAGCAGCAGGACTGCATTTCAGCCTCCCCTTTTTCCCCCATCAGAGACCTTTTCTCTCCAGGGGCACTCCTGGGCATGGAGTTGATGAAATGTTTTTGGGTGCAAGTGGGCGCTTCATATTGTGTCTGAATGGACCCAATGAGGCATAGACTACATCCTGCTTCGCCTTTAACCCACTAGCGATAGCCTTAAAGGGCGAAGCCTATACGAAATAAAACATTGGTTACGTACTGTAACCCCAGATTCTATAAGTATAGGCGCAGCCCTTTAAGCTCTGGGCCTCACTGGTTCCTAAATGGCTGAAGAAAAAAAGCTATTTGGGAGCCAATTACCCGGTCTCACCGTACTTTATAAGGACCGGGGGTGAGGCCCACACAGCAGGTGGGCGTGGACTTAAGTTTTCAGTGCTGCGCTGTGCGCGAAGGGATAAACCCACTAGCGATAGCCTTAAAGGGCTGTGCCTATACTCAGAATCTGGGGTTACAGTACGTAACCAACGATTTGCCTGATAAGAAGATCTGTCTTGACAGAGGTTTTCAGCTGCACTCAGACGTGCACTTTAAGAGCATACACATTCTAGCAGTTTGATATTTGTATCGTCCCAGAGAAAAATAAACTTGAAGTTATTAAAGTATCTCTGAGTTTAGTGAAAAATACATGCATTGTGTCATACTTTTAGTGTCAGCTCATATGTCTTAACCCAAAGACCTGTTCTGCTTTAGTTTACCCAATTTTAAATTTCACAGATCACTATTAGTATTACTAATTTACTAATACTGTTAGCAACAAAACTAGCAACTCATCAAATAGTTATTAATAATGTAGTTTTTGCCTGATTGATAAAGTTGAAGGTAATAAAAGTGTAAGTAGATCAAATAACCTGAAACAGATAATAATAATAAAAAGGAACAAATATTCAAATGCCTGATGCTCAGCTCTATGTCTATCATATGGAATGAGCCAAAGACCACTTGACATTCATTCAGGCAAGTACAGAAGGTCAGACAGAAGGCTGAAGAACTAATTTATGTTCCACTTGGTTGTAAAAATTATTTTATCCTATGCAGCAAATTTCTCTAAGAAATGGCTTTGATAATAAATATCCAGTTAGTTAAGACAAATTTAAAAGTTGTAGATGCATTTTTTTAAATAAGTGACAGCTTATAGTACCTGGGCCATATCCAAGTATAACAGCACATCACCATCAATGTCGGTTCCCATCATGGCTGCCTCTGTCAATACTGTTACGGTGTAAAGCTCTGAAAAACAAACAAACCAGAAAATACACAGTCACATACTGTAGTGGCTGACTTGAAAACACATGTGAAGCGTTACTTAGTAGTTTGCTACCTGTAAGAGCGACAAGGTGGGGGAGGCAAAGGCGATTGGCAAGAACAATCAGCTCCATTGCATCCAGGTCGGGTCGGGAACAAAACCTGCCCATGTAGAGATATTCCAGCACAGCCCTCATACAGTTGCGAGTTGTGTTGGGAAGCAGCACCTAAGATACAAAAACGCAACACATTACATGAAGATTCAGAGATTTTGTTGGTTTGCATTAAAAAAAACACCTGCCATGTGAAAATACTTTGCTTTTAGTGTGTTGTGCACTCCTTGGAGTGCTAAAGTCCATTCTCAACTGAAGTATCAGATCTTGCATCACCATAAAAAACTGATTTGCATGATACCAAACAGCTAGATTAATGCACTTTAAACAAAAAAATCTGCATCTGCTAAGATTTTATTATCTTGAATCAGTCAGCTCTGACCAGCCAGAGCTGACTGATGAAAGATGATGCAGGAACACCGTACAAACAATTATTTTAACAGCACTGAAAACATGGATATTGTGTGGGTTTTTTTTTTTTTTTTTTGAAAGAAAGTAGTGAAAAGAAAAGTACTTTTTATTTTTGTATGAACATGTGACAAGTTAAAACAAAGTGATTTTTTTCTTCAGTTGTATCTAATTTATCTGTAACAGCACTGATGAAAAACAAAGAAAATGTGTTTTAAACGGACCCAGAGTTAATGTATAACAGAGCTTTTTAAGTACCTTAAATATCGCTAGTAATCCATCCATCCATCCATCCATTATCTTTACCCGCTTATTCCATTTTGGGTCACGGGGGTCGCTGGTGCCCATGTCCAGCAATCACTGCGCGAGGGGCGGGGTACACCCTGGACGGGTCGCAAGTCCATCATAGGGCCACATAGAGACAAACGAGACAAACAACCATTCACTCTCTCACTCACACCTAGGGACAATTTAGAGTTACCAATCAGCCTAACATGCATGTTTTTGGTCTGTGGGAGGAAACCGGAGTACCCGGAGAAAACCCACGCATGCACGGAGAGAACATGCAAACTCCACCCAGAAAGGCCCCCGGACCGGGGTTTGAACCAAGGACCTGCTCGCTGAGAGGCAGCAGCTCTACCAGTTGCGCCACCGTGCTGCCCGGATCGCTAGTAATCATCGTTTTTTATTATTTTGTATAAAATATTAGATTCTCTTAATCATAAAAATTGAAAGTAGCCTAACTCACAGGTCTGCAGTATGTTTGCATCACAAGACAGTTTGATTCGACTAAAAGTGGTTGCAATGTACTAAGTGAAAAACTGTATACTTTTCTCAACTTGTCTATAAGTGTTTTGCTAAAATGAACGAGTTGATCGTTGTCTTGGTGCAGTTGTAACATTTAAAGTGTTTAACACATATTTTGAATATGTTTAGTTCTGTACTGGACTTACCTCCTTGGTGCAGCTCTCAACAAAAGGTCCGCCAAACATAGCTGCCATCCAGTCACAGCTAGAGATGAGCAAAGGCTTGTGAGCCATGATCGTCCCATCATCTAGTTTGAAAACTACATCTGCAAAAGCAGTAAATCGCTGGTAAGACCATATTCACAACTGTGCAAAGTCTGCTCTAAGCATGCCACGTGAGCGAGCAGAAACACTTTTAACTCACCAGAAAAGGTGCCTTTGGCCAAGCACTCCTTGACTCGGTTTGTGCGCCGTACATGGAAGGCTTTGGTAATTTCTTGATTCATGAAGGCTTCGTTGTTGAGGATGTTTGCCACCATCATCCGCAGATCGAACACTTCCAGCAGTTCAGCGATGTGTGCAATTTGCATGAGGTCTTTCTCATTCTCATCTAGCTGACCGGTGTACAGGTAGCGCAGTACTGCTCGAAAAGGACTGAGCTGGATTGACTGGTCCATGTGTACTACGGTCATGAGTCTGGGGCTGTACGCTACAGGGTCATCTACCAGCTCCTCCTGGATGCTGATAAAAGCGCGACTCCATGAGGAGAGCAGCCTGCCTCGTCGACCCCCCTCGCAGTCTTTCAAGGTGCCGTCACTCGTGCACGCTCTCAGGTTGGCCCTGTCTCCATCGTCACTGCTCTCACAAACATCAAAGCTAGCAGCGCGCATCAGCAGCTCTCTTCCACAGAGAGGACCCCGGGCGGGTTTTTCACTCTCTTCGTTCTGCGTGTCCATAATGAAGAGGTCGTAGAACTTTGAGGAGGACGTGGCCAAGTATATCTTATGTGCAAAGATTTTCTGTCGCTCCTGCACAACCAGGATGACATCAGCACAGTGTGGGTCCTCCAGAAGACCAACCGGATGCTCCTCTGTGGTGGAAGGGGGAGGAGGCACAGTGATTATAGGTGGGGGAGGTTTCGGTGGCAGGAAGGGCGCTTGAAGGAGAGGCCGCTGAACATTTCTGAGGTGAGATTTCCAGAACTGCAGATGGCGGCGTGAGATGAGAGCAGCTCGAATAGCATTATCAAAGACGTCCTTGACACCAAACTGAGCAACAACACTGGTTTCATAATATGGGACTCCCAGTTCTTTGGCCACCTCCCGGCCTCTCTCTGGAGGAAGAATCTCATTGGATTTAATAGGTCTGAAACAAGGAAAACATGTCACAGAGGAAATTCAACTCACTGACATACAACCCTGAACATCCTAGATGGCCAGACATATAATACCTGGCTAATGGCCTCCGTGCCCTGTTTACCGCCTCCAGATCTGCATAACGCAGGTCCAGCTGACA
The DNA here is from genome assembly GCF_014905685.2 of Nematolebias whitei. Taxonomy (NCBI): domain Eukaryota; kingdom Metazoa; phylum Chordata; class Actinopteri; order Cyprinodontiformes; family Rivulidae; genus Nematolebias; species Nematolebias whitei. Next base: position 26,147,856 of record NC_056505.1, on the reverse strand, counting down.
GCCTACCAAGATGACAGGAGCACGCGGACAGAAGTGCTTGATCTCAGGGTACCACATGGTCTTTACATGGTACAAAGAGTTGGGATTCGCTATTGAGAAACACAGCACCACAACATCTGACCTGAAAGTAAGATACAGGCCAAATTAGTTAAGTTTCATTAACTATAAGCTCTGGTATGTCAGCATCGAATTTAATAGTTTCTCACCTCCCATATGCAAAACGCCGGTCCTTATGATGATCCCCAAATGTATCCCAGAGTCGAAGGGACACACTGACGTCATCCACAACATCTCTAGAGCGCTCTAATACCTAAACAAACAAAACATGCATAATGAACCATTCAAAATCAAATAAACTGAAAAGGTTAAATTCTCCACTTACCTCTTGACATACTCTGTACTGGTCGATTGCCCAGACTGTGGGCACATGTGTAGCAAGTAACTGGTACTGAGTGAGTGTAGCATTACACGCCCGGGCGCAGATAAGGCGGGTCTTTCCGACTGCATTGTCCCCTACCACAACACATTTGATAGTTTCAACGTTTGGCCTCTCATAGTCCATATCAGAATCTGTCGAGTACGGCCTGTGAAAATGATTCACAGAAAGACACGTTGAGAACCAGAGGACTGAACATTACACGGATCAACGCTCAGTCTCTAGCTCTCGTCTGCACCGCTCAGCCTGCCTGCAGACCTATCAATGGGTGGTCTCGTGACTTCTCTGCACTCATTCACAATTTCACAATCCCCGAATCTTAAAGAGGCCGGCAAACAAAAGCAAAGGTTACTATTTTAAAGGCAGACTTTAAAGCAAGCCATGTAGCCAAATAATCAGCTTTAAGAAAAGCCTTTTTGTATTTTAGGAAGGGTTGCTTACAGCAGTTCACATGCATATGTATATCTAACATATGAAATGATGATTTTAATACCCAAAATAGGTATTTGAAGGAACGTCTTAGACATTTGCTGTTCCCAGATAGCCAACAAAATGTCTGGCCTTATTGAATTCAGGATTGCAGTGTTTCCATGCACACTGGCAGCATTACAAGATCACACATTCTGAAAGGCATTCATGTTTAAAATTTTCATTCTTCTCCTATGAATGAATTCAGGCAGCTCTCATATTACAACCTCCTGCACAAAAAGCATCACCTGACTGATCCATTGTATATGTATTACTTTTGGCATAGCCTGTCTTTAAGCCACTTTGTTGTCATTCATAAAACAAACAGTCTCATTGACTAGACAAGCTGCATCCCTGCAGACTTGACTCACATTTCATCACGCAGTGTGACCTTAAGCTGCCTCTGTAAACAAAAATAAAAAATACAACATATTGCATTTCCATTCATGCCCTTCTTATTCTTATAGCCTGTAGTTCACTGCGCAGTCCTCGAATTAAATCATTTTATATGGGTTGCAATTTTACACAAGCCGCATAGAGACAGCTGAAATGCACAAACACCGCATACGTTTGCATCCATCTTTATAACCCGTTAGAAATATAACAATAAAATGGTGAATTTCCTACCGGAAGCACCGAGCTGTCCCTCCAAGACCCGAGTCATGAGGCTTTACTGCATTACATGTTATGTAAGAGCCCGTCACTGACTCCTGAGCCTGTTTATCCGGCTCCCACTGACTCCAGCTCTAAACCAGAGTCCCTGCCACCGCAACATGAGGAAGTGCACGATCGATGGACGCGACAGTAAAAAGCAGGGCTCCGTCAGTCGGAGCGCGCACCTGACGGCTGCGCGCGTTTAGCTTCATCTTCGAGGCAGAAGAGCATCAACAACGAGGAATAAGCCGAACGAGCTCTGATGTGGAAGAAAAAATAAAAAAAACAGCTCTGCTAGATGAGTCACTGCGTTTGGGAAGCGTTGCGCAGAGCTGCAGCCCTGACCGTCAGGAAACCATCCCTGCTCTGACCCTAGCAGGCCCCCGTAGCTAATAATAGGCAGACTCACAGAGGAGGGAAGAGGCATTCATTACAAAACACTGATCCACTTTGAAGGCGAACAAATCTCTTTCCGCGGCTCCAAAAGCAGCCTGCAGGTCACGTACACCAACATGCATGACCTTGGAGCACTTTATGGCCCTGCACACGAGCAATAAACTGGTCATGTACCAGATAGGTCTGAGAGAGAGAAACAAAGAATGAGCTGCTCTCCTAAACAAATGATGTTAGATAATGTGTCTGGTAGGTGTGGACTAGAGCTTCATCTGTGCATGTTTGAGCCTTGAGGTTTTCCATCTAAATGACAGAGATGTGCCTTAGTTTACAGTTGCAGTTGTATGTTTACATCTACTCCTCATGGGCAAGAATGCCATTAGTTTTTTTCGTTTAGCCTTTATTTATCCAGGTAGTGTCATTGAGCCACGAGAACTCATTTTCAAGAGAGACCTGTTTAGGGAGCAGATGGGGGTTAAGGGCCTTGCTCATGGGCCCAAGGTGGGGCGAATGAGGTTGGGGGCAGGTGTGGGTGCTTCACCTACCCCTGCCCACATTTTTGATGTTGTCGGTGCCGGGGCTTAAACCGACAATCTTCCAATCACAGGCAAAACCTCCTCTGCGCCACCACTCTCCCACCATTAGTATTGGTCTTTTAAAAATTAAGTTGAACTGCTTTTTTATGGAAGAAATATACAATTTAATGCCTTTAAACGCAAGAACTGGGTGGACCAGTCTGAATTTAATGGATTTTTTTGCAATACCCAATCAAAATGATACATAGTTCAGTTCAGTTTATTTATATAGCACCAAATCACAATAAAGTTGTCTCAGGGCACTTTACAGGAATATTCACATACATAGAAAAGCCAATTAGTAAAGTTCTCTATCTAAGGAGGCCAGCAGACAAGTTGCATCTTCACTTTGTTACAGTCTTCCATCCTGAGCAAGCACAGTGGCAACAGTGGAAAGAAAAAACTCCCTTTTAACAGGAAGAAACCTCCAGCAGAACCAGGCTCAGGACAAGTGGCAATCTGCTTTGACCGGCTGGTTTGAGAGGACAGGAAGGAGAAACAAACACAGAATGGTAGGTCCAGATGTAGGTGCAGGTGTACCTGAAAGACAAAAACACGTTAGGATTGAAAAAATAATTACAAATACAAAACAGGTTGAGCAGAGTAAGTAAAGACAGTAGCAGAGTGAAGAAATGTGGTCAGTTTGTCCTCCAGCAGTCTAAGCCTATAGCAGCATAACTAAGGGACAGCTCAGGAAACCCAAGCCGACACTAACTATAGGATTTATCAAAAAGGAAAGTCTTAAGACTAGTTTTAAAACTGGATAATGTGTCAGCCTCACAGACAGAAACTGGAAGTTGGTTCCACAAGAGAGGAGCCTGATAAATGAAAGCTCTGCCTCCTATTCTGTTTTTGGAAACTCTAGGAACTGTGAGTAAACATGCAGCCTGAGAGTAAAGTGCTCTGTTAGGAAAATATGGAACAATAAGCTCTGTAATATAAGATGGAGCTAGGTTGTTGAGAGCTTTGTAGGCTAGAAGTAAGATTTTGAATTCAATTCTGGACTTGACAGGGAGCCAATAGAGAGAAACTAAAACTGGAGAGATATGATCTCTCCTATTAACTCCGGTTAAGACTCTGGCAGCAGCATTTTGGATCAACTGAAGACGTTTTAAAGACGTATTTGGACACCCAGATAATAAACCATTGCAATAGTCCAGTCTAGACGTGACAAATGCATGGACCAGTTTTTATGCATCATTTTTAGATATGTTTCTAATATCAACCTTTATTTATACAGGTAAATCCCATTGAGCCTCGAGGACTCATTTACAAGAGAGACCTGATTTCAACAAAGAAAGATGACAACAATGGACAACAGCAACAACAATAAGCAGTTATAAAAACTCATACTACAGTTTTTTTTTTTTTTTTTTTTTTTTTAACAAATAGGATGGCTAAAAGGAAAAGGTAACAAAACAAACAAACAAAAAAAACAGCTAGATTCCAAGACAAATGTATAAAACTAAAAACAGGAACATGTCAGCATTGGTCCCTGCCAGGAGTCCAACAGATTCTTAAAGCCACTTAGAGAGGTCAAGGTCGAGAGCTTCAAATCTTTTTGTAAGATATTCCAGGAAACAGGAGCGGAGTAGGAGAAGGCCCTTTTGCCTAGTTCAGTCCTCACTGAGGGAACACTGCAGGTAATAATGTCCTGAGAGCGCACTCCGTAGCTGCACTCACGCAGAGACATGTAGGAGGAGATGTATGAAGGCAGCAGACCAAGAAGTGATTTAAAGATGAAAATGTACCAGTGAGAGAGTCTGCGTGAAGTTAATGATGTCCAGTTAACCAGTGAATACAGGGTGCAGTGGTGGGTACGATAATCACAGCCAGTTATGAATCTTAGTGCACCATGATAGACAGCATCCAACATCTGCAGTGTTCTTGTAGGAGCGTTCATGTAAATAATATCACCAAAATTAACATACATATTAATACATATTAATATACATACATACATAACATACAGTACATATATTCACTTAACTCTTAATACTGTAGGTGCTGAAGTTCTGAACTTGACAAGACCAAGGCCTATTAACTTCTTATTAGTGATAAAGACTGACTGCATCTGGTGATTTCTCTTTGCCAGCATGAATGATTTGTTGGACAGCACTTACTGGATTGACAAAACAGTAGAGAAGTCTAAGGAACTCAGTGAAGATCTAAAAGAGAAATGTGTTTAGGATGTTCTGGATTAACCCAGGAACTATCAAAGCTCAAACCCACCATGAACTGGAAACTGCTGGAACACAGGTGTCCACTGTTAAATGTTTTACATCATCGTGGACTGTGAAGGTGTCGAAGACAGCAACTTCAAGTCTGACTGAAATTTGCAGCTGCTCACATGAAAAAAGCTAAATGGCCAAACCTTCTTGAGAGAAGTTTAGAGACAAAGATTGAGCTCCTTGGCCACTATGGCTAAAAGTATGTTTGGATGCTTTCAAACATTGTACCATTTGTCATGCATGGATATGTATAAGAGCCTCCCTCTTAAAGAATATTGGAGAGGGAGGCTTACCTTCAAATATGCCAACTTTACCTCAAATCACCACCTAGGCAATTGAAGTGGAGTGTTCCAGAACACATTATAAGTTCACTCTGAAGAAAGAGAAGTTTAACTAAATACTGTAATTAAATTCCCAAACTAATGTAATTCATGCTCATGGTGTATGCTGAACAAAATGAATGGAAACTTCTGATTGAAACAGCACGTTGAAACAAAAAGAATCAAAATGCATGAATGAAACTCAGCATGTCACTTATGTAATCTAGCTGTCTCTTTTAACCTGCGCAACATGTTAAACAGCACTAAACAGACAGACACATGCTGTGCAATCACATTTTTAACTTAAGAGTTTGTTTTCAAAAAATGAAATTATTGAGCATGTTCTTTATGACATGACATTTTATTATTTTTTATATTGTCAAAGTCTCACCTCTGTTTGCGGTTCCATCTTTTGAAAGACTTCAAATTACATGTAAAATGATTAAAGCCACATTAAGTTAACACTTAATTTGGATATTGGCACAAGAAAAGACTGTTTAGCAAAAATGAAGAGACTAGCAATAAGATTTTTTTCAGTTATATAGAATATATCAAATTTTATAGTGTGTTTATTTCACAGCAATACAGACATCATGCATTTGTCAGAATTTAAAACTGTCATTTGTCTAGCATTCAAGAGTATGAAGATGTTACTGTAGTATTTGGAGAAAATGCAGTAATTTAATAGATAAACAGAAACTAACATAACTATCCATCCATCCATCCATTATCTTTACCCGTTAATTCCATTTTGGGTCATGGGGGTCGCTGGTGCCCATGTCCAGCAGTCACTGTGCGAGGGGCGGGGTACACCCTGGACGGGTCGCAAGTCCATCACAGGGCCACATAGAGACAAACGAGACAAACAACCATTCACTCTCTCACTCACACCTAGGGACAATTTTAGAGTTACCAATCAGCCTAACATGCATGTTTTTGGTCTGTGGGAGGAAACCGGAGCACCCGGAGAAAACCCACGCATGCACGGAGAGAACATGCAAACTCCACCCAGAAAGGCCCCTGGACCGGGGTTTGAACCAAGGACCTTCTCGCTGAGAGGCAGCAGCTCTACCAGTTGCGCCACCGTGCTGCCCCTAACATAACTAATCAAACCCATCTACTGCTTCAAATCCAGCACTTTGCAGAGGTTTTAATTTCCCAATTAACCATCCATCCATCCATCCATCCATCCATCCATTTTCTTCCGCTTATTCGGGGTCGGGTTGCGGGGGTAGCAGCCTAAGTAGAGAGGTCCAAACTTCCCTCTCCCCAGCCACTTGGGCCAGCTCCTCTGGGAGAATCTCAAGGCGTTCCCAGGCCATCTGAGAAACATAGTCCCTCCAGTGAGTCCTGGGTCTTCCTCTGGGTCTCCTCCCAGTGGGATGTCTCTGGAACACTTCACCAGGGTGGCGTCCAGGTGCCCGAGCCACCTCAACTGGCTCCTCTCAATGTGGAGAAGCAGCAGCTCTACTCTGAGGCCCTCCCAGATGACTGAGCTTCTCACCCTATCTCTAAGGGAGAGCCCAGACACCCTGCAGAGAAAACTCATTTCGGCTGCTTGTATCCGAGATCTCGTTCTTCCGGTCACAACCCAAAGCTCATGACCATAGATGAGGGTAGGAACGTAGATTGACCGGTAAATCGAGCGCTTCGCCTTTTGACTCAGCTCTCTATTCACCATGACAGACCGGTACAGTGTCTGCTTCACTGCAGATGCCGCATCTATCCGCCTATTGATCTCTCACTCCATTTTTTCTTTATTTGCGAACAAGACCCTGAGAAACTTAAACTCCTCCACTTGGGGCAGGACCTCCTCCCTGACCCGAAGGAGGCACTCTACCCTTTTCCAGCTCAAGACCATGGCCTTGGATTTGGAGGCACTGATCCTCTTCCTGGTCGCTTCACACTTGGCTGCAAACCACTATAGTGAAAGCTGTAGATCATGACCTGATGAAGCCAATAGGACCACATCATCTGCAAAAAGCAGAGATACAATCCTAAGGCCACCAACACTGATCCCCTCAACACCTTGGCTGCACCTAGAAATTATGCCCATAAAAGTTATGAACAGAATCGGTGACAAACGGCATCCTTGGTGGAATCCAACTCTCACCAGGAACGAACCCGACTTACTGCCGGCAATGTGTACCAAGCACTGACACCGGTCGTACAGGGAACTAACATCCCCTATCAAAGGGCCTGGTGCTCCATACTCTTGGAGTACCTCCCACAAGGTTCCCAGAGGGATGTGGTCAAACGCCTTCTCCAAGTCAACAAAGAACATGTAGACTGGTTGGGCAAACTCTCACGCACCCTCCAGAATCCTGCTGAGGGTGTAGAGCTGGTCCAGTGTTCCACGACCAGGTTGAAAACCACACTGATCTTCCTGAATTTGAGGTTCAATTATCTGATGAACCTACCTTTCTAAAACCTCTGAATAGACCTTACCAGGGAGGCTTAAGTGCGTGATCCCCCTGTAGTTGGAACACACTCTGCAGTCCCCCTTTTTGAATAGGGGGACCACCATCCCAGTCTGCCAATCCGGGGGAACTGCCCCGATGTCCATGCAATATTGTAGAGTTTATAAGCCAACACAACCCCACAACATCCAGATCCTTAAGGAACTCTGGGCGAATCTCATCCACCCATGGGGCCCTGCCACAGAGGAGCTTTTTAACCACCTCGGTGACCTCAACACCAAAGATTGGGGAGCCTGACCCAAAGTCCCCAGGCTCCGCTTCCTCAGTGGAAGATGTGCTGGTGGGACTGAGGAGGTCTTCAAAGTACTCTGCCCACCAACCCACGGCATCCCGAGTTGAGGTCAGCAGCACACCATCCCCACTATCAACAGTGTTGGTGGTGTACCGCTTCCCACCCCCATTAAGATGCCGGATGGTGGACAAGAATCGCCTCGCCCCCCACACATAGGCAGAGGGAGGCTACCCTCTCATTCACCGGGGTGAACCCCAATGTACAGGCAACAAGTATGCCCACTCCTGCTCGGTGCCTCTCACCAGGGGCAACTCCAAAGTGGAAGTGTCCTATCCCTCTCAAGGACACTGGTTCCAGAGCTCGAGATGAGTCAGACTATTTCTAGCCGTAACCTCTCAACCTCACACACCAGCTCAGGCTCCTTCCCCACCAGAGAGGCGACATTCCATGTCCCGGGAGCCAGCTTCTGTAGCTGAGGATAAGACTGCCAAGGTCCCTGCCCTGGACCACAACCCATCTCACAGTGCACCAAAGGGGGACCCACGTCTCCTCTTCGGGCTGTGCCTGGCTGGGCTCCATAGGTGAAAGCCTGGCCACCAGACGCTTGCCATTCTGCCCCACCGCCAGACCTGGCTCCAGAGTGGGGCCTCGGTGACCCACGTCTGGGCGAGAGAAGATTGTTTCCATTAATTGTACTCATCATATGGGTCTTTGGGCTGCACTTTGTCTGGCCCCTCACCTAGGACTTGTCTGCCTTGGGTGACCCTACTAGGGGCATGAAGCCCCTGACAGCATAGCTCCTAGGATCATTGGGACACTCAAACCCCTCCACCACGGTAAGGTGGCAGCCCAGGGAGGGGTCCCAATAAACCATAATCTTGAAATAATAAACACAACAACAATAATAATAATAATAATAATAATAATAATTATTATTATTATTATTATTATTATACAATTTCAGACTAATATTTTTTTCAAATTGCACATTCTGGAGTTTGCATTTCTGAATTTAGTTTCAGCACCAAAGGAATCACAGCACTGACAACTTTTACAAGATCTGAATACTAATGTTTAGTTGTTGTGAAATTTATGCTTCTAGTCTAAACCAATACCTTGACTTGAACTTGAATAACATGTTTTAAAACCTGGCCTGTTAATATATATTTTTTAATAAATTTCAAGTAAATTTGCAAAAACCATAAGTAATCAACAATTGTGACCAAATAAAGTGACACATGCGTGCACGCACACACACTCACACACACATGTTTTTTTACACAGATTGTCAAGTTGCTGTGACCTGCAGTGATCAGGATAACCCACTAAGTGATGCTGCTGTTTAATTTTGAATTTTATGGCCACAGCAAGCCTAAAAAACATGAGACAGAGTTATGTTTAACACTCCTCTTCTTTAAACAGCAAATGGGAACCAAGGAGACCAGCTGCTGGAGTTTTGTAGGGGAATGTTGTCACATTCTTGTCCGATGGAGGATTCTAGCTTTTCAACAGTCCTGAGTCTGTTTTGCCAAATTTCTTGTTTCATAATGTGCCAAATGTTTGTATTTGATAAGAAGTCTGGACTGCAGCCAGGACAGTTTAGCTCCTGGACTCATCTACTGTAAAGTCATGCTGCCTTCCGTGAAAAAGACTCAATTGGAAGAGAACATATGCTGTTCTAAAACTTGTACTTTTCTGCATTAATGATGCTTTTCCAATGAGTTGCTCATGTCAGAAGCACTATACACCCCTATATCATCAGAGAGGCAGACTTTTGAACATTCTTTACTTTTATCAGGTCAGATATTCATTTTACTTTTTAGTACTGATGGCATGGTGTCCATGATATCCAATATTGACTTTCAGTCTCGTCCTCTGGACAGAAATTTCTCCAGACTCTTGAACTCTTTTGATGATATGATAAACTGTGGATGATGGGATAATCAAATCTTCCCAAATTTGGCATAAGGAACATCATTATGAAAGTGTTCCATTAGTTTTCAATGCAGATTTTTGCACACTTTTGAACCTCTGTCCATCTTTACTTCTTATGGATTCAGCCTCTTAAATGTGTTTTATTACACACTCCTTATACACCCAGTTGCCAAAAAATTTAGGTAATTAGGAGCAAAATGCTCTTCCAGCTGTTTCTCATTCATGCCACTTACGTTTACAGACTTTTGATGCCCCTTTCTCAAAATGTTTTTGGTGTGTTGCAGCCATCAAATTCAAAATCATAGTTTTTTTTATTTTGAAAATTATACATATTCTTAGTTTAAACATTTGATATATTTACTGTGTTTCTCTCTTAAGTAAAATGTGGGTTTATGGCATTTTCACATCATTGCAGTCTATTTATAGTTATTCAGTGTCAGACAATTTAATAACTGGTACAGAACAGATGTCATTTTAAATGTGGAAAAATAATGAAACAATTGTAAAACTTCAGCCAGAAACATAACTGGATAAAGTTAATTTTGGTTAAACCTTAACCTTAACTGCATAAATACAAATGTAAATGAACATTAAAACGACCCTGTGATGGACTTGCGACCTGTCCAGGGTGTACTCCGCCCCTCACACGATTGCCGGACATGGGCACTGGCGACCCCCGTGACCCAAAATGGAAGAAGCGGGTAAAAAGATAATGGATGGATGGATGGATGAACATTAAAACCAAGATTAAGAAATTGTGTGTTACTTTGTTGGAATGGAACTAAATGGAACAAAAAAGCTTTTTGCTGTTTCTTTATCACATTTATTCCTGGAAATACAGTTATCATTTAATTGTTTATCAGTAGTATTTTAAACATGTCACTATTTTTTTTCCAAGTTTGATAAAGGGATGTTAAAAATTGTGATGTTGATTTAAAATTCTTAAAAAGCAGCGTAAAGATTTTAATACATTTCCTATTGGAACTTTTACTTCATAAACTTATTTATGTAGTTATAAAATAACCTCTCACACAAACACACTTGTTTTTAATTCTTCCTGGTACTTTGTCATAAATTTGTGATATATATTTGTTTAAATAAAACAACCTGAACATTATGAATAATAAGCTGCTTAAAATGATTCACAAAGTGAAGCTAACTATTGACTGGCTTCACACTTTCCCTAGAATTGTGTAACAGTAAAGGTCAGGGATAAATGTTGTGCTGTGCAAGCAGTAGCTATAGATGACAACAGCTCGTGTCAGAGTCCAGTTCAGTCTCCTGCATCAATCAGTCAAAGGATCATTCCTGTCTCATTGTCTCATTTTCTCCATGGCTTCTCCAGGAACAGACTCCAGAGCTCCTTTCTCACTGGACTCCTACTATGTCTCTGAGGATTTTGGCTTTATCCTTCCGGACCCTCTGGTACGTGAAAAGACTCTTCTCATCTGTATTTTTGAACCATTATCCAAGTCGTACTCAAGTACTGGAACCCAGACAGCCAGTAGTTCAAAATAGGCTTTTATATGTGAAAATAGCCGTTACACTGATTTATGCACAAAAATACATAGACATATTAGACATACATAGACATATTTCTATGTACTAGAAAATGTTTCTATGTATGATAAAATATTTTTATGTGTTGGAAAATGTGAGGTTCAGCAGTTAGACCAATTAAGGGACCAATTAATTCTTAACGGCTTAAGTTTGATGTTGTGCACGTGTTCAAAATCCAGTTTTTAAAATTTCTCCACCAACAAAGACATTATTTTTGCACTAACACAATATAAAAGTTCAAGCTTAAAAAAATTAAATGGAAACAAAATCACAAATTCACAACACTGGTTGCTATTATCTTGTTTTAGAACTTGACCTATGCTTTATTATTATTATTTTTTTTTGTTTGCTTTGGAACTGAAATTTTACATTTGCAGGAAGATCTTCCATCGTATTACCAGCCATGGATGGATATTGCCCTGCGGATCCCAGAGCTTGTGCACAGTCACGAGCTGCGCTCCTGCGTTAACAAGGTAAACGGTGGCATCGCCAACAAATTGATAAGAAGAGTTTACTGTCTGCTGTTGTGAAATTGTTCATACATGTTACTACTGTACAGATGCCAGTGCTGAGCACCCACTTCCTGCACAAACACAGAGAGTTACGACTCGCCCACCTGGCCCTCAGCATGATGACGATGGGCTACGTCTGGCAGGAAGGTGAAAACAACACCACTGAGGTAACAGCTTTCCCTTCTCCTTTCATGCTCTTACTGCAGAAACCCTAAAATACTCCGTTTGTTATAACAGTTGCTCTTTTTTGTTGATAATCTTCTTTAAAGAAATTGCCAACCAGTCTGGCTGTTCCATTCTGGGAGGTGTCGCAGCGCCTAGGTCTTCCTCCAATTATGACCCATGCAGATGCAGTGTTGGCTAACTGGAAGAAGAAAGATCCAGAGGGGTAAAACCATTAATGCTCCACAAGTAACTTGCTAAATAATAATAAAAAATAATAATAATAAAAATTAATGAAACAACATTTTCTTTTTATGCTCATCGTCATATCTTGTGTGCCAGGCCTTTTGATATGGAGTGAGTATATCTGCATTTTCATCCACTCACAGCACTGTGTCATAATCCTGTCATTTATATAACATTGTATATGTTTATTTGCATCCAGGAACCTGGAGTTGCTGGTCAGCCTCCCAGGTGGAGAAAGTGTGAAAGGCTTCTTCTTGGTCACTCTGCTGGTGGAGCGTGCAGCGATTCCTGCAATACGGGTGAAGTCAAATCACATCGTATAACATGCAAATGTGAAAACTCTTCTGTATTAAGAGAACTGAACGCCTTGTTTGCAGTAGTGATGGACAGGCTGACAGATGAGGTCAGGCAGAAGTCCAAGTCAGGATTCTAAGTGAGAACAGGGAGCAGGTAGAAGAGAGCCTGGTGAGGTGGAGGCATGCTCTGGAGAGAGAAGGAATGACAGTCAGTTGAAGGGAGACAGAATATACTGTATGTGTGTAAATGAGTGGGAGACAGGTGGCGCAGTGAAGCTGCACAGGATAGAAGTATTAAAGTTGTATGAGTTTAACTACCTGTGCTCAACTATCCCATGCAATGAGCAGCACTGAAGAAGAGACCAAAGTCTATGCTCATTAATCCAGATATAAAATCCAACAATGTTCAGTCAGGTCATCTGGACAGTTTCTTTTTGTTTTCTTTTTGTGCTGAGACGTTTCTCCCTCCATCCAGAAGGTTTCATCAGCCTGAGGAAACACCAAACAAAACTGATATTCCCCCAACATCGTACTCCAAAGTGAAAAAAAAAACCAATCCACAACAGTTATGTTGGGGCTATGGCCTCTGGGGCACGCCCTCTCCCTCATCGACAGTCATGTCAACTATGTCAACGAGAAGTTTTTCCACTTTGGAGTAGGCTGTTGGGGGAATATCAGTTTTGTTTGGTGTTTCCTCAGATTGATGAAGCCTTTTGGATGGAGGGTGAAAGGTCTCAGCACAAAAAAAGATAAAAGAAAGAAACTGTCCAGATGACGTGACTGAACATTGTTGGACTGAAGAAGAGCGTGCAAGCAGGGTGGAGTGTGGAGATGAGTGTCAGAGGAGGGGGGGGGGGGGCATTTGTGATAGAATATCTGCAAAACCGAAATTAAAATTTTAATGAGATAAAGGAGGTGTATGATGAGGTCTATGATGTTTATTTTGGAAACTTTCACATGAACAAAAAGGCCAGAGGAGGAGCTGGAGGCGCCAGAGATAAAGACGTTAAGATTTTCTTTAGGAGTGACCAAAATGGACATGGTTAGAAATGAGTACTTTAAAGGGACAGTTCAGGCTGAGCTGTTAGAAGACAAAAGAGATGGTATGGACATGTCACAGGAGAGAGCATTTCAGTCAAATATATTAAACTTGAATCTGCCAGGAAGGGGGAAAAGAGGAAGATGGTAGGTTTTGGGGTGCAGGCAGGGGGGGCATAATGTGATTGCAGAAAGATTTAAATAAATGATCTCATTGTTCTGCAGAGCATTCCTTCTGTTATCAATGGCATCAGGTGTGGTGACACTGATGCAGTGGTCAGAGCCCTGGAGGACATCAGCCAGTCCATACAGGACATGAATGATGCACTTAAATTGATGCAAGGTAATGGGAGTCAACCATCCAAAGATCAATAACAAAACTTATTGCAGTTTACTCAGTTTAAAATATAGTTTAATTTATTTATTTTTTTTCATTCAGTGTATGTGGACCCTTCAGTCTTCTATGGCGTTATGAGAATCTACCTGTCTGGGTACAGAAACCTGTTTTTATTTTCATTTAACTTTTTATTTGTTTTCATGGTTAATCTTTTTTTTAACCTGTAGATTTAAAAAAAAAACTGATATGAAACTCTGCATTTAGACTAATATATGCATGCTTAGGTGGAAAGACAACCCCTGTATGCCGAAGGGGCTTGTCTACGAAGGCGTCCACGTAAAGCCAATGGAGTTTTCTGGAGGGAGTGCTGCACAAAGCAGTCTGCTGCACTGCTTTGATGAACTCCTGGGAGTCAAACATGAAGAGAAAAGCCGTAAGATAGCTAATAATTAATATTATAATGAGTCCATTTATTGATTGCAAATATTCTGGACATGAATATGATGCATTCATTGTGTGGATCCTGTCTTTTTCAGGTTCCTTTCTAAACCGCATGAGGGACTACATGCTACCTGCTCACAGGCAGCTGATCCAGGCCATTTCATCACAGCCGTCCCTGAGGAGTTTTGTCCAGCAGCAGGCTAACGATCACCTAAACCAGTCCTTTGAGTTCTGCGTCTCAAAACTGTTGGCCCTGCGCAACTACCACATCAATGTTGTGAGCCGTTTCATCACCGTGCCTGCAGCTCGAGCTCGACAGCTCCGTAACCATAGCCAGGACTCAGAGGGGGATATGATCATCAAAGCCCCCAAAGCGCTGGAGGACAGGGGCACCGGTGGCTCTGGCATCATGATTTTTCTAAAAACTGTGAGGGACAGAACAAAAGATGCTATTCTGCCTGAGCCAAGCAAAAAAATAAAAAATCACAGTTGATGTGAACTGTAATCTCTAAGGATACACAATAAATCAACTCTCATTTCACAAACTACATACTTTTATATGTAAATAAATGTAATACTTTTGTCAGAGTGACAGTGAGAAGCTTTTGTTACTTTACCTTTTAATTTATTGCTTTATTAAAGATACTTGTAGGACCACACTAACAAAGACAAACAAAAAATAATAATCCAGGCTGTCACAAATTTACATTAAAGCTAAAACGCCATTGATTCCCCATAGTAAAGTAACACCTAACTGAACTGAATGCAGGGTGCGTCAGCGATAACATTACATTGTTCTTTTCCATTAACCTGCATGTAAAACTATACATCAGATTGCACAGTACAGCAGAACAAGTGGGAACATCAGTCTTTATAAACATCTGGCTTGCACTAACTACAACTTGACCCTTAAAGCAACAGCCTCGTTCATTATACGCTACAGTCAGTTTTCTCAAACTACATTTTCTGCAGCGCCTCCACAAATGGGCAGTGTACTTAAAAACACAATATGCTTAAAAAGTTAAAAAGTGCAATCTTCACTGGTACAAACCACATGCTGAATTTAATTATCAGCATATTAGCTCATGCAAGCATTAGGCTGCACTGTCTGTAAATGTCCCTGTCATCAGTGTAGTGAACTAGACCTCCGACATCAACCTGTCTCTGAGGACCTTCAGGGGACAGGAACAGTTGTTTCATTGATCCATCCATCCATTATCTTTACCCGCTTATTCCATTTTGGGTCACGGGGGTCACTGGTGCCCATGTCCAGCAATCACTGTGCGAGGGGCGGGGTACACCCTGGACGGGTCGCAAGTCCATCACAGGGACACATAGAGACAAACGAGACAAACAACCATTCACTCTCTCACTCACACCTAGGGACAATTTAGAGTTACCAATCAGCCTAACATGCATGTTTTTGGTCTGTGGGAGGAAACCGGAGTACCCGGTGAAAACCCACGCATGCACGGAGAGAACATGCAAACTCCACCCAGAAAGGCCCCTGGACCGGGGTTTGAACCAAGGACCTGCTCGCTGAGAGGCAGCAGCTCTACCAGTTGCGCCACCGTGCTGCCCTTATTTCATTGATCTGAATCCAGAAATACAAATTATCTCATCAAGAGACTATTTAATTGTATCCTGAATTAATCAATTGAAAGAACACTCTTCTTTTTTATATTATCATTAACTATTTTACAATATCTTGATAATCAAAAGTGTGTTTAGTTCATACCATTTCTAAATGTTGAAGTGAACCACTCACTTAAATCAACTGTGAAACAGTATTAATGATTTTTAAACCTCATTAGACTTGGATCATACAGTTAAATGTCTATTTACGAAGTAAGTGTGCATTTAGTCTTCTGTTCGAATGAGGAGTAGTGGATTTGAGGGCAAAAGTCTGAGACAAGTTATGAGAACGAAGTGCCTTGTTTTTAAAACTCTCAGACAGTAAATAAGAACTAGCTGGCACCTGCATTGTCTCACTTCTTCAAAATATTTCTCTGTCTGTACTAACCGTTCTTAAAACATTTCTGCTGTCTACTGACTCCTAATAACCCTCTGACATCACTAAAACTACACCCCTGCTGGTTGTTTCAACCAATCAGGAGGTACCAAGTGACAGGAAGTGGATACCCTTTAAAAGTCAACACTTCTTGGAACTATTCAGTCTTCCAAGTCTTCCGAGCCTTTCCAGTCTTCCTGGAACTTTCAGTCGAAGATGAGACTCAGTCTGATAGAGTCTTACAGCTGAACAAAATAGCTGATGGATCTGACCATGTGCCAAGGGTCCATCCATTCCAGCGTAGTCACAGCCTGCCTCGGCTGTGACTCAACCCGAGCATTAAATGCTCAACTTCTAAGGAAGCTTATTCTGTTGAACTGAGTACTTTGTCACAACTTGTGACGACCCCAGCCACTCTGACCGGAGACGCTGAAAAGGGAGCGTGCCAGTGGACCTCTGTTCCGGAGTGGAGGTATCCACCATCTCAGGTAACAAGCCGTTGCACGCCCTGAAGTGTGCGGAGGGCTGAGCTGGATTCGGAGGAAGGGTGCCATTTTCTGGTTCAACACATAACTTTCATCCATCTAAGCCTCCTCTTTAAATCTATTCCTTCTCTTTAAACTTCTATTCACAAGTAAATCATGCTAGATGCCTTCAGAGGTGAATCAGCCTCAATCAGTAATGTTCTGTTGTCTTGTTTAGTAAATCGTAACAACTTTATTAATCAGAAACAGATCAGCAAATCAATGTGTACATGTTTGATGTTAAATTTTGATTCTGTTAAATAAATGAGTGCATTTATTCTGATGGGTCAAAGATAAAATGGCGTCTCGTGTCACTAATTACCACTCCACACCACAAGTTATCTTGGTTACATGGAAGAAATTTAACTCGAAAAAGAAAGAATCCGTTGTAATTAAACAATTAATGTTCTTTGTGCTTGAACTAGCTTTAAGAATAATTAATTAGTAGCATGTTACAGTGAAAGCTGTCCCTATATCACTACATCAGTCAGGAATGAGATGCCCGAAATACTCACTTTAGGAAGAGTACTAAAAGCATATGAGTCTGGATATACTATATCACAATCTTCCCTGCTATTTGTGCTTAGAATATTACTCTTCTTTGCATAATATCAAACTCAGACACATTGTTGGAGCCCAGTGATATATGGACAAAGAAAAAAAGAAAACAGTGGACCATCTGCATACATCAAGTGGTTTCTTGTTTTACCTCCAACTCTAAAACCTGTCCCACAGTTTTTGATAAATTGTCCATAAACACTTTAGACAAAATGCTTCCTTAACCCTAATGCTAAAAGGGCCAGACATGCAATTATCCCATTTTATGTGCACTGACTGAAGATGCTCATCTACTTTGTAATTCAAGATTTAGGAACCCCTCTACTGTGTAACTTTAAAAAATATTTTTTCACTATTTACACAATCAGAAACTTTGGAAGCATTGATAAAAACGTAACAGTTGTAGAATCATGTTTGTCATATAGCCCCGAAATCTCTCTTAAAGTTACAGGAAACATGTCTGCACCAGGTTTATATTTAAAACCATTATCTTTAATTATGAGCACTAAAATAACAGATAGGATAAAACTATGTTCCTTGTCTTACATGCAGCCTCCTTGATTCTGTAAACAAACCTCAGCATAGCAGGCATGATTGATCCCAATTATCCAGTCAAACCACAAATTGAAACCATTTCAATTGCCTCCCATTAAACCCAACCTTTAATTTTATGTTCTGCAGTGGTATGAACAAAATATCCATAAGCCGTTTGTTCCAAACCCAAATATACAGAAAATGGTGGTACAGACTAATTTATTTAGTAAAGCTTCCTTAAAGGGATAGAAAAACTTCATTTTTGAAATAGTTTTGAATGTTTTGAATAAATAAGTTTGCTTTTTCAGACCAAATTGTAGCATTATTGAAGCTTTCTTTACTAAAATCTCACACTACTGGTGCTAACCTAAAATAAGAAACGATTTGTGTTGTAAATATAACATAAAGTATAACCTAATGCAATACTTGATGAAGTCTTGATGGGGCGCCAAAGGGCAACACAATGACAGAATAAACACCACTGAGTTTGTACAATTTAAATCAGAACATTAGCTAATAGCATCGAAGGCGTGCTTAACTTTTTTAAAAAACTTGTTCAACAAAGCTAACAATAACAAAAATGATGTAATACCGTTTTTGTTATCTGTAGGTGATAAAAGATGTGTTGAAATCCACACTTCCACTAAACCATGAAACATAACCTGCCCTTGTCAGAAAATACTAATCTTTTTGTTGAGTCTAAACTTTGCAGTCCACAGTGAGGTTGTCATGTCGTGACACAATGAACAATGCAGAGCAGGGATGCATCACCAGTCAGGAAGGTTACCTCAGCTCTCCTCCAGCTCTCACATGTCCCAGTATACTTCCTAGAGTGAGTAAACTCAATAAAGGGATGGACTGTACCATGAATCACTGTGAAATCTTCACCTCCACTGGGCAATTCCCACTGATGTTCAGTCAGTTCCTTTAATTTCAGTAATCTATGTCAGGGCTATTCAACAAAACTGCTCAGGGGGGCCACAGTTTCTGAAAGCCAGCAGCTCAGGGGTCAGACATCCAGCGAAAACCATCATGTAAATAAGCAAAGTATTACAATGAGCTGTTAAATGTGTTTGTTTTATTGCATTGAATCATATAAAGAACCCAAACCCAGGACCTCTCCCCAATTAAATGTTTTTTTTTTTGTTTTTTTTTTTTTTTTAGGAACTCATTGGTGGGCAGGACTGAAGTCACCCGTGGGCCAGAAGTGGCTCGCGGACCACCAATTGAATAGCCCTGATCTATGTTACCCCCATTTTCTCTTATTACTTTCAGGGAAAAGATCAAAAGAACCTAAAAAAGACAAAAAGACATGTAATGACTGTAATGCGGTAGCTACTTAGCAAAGCGTCTGAAGACATTTAAGCTAATTTAGTCAAATATTTTTGTTTCTTTAGATGAAAGGACGCAGAGGGAGTAGGTGAAAGGAGAACTGAAAACAGCACAGGGATGAAGAAAGACGGGTGGCGGGGAGGAAAAACAGTGAGTTCACATCACAGTGATCTGATTAGAGCCTTCTTCCTCAGCCAAAGAAAATAATCCCTTTCCTTATTGTCATGTATGTGGAGGACTCCCTGACAACCCAGCTGCAAACACAGGCCATCTCCAAGGATGCCTTCATTGTGTAGTCGGGGCTGGGCCTGCACAGCCATCGAAGTTTCACCTCCAATCATGAGGGCAGTTTGTCTGTAAGACGTGCATGCATTAATAATGATCGCACCGCAATAAATAAATACAATGTATATTATCATTTATGACCATATTTTGGATTTTGTTGTACGTACCAAGCAAATGCTAACAAGAATTAATCCAGCAAAGTAAATACACAATTTTCCCCAGCAAAGGGCATCTGGAGTCACCATTGTTTTCATTAAATCTCCTCAAACATCCATATTCCATCTGTCAGTGCAGACAGGATTACAGCTAAAAGGTTTTCCTCGGGAAAAGTCAGTCGGATATCTGTGTATTGGTGGTTAACCACAGGACATCCTGGATTCTGTTATTTCAGAATTAAATTCATGATTCTGCCTCTTACATCAAGCCAAGCAAAGCCGAGACCTTTTCTCGCCCTGCGAAGTGAGCAGCTTGGGCGGCGACAGGGAGGGGTCGATCTCTTGCACTTACGACGGGTGTAACCAGGAATTAAGGATTGCATGTGCAGTAGGTGACTGGGTGTTCTTACACTTTCCACTTATTATATTGATATCGCTATCTTTGTCAAACATCTACTGCATGTCCACACGCCCACAGATCAGATACGTCTTCATCATTTGCTGTTGGGACACGCCTCTCAGTCAAACGGAGTTACATTAGAGCTCTAACCAAGGCTGTATTAATCTATGGACAAAGTGTATCATAGATCTCAAACTCTGAAAACATCTGACAATAATTATTAATATAATCAACATACTGATAACATAATGCTGCTTTCGTTGTGTGGTTGCATTCTCAACATGCTTGATGTTTTATACAAATGTACTTATAAAATCATGTCTATATAGTGTAAGAATGTAGGGCTGTAAGTTGTTTGACACTTGCTGCAGTTTTATTCCTGAACCACAGCCATCGCTGCTGAGAAACTACCGTATTTTTCGGACTATAAGACACACTTAAAATCCTTTAATTTTCTCAAAAAATCAACAGTGAGCTTTATAATCTGGTGCACCTTATGTATTAATTCTGGTTGTGCCCACTGACCTCAAACCGATTTTATGTGGTACACGGTGATCAAAAATCTGTCCAAATATTTTAGTTTCGCTTAATGCGTTTTATAATCCGGTGCGGCTTATAGTCCAAAAAATACAGTAGTATCATTTTGTAGCAGAAATACCACCAAAAGTAAAGTTGTTGCTATACATTCTCCATCCTGTCTGTGTATCGGTTTAAACTTGTTGGTTTTACATTCTTTACATTCTTAGTAAATCACTGTTAGGTTCAAAAGACAGAGTTCTTTCTTTGAAATTTAAATTTATTGAACTAAAATATATATTTAAAGAAAAACAGCTCATACAAATGGTACAACATAAGACAATTAGTTTCATATGCCAACCATTGGCTGCTTAGCAAGTTATTCTGGTTGGTCTGACCATGTCACTATGTAACCTAACAATAGTAAAATCATTATGCATGCCTGAAATTGACCTTTGGCGCTCCTTCCAGTTGCTATACACTCATTTAAGAAAGGAAATCAGTTTTTGCACTTCCTTTTAGACGTCATTATTAAAGATGGGACAGTTGACCTCATGCTTTAAGTATTTTTCACCTTCAGTCCTCTGAACCCCTCCCAAACGTTTGATCACCTCCAAACTGGTGAATCATTTAGCCCCCCATCAGAGGTCTTCCTAAACATGATCAGGTAACCCAAACATTTTCTCTGAGTAATCACAGTTAAACAAGACATCAGGCTGACGATGTCTCACAACTGTCTCGTCTGTTAGAACAAGTGAAAGACCTTTGTTGTAGTCGTCTTATAACAGCGTTATCACTTCCTCTTCTGGCTGGACAGAAAAGATCAAAAAAGGGAGAAAACGTTGTTTACAGCTGGTATGAAAGGCTGCTTTTCAGGTGTTGGATTACTGATGATCTGAGTTGGATGGCGTCACTTTATTGAAGGGAAACCACAAGAAGTCTCGTGACTCAGATATTTTGCTCCCATTTAGATACTGCTTCGTGGTGTATTTTAGGATACAGGGAGCAAGAAATGAATGCTGTATCTTTACATGCTCAAAAGTAACACTAATTATTTGGATAAATCTGTTTTAATTAATTGGGGTGAGGTGCTACATCAAGTGGAGGAGTTCAAGTATCTTGGGTTTTGTTCACAATTGAGGGAAGAATGGAGCTTAAGATTGACAGATGGGTTGGTGCAGCTTCTGCAGTATTGCAGACTTTGTTTTGGTCCATTGTGGTGAAGGGAGAACAGAGCTCTCTTTTTACCGCCAGTCCATGATCCTACCCTCACCTATGGCCACAAACTCTGGGCTGTAACTGAAAGAACAAATCATGGATACTGGTGGATGAAATTAATGTCCTTCACAGGATAGCTGGACTCTCCCTTTGGGATAGGGATGCCCCCGGCTGTCTCCCAAGGGAGATTTTTTGGGGTATGTCCAACTGGGAGGAGAACCCGGGGAAGACCCAGGACATGCTGGAGAGACTGTCTCTTGGCTGACCTGGGACAGCCTTGGAGTCCTCCCAGAAGAGCTGGAAGAGGTGGCTGTGGAAAGATGTCTGGGCCTCCCTGCTCAAGTTGCTGCCCCTGTGACCTGACTCTGGAACAAGCAGAAGATAAATGATGGAAATAAATTAGCGTTGTGTTTTGTTAACATTATTTTATGGTGCCACTTTGACACATCATTTTTAGAGTGAAGCTGAACATCATTATTGTTTCAAAAGAAAATGGAAAGAAAAGAACAGCAGTGCTTTGAACATCCATTTGCTAACATGCTAATGATTTAGCAGCTTTACACTTAATATATTGGAGATCAGAGGGGACTGGTTAAATTTAATCACATAGTTTCTTACAATATACATTTCTCATCCTGATATCTCAGTAAATATTCAGCTATGATGAGCTATCTAAGCCAGCTTACATAACATTTTCTGTTTGATTTGGACATATCAGGTTAATGTTTTGTTGCAAACAAACAGCTCAGATCTGAGTTCAATCAAATGCCGGATCAGCAGAAATATCCACACTTCTCAAACTGTGGTTAGTTATTTAGCATGCTATGTATTTTGCTGCAAGGGTTGATGGGGCACCAGAAGGGAAGCCTTGGAGAAGAACTACAAGTAAACGTACAACAGGCACGTTAGAAAACATGATTGGATTAAGCTTGCTGGTACTCCAAAAACAAAAAATCACTTTACCATAAAGGAACTGAAAGAAGGAAGACAAGAACATTTTCAGATGCTTGCAACAACCACAAGAGCAATGACATTAAATCACCAGTAGCTTCTTGCATTATAGTTAACAAGAAACACGAGTGCTCAACGGTTGTATGTTCAGGCAAGTCAGGAGTTTAGGAAAACAATAATAAAAATAAAAATAAAAAAATGACCTATTTTTAGTTTTGTTTCTGTTCTGTTCCTGAAAACAGTAGAACTTTAAAACTCACAATCACAGGAGAATATAGTATTCATAGTTTTTCATCCATAACCACTTTCCCCTCAGCTGATTGTCATCCAATCATCCACCTCTCCACACCTGCACCTAATCCTGATGACTTATCTGCTGGGTACTTCAACCCCTGACAATCATTCATCCGACGCTGGACCATCATACTCTGGGTAACTTAAGCAACAGCCAAATCTGGACCAGTTTCTTTAAGGGTGATGTGCATGTGTTAAAAACCTGCTTCTGAGATTCCAACAGGAGGTTGGATTGAAACGCAGCAGTGAAGGCTACCTATGGGACAGATCTGGTTGGCAGGCCGTAGACTGATGAAATCTTCTGGATGGACAAACTTTTAGGAAACTGGTCCAGATGAAATGATTTAACCTTTTTTGTTGCTATCTACCTGGCTGATTGAGCCTACAAACCTTTTTTTTGTTCTCTTGTGATGTTTGACTTCCAAGTCCTGCTACTCCACCGAAACCTCTTTGTTCCTCGTGAACTAGCCTTGTTGTCCATCCTATTCCTGAAAACGCCAAACATCAGCCTGGACCAAACACCGAGCATCTTCTCTCCAGGTGTCACACTCTCCAACGCTTCTCACCTTTCTGGGTCATGTCTTCATCTTCTTCTGGAATCCTAGGACCTAATTTTTCTGCGCTCTCCAACGCTACCTTAAAGAAACCACAAGTAAGACAATAAACAATTTCCTATCATCTAATGTTTTGTGAACAACCCATACACCTTCTCCCTCTTGCCCTTACAGCAACAACTTCTTCAAAACAGATTGTAAATAAACACACTTACCTTTTACCTTTGGAGTATCAGTCTGCTCATTTGGGGTCATTAAACCAAACATCATGTTAGAGAAATGCAGCAAATAGTGTGAACAACTCAGCAATTCAAGGATGATAAACTGTAAACTGTGAATCTAAAGCTCCTTTTTTAAAATCAAAACAAAACAAACTTATTTGCATACCAAAACTAAAAAGGTCTGCAAAGTCTAATAAAAATGAATTTAAAATGTAATAAAACATCCATCCATTATCTTTATCCGCTTCTTCCTTTTCCGGTCGTGGGGGTCATTGGTGCCCATGTCCAGCAGTCACTGTGCAAGAGGTGGGGGACACCCTGGACAGGTCTCCAGTCCATCACCGGGACATATAGAGACAAACGAGACAAACAACCATTCACTCTCTCACCTCGGGACAATTTAGAGTTACCAATCAGCATGCATGCATGTTTTTGGTCTGTGGGAGGAAACCGGAGTACCCAGAGAAAACCCACACATGCACGGAGAGAACATGCAAACTCTACCCAGAAAGGCCTCTGGACCGGGATTTGAACCATGAACCAGGATCGCTGAGAGGCAGCATGTCTACCAACTGTGTCACCGTGCTGCCGTAATAAAACATATTTATTAAAACAAAACATAAAAGCAGAAATGCTTAATACAATCCGTCCGTCCGTCCATGCATTCTTGGATGTATGAATGGACGGGTTGCAAGTTGCCAAGCACTAGCACTGGTAAATAGGTGATGATGTTACAATATTATTTCACACTGAATTATCAGTTTAGTTTCACAAAATTCGCTGATCTGGTTAGGTTTAGGAATTTAATGTTTCAACTGCTTTTGAAAAATCAAATCTGCTCTGGGATTTTTTTTAATTTTTTTTTTTACATCAAAAGCTTTTGACACGATGTGTGAATTATGAAATCTTATTATCAAAAATATATTTTTATGGTTTTAAAAGTAATATTCTGAAATGGGTTGAAAATTGTTTGCACATCAGAGAACAAATTGTAATTTTTCATGGAAAATCATCGCAGCGAGATGTTCTTAAATGTGGAGTTCCACAAGGATCCATTTTGGGTCCATTGTTGTTTCTCATTTACATTAATGATCTACCAAAAGCATGTAGTATTTTGTCACCTATCTTATTTGCTGATGACAACAACCTTTTTGTTACTGACAGTAAGTTTGACTCACTTATTGACAAGGCAAATTATGGGCTCATTCAATTTTCTCAGTGGTTTCAGTTAAATAAACTGTCACTTAATGTTAAAATAATCTAATTTAATCTTATTTAAGAATAATAATAAGAATTACAATCCAGAAAAAAACTAAAATTTATATTAATAATAATTTACTTTCCAGTGTTTCATCCATAAAGTTTTTAGATGTCTATATTGATGAGAAACTTTGTTTAAGAATCATTGTGAATCTGTGTGTAAGAAGATTTTTTTTTTTTTT
The DNA here is from genome assembly GCF_014905685.2 of Nematolebias whitei. Lineage (NCBI taxonomy): Eukaryota > Metazoa > Chordata > Actinopteri > Cyprinodontiformes > Rivulidae > Nematolebias > Nematolebias whitei. Next base: position 26,122,545 of record NC_056505.1, on the reverse strand, counting down.
AGGTATTATAAAAAGGATAAACCCTTTTTAAAAACAAGTACTTTATTAACCTTGTACAATAGTTTAATTTATCCCCATATTTCTTATTGTAATTTAATTTGGAGCTAGTACCTATCCTTCTTATTTACAGTCAATCCATAAACTTAAAAAATCTTTTGTAAGAATTGTCACTCACTCTCCAGATTTAGCTCCATCCACACCTCTGTTAAAAAAATTACAATACTAACAATTTATGATGCGAATAAGTATCAAACAGGAAACTTTATGTATAAAGACATATGTATTATATTATCTTTACCTAAATATTTTCATAATTTCTTTGAGTTTAATCCTTTTTATCATTCATACTCTACAACAAGAAGGTATGATTTACATTTCTCCTTCTGTAGAACCAATGTTGCTAAATTATCATTCATGCATCAAAGTGTTGTGCTGTGGAACAGTTTAAAACCACTAAGTGAATCATGTACAACATTATCTGTATTTCAAAGAAAGTTGAAACAAAGTTTATAGTTTTTTAACTCACTTACATTTATTGATTTTTTTTTTAATTATTATTTTTTTAATATATTTTTGGACAATTTAAATTTATTATGAGCTATTATCTATTGTATTTGTGCATGTGTGCTTAAAGTAAGATGCAAGCTTGTGTACAAAACTTATGATATTTTTCATAATTTTTTAGAAAGTGGGCGGGGCTTGTAAGCCCATTTTGGGGTTTTATGACCTCTCCTGCACATTTTGTTTTAATCTTTTCTTTAATGTGTGGTTATTGTTTTTTGTGCAAACAATAAAATAACAAAAATAACATTAGGAGAGGGGTTTAGAGAAATGTCATAATTGAACACAGAAATAATTTAGCAAGTAAAACCTTTCTCAGAATCAAAATCAGAACAAGATTTATTATCACCGCGATGCAACGAGAATATGTTCCCATTATTAAAAATAGTGTTAATTGAACACCTGAGACAAACCCTTATTGTTTGAACCTTCTATACAAATAAAAGGCAAAAATTGAGCCTGCAGGGGTAGTTAAAGAAAATTAAAAACGTACAAAAATACTTTTATTGACTATAACCATCAGAGCAGAATTAGTGGTGCTGCATCGTTTTCCGTGTTTAGAAGCTCAGCCGGGTTCAAATGCACTTGCAGAGACAGAGACATGTGACCAGTGAACAGATGCTTGAAGAAATCGTAACCTTGGCAAAGCATACTGAACTGCATTGACAAGGTTAATAGACGAAGGAAGAAAAGCCAGGACAAGCTGTAATCTGAGATATCAGCCTTATCTTTTCTTTTGGTCTGTTTTCCTTTACAGAGGTTGATAATGAAAAGAGAAAAACGAACATTTTCACATTCTCTGAAGACACGTACGTTATGATCTTTATAAAATGAGTGACGAACAGAGAGCGGAATATTTAGCAAAAGAGTTATATTTCTAATTGTAAACAATTCATATTTCCAATTAAATCTGATTTTGGTGTTTTGAAGAACACACGACATTCGAAAGTTGTCCTCAGCAGATTAGTTCACGCTCATCACAGCCTTTTCTGTTAAAGGTTAACACAACTTGAAGCTGTGTGACGGGGAATGCAGCTCAATCACACACCACTGCTGACTCACTACAGGGCCTGCCAGGTGCTAATAGGACAACTGTGTGGGCTCACACACATACTCCCACAAAGTGAGAGCACACCGGCACACACATCAGTGCCCGTACATATGTACATGCATGTGCAGACACAGCCATGAGCTCCTTCTGACCTGCAGTCAGAGATAAGCTGGTGTGCATTTACTCCCACTTCACCCACTTGCTTTCTTCCTCTTGTGCCACATTGTTGTCCTCTCTCTCTCTTTCACTGTTTCTCCCTTTCACGCTGCTGAATGACTTCCTTTTCCTCTGAGTTGCTGCTAATGCCACCATCTCTACGCACTCGTGTTATCAACAACTTCTCATCCAGGTTATGGAAATACAGGAAGCTTGGCTGGGGTCTCCTACATGGAAAAGATTTGTCCATCTCTTCCTGTGACACACTCACATGCGTTCCATGATACACAGAGAGACACAGCGCTCGATAAGGGGTGCCAGGAACAAGCCCAGGGGAGGATTACACAAAAGGTGTTCGAAGATAATAACAGTATCCTCAGGAAGTGGAGATAATATCTGCTCTGGGATGTTCGCACCTCTGAATTCAACACCGATATAGGCCACGGGCTTGAGTGACATCGACAATTTATAACAGAAATGTGATACAATGTATTTTTTTTATCAAATGCATTTCCAAAGATGGACACCAAAAAAAAAACCACATACTGCAATTCAGTTAACAAATCATGTTGCCAGGGTGTCGGTGTGCATTCTCATTCTTTCATATCATGGTAATCTGACTTGAAAAGAAGGCAAAGAAAACTTTGTTTCTTGTTTTTTGAAAAAAGTTTCACTTTCAAACTGAAGAGGCCTAGGTGTAATGTTTATTCTAATTCTAATTATGATTTAGAGTAGAAAAGGCTGTCTAATTTATTGTACAGGCAAAATAGGAAGTGATATGCACTGTGTGACCTGCGGGGTTAAAGCTCAGAGCAAACAAACTTAGCTTAACTTCACCTCTAGTTGATGCGAGAACAAAAATATATCCATCAAGTAGCCCAGCTGCAGCTTTAAGGCTGTGTGTGCCTGTCAAATTATGGGGTTGGGGGCTGCATTACATTTACCAATGAGGATGAAGAAAACTAAAATGCAATTTTTGTTGATAATATGCTCAAAGATGAGATATTTCAAGCTCTTTTAGCAGAAAAGCTGCAACAAAGACCTTATTTATCCTATGAGCAGGGACATGTTGACATGTTTGAGGAGAGCCGCACCACAAATCCTAAAAATGTAAACCAATTTAATGCTCTAGAGGCACCAGTCTGTTGACCAACACACGCAATCCTACTTGCTGTGTTTCAACAAGTGTAAAGATTTATATCGTAAATTTTAAAAATGTAGATTAAAAATCGTTATTTAGTGGTGGCTGATAAAATGTAACTATATGTAATCTCTCCCAAATCACTTGCACAGTTTTAAAGGTTTGATCATTTGCATGCACAGTGGGGTGTTTATCTTCCGCCATAAAATTATTTTTCAGCGGCAGTGAAACATAAACAACAGCAACAGGACATTGTGTTCCCGTGAGGTCCCGGTTCACAGCGCTGTGAAAGGCAGATGCATTGAAGTGATTATATTTCAACATTTTGTCCTGCTGTGACGGATGCTTGTACTTGAACAAGCATCAACACTTGTGCTGAATTTAAATGGTGGGGTCATAGATCAGTACATGATGGTCTGGTATAAGTGAATTATTTGGTTTACACCAGCTGATGATGGCTGTTTGTTTGAAGTGGTGAGTGATTAACAACTACAGTTTATTAATTTAGAAGAACAAATAATACTTTCAGACCACCACGTCCTCAAAACTACTGATCTGAACAAAAACTGTATGGATATGTACTGTAGCTGTGACTGTCAAACATTTTGAGAAAATTTACAAGTGACTGAAAAATAGTGGAGCTAAAGTTAAGTTTGTGCTTTATAATTAAGCTCTAATTGTGTAGTTATCACCTGCTGGCTTGGTACCAAATAGGCCCAGAGGACATTCATACTTAGCTTTAACGAACAGCCTCCTGCCAACATGGTATGATGATTCAAGTTCCTGGTCAACCTTCTGCTTGTCGCTAAACAATTATTCACAGCTCAGGAACTGCAGGTGTTACTCATCTTCTGCAGCTGTGTTGACTATCCTGATGAAGCTGGGCCCTATAGATTGAAAGCAGACCACATACCACCACTGGAGCATTGGTTCAACTACAATCCAGCCTACAGCCTTTTGTAAAAACCTTTGAGTTCTTTGAAGGGACTAACAGTTTTTTTTTTCAAGCTATTGAAGAAAAAACATATATTTTGTGTCTCGAGCTGCTTCCTGAGAGGTTTGGGTTTTTTGAGTTATTCACCCATCATGTGGACCTTGATCCACTCTCAAACCTGTAAGGAAATTATTGGACATACTGTAAATGGCTTTGTCTGACTTCACTGGTCCCACCTGCCACTCTCCACATAACTTTTTCTTACCACCGGATGCTGATCAATCTCTTCTTGGAAACTGGAATCCTCTTTGCCACCTCCTCCAGAGCCTGAAACAGAAAGAACAGCTCAGTAAAGGCTGCCACATACTCGGGCATACGTCACTCTGCAGTGATATGCGTGTACTCGAGACGGACTCAATGCGGACACGAAGTGGACATCCGCAAGCCTCGTCTGCGCAAAGATCAATTTTTACAATTGTGTGCGCGTACTCACTGTTGCACAATAAACTGCCCGGTGACGGACTGTTTTGTATGCAACATCTATGTATTAAATTATCCTTCTTCATCTCTGGTCTGGTTTAATGGCCTTTTCTTTTGTTTTTTTGCCAAGAGGCAAGTGATCTCTTCCTCCTCGTCCATTGACGCCATGACTGAAATTGTGAGGAATGAAGGAAACAAGCGAATTAAAGTTAGGCCCAGTGTGGCTGCAGGAGAGTCTGGAGTTTTCCCAGTGGGCCGGTCTGATGTGTGGGCTGCAGGGCCAGCACTCCCTGTTTTTTTAAATAACTTTTCATTAACAACATATAAACACAGAACACTGCCACCGCTGCTCCTGGGCTGCCAGATGCCTCTACCCAGGGTCCCTGGCAGCTAGTTTTTTTTTTTTTTTTTGTGACCTTTCAATCAATCCAGTAGGCGTGTCAACAAATGACTAATCGGCGACCTCAATTTGTCTCAAAGGTAAACGCCCCTTGCCTGCGGAGCTGGGCTGCAGCCCATCAAGGCGTATGCTCGAGTATGAAGTCTCAACCGGCTGCAGACAGCGCACACAGTGTCCGTGTGGTTCACAGAGTACATACAGTACGCCCTAGTATGTGGGAGCCTTAGCCGATCTCTTCATTTTGAAAACTTAAAGGAATAATTCGTGAATGATTGTTTCTTACCTTCATTTCCACAGGTCTCTCGGTTCCCTCACTTCACTTCCATTGTAAACAAAGACATAACAAAAAGACATAACTGTTTATTCATCAGATTGTTTCGATGAAGATCCTTCTCGTTTTGGTGGTTTCTCACTTCAGTGTAAGATAGCTTTTACTTGAGCGCTCTTCAGACTAAGATTACCTTTATCATTAGTGTTCTGAATGAGTGGACTCATAAGGCTTATCTCAATTCACATCCACTACAACAGTTATCCTATTGTGTGTTTTTAGAAGAATTTAAACAACATTCTGATCACCCAAGCCACCAAGCAGAGACAGCCAAAAGAATTTTGTCCTTACATTAGGGTAATCTATCCCTCGCCAAACACTCAATCTCCTTCCAGGTCACGACAGAGGTGAGAGTGACAAAGCTCTCAAAGAAGCATTCATCCACTCACTCTCTGACAATATCAAGGATTTGCTTTCTATCAATGAAGATCTTCACTCAGCCAAGATTTTCACCAAACTGGATTCATGTGACGCCTATCACCTAGTCCATATTGAAGAGGAGGATAAATGGAAAATGGCTTTCAAGATGCCCCTGAGCCATTTTGAATACATGGTATTGCCTTTTGGCCTCACTAGTTAATGATGTTCTAAGAGACTTTCTGAATGTTTTTTTTTTCTTGTTTATTTGGATGACATTTTTGATTTATTCTGGGGACACAGAACGACAGAGCATCTATGTGCAAGCCGTGCTACAGAGAGTCTCGGAGAATCAAATGTCTGTCAAAGCAGAGAAATGTGAGTTTCACATCATGTCTTATTCCTTGGGTTTATTTTTGAGAGTGGACAGGTGTGTATGTATCCTGACTAGTTCAAGACAGTGGCAGTGCCAATTCTGGAGAATCGTAAGCAGATCCAGAAGTTCTTAGGATTTCCACATCTCTACAGAAGATCCATTCACAGCTAAAGTCAGACAGCTTTACCCCTCACACAACTGACATCTAACTTATAACGCTTCAGTTGGACCACAGACGTCGATACTGCTTTTTGTAAGTTAAAAGAACTCTACCTCTGCTCCTATTTTGTGCTAACCTGACCCTTCTAACCTGTTCATAATGGAGGTGGACGCTTCTGATTCTGGAGTAGGCTCAGTTCTTTCTCAATGTTCAGAAAATGATGGCAAGTTATACCCTTGTGCTTTTTTCTCTCATCGCTTGTCATGGACAAAGATTAGATCTGATATAGGTAACTGAGCATTGCTGAACATCAAATTGGCTTCGGAGGAGTGAGGCATTGGCTGTATTGTCCCAATCTACCTTTCATCATCTGGACTGATCAAAAAACCTGCCTATTTGCAGAACACCTAAAGCCTGAATGCCCACCAGGCCCTTTGGTCACTATTTTTTGCACGATTCAACTTCTCTGTCACCTTCCGTCCAAGAACACAAAGTCTGATGCTCTCTCACAAGTTTTCTCAAGGTACTGCCACTAACATTCTCCCTTCATCATGTATGGTTGGAGTTAAGAATTGGGAGATAGAGCAAGTTATCCATAATCAGAGTCAGAGTCAGAGATTCTTTATTGTCATTCGCACCATGTGGTTCATGTGGCGGAGCGAAATTATGTACACAGGGTCCCAGTTACATCCAACAATAAAATCATGCTCAAATAATGCTCAAGAACCTGAACCAGATCCAGGCATGAGTGCTCAGAACTCCTTGTTTGTGCCTGAATCAATGAAGAAGTAGGTTTTGAACTGTCATAAAACTAATAATTGCACTGAACTGAGAGTACAACTGAGATTCATTGTGCAGAAAAAAACATACCTTTAGTTTTCTATAAATTTTAAACTTCATTTCCCTCTGACCAGTTAAGTGCATGTACTGAAAATAAAGGATCAGGTTTATATATATATAAATAATAATTAAAAAAAACCTTAACAGAAAAAGCATAGTTTCTTTGATGAAAACTTATCTTGGGTAGCTATGTAAACACAAATCAGTTTGTGCCGTCATACCCCTAATTTTTTTTCCTCAGTTGGAAACAAAATGATTCGTAAAGAAGCCTACAGAGTTGTCACTGTTACGACACAGTGCTGAAATAAAATCTGGGGTTAGTCTTTTCCTTCTTTATAAAAAAAAAACACTGATTTGGTCTGGTAAAAGCTTAGTTGTTCTTGAACAAGTTTTCTAAATTAATGCAGCTTCAGGTGTCTGCATGTTCTTCAAATTACCAATTAACAATGCTCTTTTCAATAACAACTACTAAACCTGCAATTCAAAGCTGAAGTAAAAAAAAAAAGCACATTAAAAATGAAACTCAATTATTTGTAAAACTTAGCTGTCTAGACAGATCCAAGGTTTTCTAGATGAAACGTGCCACTGTGACTCTTCAGCCATCCTTTGAAATGTTAATAGACCTTGTTCAGAATAAAACAAGCTCCATAAACACTCCAGACATAAAAAATATCTTTAAGCAAACACACGTTCTAAAAAAGGAAACACAACAAATTAGATCATTAGATTTTATAACTGTAAGACATTCACAAAGCACATCGCTCATTAAGAAGTGGGCATCCTCAACTTTCTTCAGTGTGTGTGTGCGTGTGTGCGTACGTGCATGCAACGCTCATACGTGTGTGTGTGTGTGTGTGTGTGTGTGTGCATGAAACCTGAGACTGTGAAGATAATCTGCCCTGATAAAATACTCTCCTCGTTTGTCACAGCCACACAGCGTTCGTAGAATCTAGATGCACGGCAAGGTTATTGTGCTCATGCTTGATGAGTTGAGTTTGTTCCTGCTATTGTGCCATGCAACCAGTGAATAGAGCCATATTATTGAAGACTGAGTCATGGCCTATCACAGTTAATGTCAGGAGTAAGATAGCAGGGTATTAAATCTCTCAAGGGGAAATATTGCAAAGAGGCTGCAGCACTGAGGGAGCTGATAGCATTTTTTCCTGTGGATAGGAAAATGGAGCAGGCTCTGTCCTGCAACGCTGGTGGGAACGTCTGTCAGCAAGCTGCAGCCGGGTCACATTAACAACCAGTTTTCCCACAATCTGGCCTTTATTAGAGGGACTAATAGCAGGTCTAGAGTCAGGTAGATCTGAACTACCCCATAGAGAGAATGTTGAATCCTCTTTAATTCATACAGCAGAATGATGAGAAGGGAAGAAGTCAGTTCCTCCACTTTTACAAAAGATGTTGCTCATGTCAAAGACTGGGAACCTAATCTGGAATTAATTTGGAACTGATTGCGATGTTGTATTCTTTAAACAGAGCAGCCAATCTTCTACATCTACAAACACCATTGTCAAATGGAACAACTGAGTTCATCAGGGGCAAAAGTTAGAATTTGTCTGTAATTTTGTACAGTTTGCTTTGGAAAAATAAAAGATCTGTGACTCAACAAGAAGTCACACCAAATGTTTTGCACAAATTACCCAAAGGAAAGCCCCTCTCTCTGATGCTTCCACTTTGTTCATGTTGAGTCAGAAACACCAGGCAAAGATATTTCCTCATTTAAAAATAACTCATTCAGGTTTTTTCTCAGGAACAAGATGGAACCCCCTATAGAAAGTTCCAAACTTCCATTCATCACTTCCTTGAGTGTCTTATTTTTAGATCAGAAACTTGTCACAACAACCTGATTGGCTCTATCATACAGTCTCTATATTACAGTCTCTTTCATACAGTCTGTATTCAATCCAATTCAATTCAAAAATACTTTATTGATCCCAGAGGGAAATTATTTGTTGTTGTAACTTATCCTCATTTCATTAAGAGATATTATAGATGCTGATGGCTGTAGACAGGAAGGATCTCTTGTAAAGGTCCATCCCACAGTGGATCCTAAGAAACTGGCTGCAGATGCCGTCCGATCCGTACACCCAGACTCGGCTGGCCTCTCGGTTCCCCCGGGCTGTAGGAGCCGTGTTTCCTGCTAGTTCCAGGATCTCAGTGGTCAGGCACTCGAGCACAGCTGGCAGGTAGATGAGAATGTGTCCACATACCATCCTTTCAACTCATTTCAGATTTGGGGCTAAAACCTGGTGCGAGGTGAGAGACACAACATACCATGCCAACAGATCATTTGAAACTGCATCATTTTCAAAGTTTGACCAAACTGACCACAAGTTCATCATTTCTCACCAAAAGATGAACATAGTTTTTATAAATGTCACGAAAGGCAGTGGGTGATATGCAAAGGCCTTTTTTCCTCTACCATCTGATAGTTGATGTATTCTACTTTTTATTCCTCTTTGAGGGAATCCTACGCCTTTTCCAGTGGCTGTGCCCCTGAGCCACCAGGGACACTGGCTGATCCACACAATGGTTCAGTTTTCAGCTCTGAGTAAACAAGGGATGTAGCTAATATTATCTGCACAAAGATAGACTTTCCAGCCAGCCGAGCACAGAAAAGCAGCTGTGCGTCCTGGGAAGGCTGGGCCAGAGTCTCTAGGATGCTGATGAGTCTCTGTATGAGCAAGTGAGGATTGAGCAGCTCTCCAGCAGACACATGGGAACCAACACGAGTGTGAAAGTGAAAAAGGAAGGCCACGTCTTTTGAAGTGTTATGATGGAAAGCTTCTCTCCTGGAAAGGCATTTCAGACGCCGGCGTGAATCTACGTGTGAACAAAATGCGTAGAGGAAGAAACACGGGATAAACAATACAACACCAGCAACAAGAGGAAATGAAGTGGAGTGAACAGGAAGCTGCTGCACTTCCTGCTCCAGATCTAGATAATTGGTTTTAATGATTGTGGGTGGGAGGGCAGTTTGTTCACAGCTTCGTGGTATTTGTACACATTTATCAGTAATACTCACATATACAACAATGTGATACTTTGTCATGCAAGTGACATGAGAAAGTTTGCAACACAAATGTCTTTGCCTTCTTCTGCCATTGGATTTAAATATGAATATTTGTCCTAAACGAGATCCCCAATATTTAGAATTATAATGAGCAAACTAAACAGAATACATATAAAAAAACAGATTTTACATTTGTAAATAACCGTTGGTTTTCTTAAAGCTGTACTTAAATATTTATCTTAATGATATGAAGCAAAGCTACAAATCCTATCCATTGTTCTGTAATGACTTGTTTTGACTCCAGAGTACAACCCTATATGTTGTCATGGCGACTTTATTTATCGTTTTGTAAATATTTTCCTAAGCAGTTTTTAACCATGCCTGGTGGCCAGAAGGCAGGTGGAAACGTGTGCGTGTTTGTCTGTCAGCAAAATATCTCAAGAAGCAGATTTTAATTAAACTCTCCAAACATAATCATAGGATGTACGTCTACAACTGATTAACGTTTGTAGTTGATCTGATTAAGGACGGCCCCACAGATAGCAAAACATTTTTTTTTACAATAAATCAGTTGTTTCTACAGATACTCAACTCTAACGTTGTTACTGTCTGAGAAGTATTTTTCACTGTATTGTTTTATTATTGGAGTTTTATTTTAACTTTTATTTTCATTTTCTTTCAATTTTTTTCTTTTAATTTTAAATTGTATTAGTATTGTTTCCATGAAATAAATAAATTTTAGATTAGCTTCAAATTCAGACTGGCTGTGATCGATGAGCTGCCAGCTGCGCTTGTGAACCATGACATCTTGAAACTGCAGGAACTCAGTAAATCTCAGTGAAGTCCGGTGAGGAGATTAACAGATTTATACATTTAGGCACATAAACATCCTCTAGTTCTGCTTCCTGTGCAGCAAAGATGGCTCACCTGTCATCCCAGACAGGAACACAAACACATCCCGGCAAATATAAGGAGAGGTGATGAAGTTGGAATTATTATTATGTCTAACGCACCGAGTCTCAACACAATGCTGACACTCATTTAAGGGGTCAAATTTACAGAAATGATACAAGATTACTTTTAATAATCTCTCAGATTAGGGCATAAAAATATAAGAGTAAATCACAGGGAGGTGAACATAAACTCTCCACAAAAGCTCACACAGAAGTTAAAATAAAAGCCATCCTCTTTTAAACTCTTAACGTTCAGTGTCTTAGAAACCCACATGACCAAAGCACAATGTCGTTTTTTTCTTTTACTCATGCTCCATCAACAACATAACAATCTTCCTGCAGTTGTTTGAATCTAAAACTAGGAAGTTGCTGGAGAAACTATGACAGGGACTGCCACGTTGTGGCCATTTAAACATTTTGTTTTTTTTCTATGTGTTGGTTCACTCTCAGCTACTACCGTACCAAATTTCAGCTCAATGTGACAAAAAAATCAATGCATTACTTTAATTTTTTTTCTTGTAAGCTATAGTGGCCATCTTGGATTTTTTATTTTTATTTTTTCCATTCATTCAACCTTTATTTATACAGGTTTATCTCATTGAGCATCAAGGACTCATTTACAAAAGAGACCTGTTTTTACAAAGAATGATGACAACAGTACACAATCATGAAAGAAAGCATATACCGGTAAATTTGGAAAAAATATAAATGAAAGAAAATGATATTTAAAAAAAACAAAAACAGCTACAATTTAAAGCAATGTAGAATACTGAAAACAGGAACATGTCTGCATTGACTGAAGACTGAAGAAGTCTTTCGGATGAAAGACGAAATGTTTCTACAACTTTTTGTTTTTTGAACTTGTTCAGAGGACCTGACTTATCTATTTATTTTTTTTAGCTTTTTCTACCTGAATTATTGAGCATGTATCAGGAACATGTCTTCATTGGTTTTTGCCATGAACTTAGCAGATGTTTGAAGCCACTTAGAGAGGTCAAGGTCGAGAGCTTCAGATCTTTTTGAATTCAGTATGTGATGAGAAACGTTCTCAGCTATGACCAAACTAAATTTCAGATCAATATTTCTAAGAATGACTGAGCTATAGTCAATTTTGAGTTTTCTAAGGCAGCGGTGGCAGCCATTTTGAACCAAACTGGCTCCAAAAATTATTCATTTGTTTCAGGGATCTCTGTGCTATAGGTCATGTGATCTCACTGTGGCACTTAGAGGCTGTTAAGTGCTCTGTCAGGCATTCTCAATCTGGAATTTTATACCTAATTATTTATTCTCAAAACATGGTGGCCTTAACTTTGTTCTTCTTTGCAACTACAACATTGAAAAACTCCCCATAAAGCTATCTATCTGTGTGTGTGGGGCGTGGCAAGATGGCACCAGAGTTGGACAGGTTGATTTCATCGTAGCAAGCAGGATTGTCGCAGGGAGATAGTTTGGGGAGATCCAGAGGCAATATCCAGGAGCAGAGCAGAGAGTCGGTACCAAGGATGCAGAGGTCCTATATCGAATCCAAAAGGGTAATCCAAGAGACGTAGTAACTTATCCAGAAGAGTAGATCAGAGCCGTGATGGGAGGAGTGAGACATTAACAGGCAAGGAGCAGGCAATTCAATAATCCAAAAAGACAGGCGTGGGGTCAAGATCAGGCAAACCAAAAGAGCTGTGACATGAACGCTGGACATCAATAACCGCAAGGGATTCGATAATCTGGCAGAGTGTGGCTGTGAGCATGAGGCTTAAATAGTGGTTGGAACAGGTGGACAGAATGAGCCTGATTGTGTGGAGTTGCAGAGGGGCGTGGCTTGAGATCAGAGCATGAAAGAGGAAAACAGAGCATGACTTGGCAGAAATGTGACATAACCCCACCTTTAAGGTCCGGCACCTGACGGACCTACAGGTTGATCAGGATGGTTGGTGTGAAAGGTCTTGATGAGGTCCTTGTCCAAGACATTGCGTGCAGGAACCCAAGACCACTCCTCAGGACCATAGCCCGCCCAGTCCAGCAGATAGTGTATACCCTGACCCCATCGTCTGGAGCGGATGAGTTTCCTAACAGTGAAGGCAGGGGACCCATCGATCAGTCGGCGGGAGGAGGGAGCCTGGAGGAGGGTTTAAAGCGGGAGAGCAGTAGGGGTTTGATACGAGATACGTGAAACGTGGGGTGAATCTTGAGTGTCCGGGGAAGCTGTAATCTTACAGCCACAGGATTGATGATCTTGGATATGGGGAAGGGTCCCACAAAACGAGGTGCCAATTTGCGACTCTCCACGCGGAGCGGAAGATCCTTAGTGGACAGCCAAACCTTTTGGCCCACCTGGTAGGGAGGGTTAGGAGAGCGGCGAAGATTGGCCCCTTTGACATAAACAGCAGACATCTAAGAGAGATGTCTCTTGGCCCTTCTCCACACTCTTTGGCACCTAAGCACAGCTTGATGAGCAGAAGGAACTTCAGCTTCCTTTTTTTGGATAGTGATCACTGGAGGTTGAAAACCATACACTGTGTAGAAAGGAGACAGACCAGAGGCAGAAGATGGTAGAGAATTTTGGGCGTGCTCTACCCATGGGAGGTTAGAAGCCCATTTAGTGGGATCCTCCTTGCAAAGGATGCGAAGCTTAGTCTCGACCTCCTGATTGGCTCTCTTGCTTTGACTATCCGTCTGAGGATGGAAAGCAGATGATAGACTGATTGAAACCCCCAGGAGGCTGCAGAACTCCTTCCAGAAGTGAGATATGAACTGAGGCCCCCGGTCAGATACAATATTCTCAGGCAGACCGTGTAAGCGGAAAACCTCCTGGACCAGCACTTCACTCAGTTCCTTGGCAGAGGGGAGTTTCTTAAGGGGGACAAGATGGACCATTTTAGAAAACCGGTCCACAATGGTGAGGATCACAGAGTTACCTGAAGACTGAGGTAGACCAGTAATGAAGTCCATGGCTATGTGGGACCATTGTCGTGATGGGATAGGCAGAGGACACAACAGGCCAGCAGGGGGGCATCTAGAGGTCTTTGCTTGGTTGCATTGATGACATGAAGAGATAAATTCTTTAACATCCTTAGTCAAGTCCTTCCATCAAAATTGAGCTCGCACCAGTGCCAAGGTCTTGTTAATGCCTGGGTGGCAGAAAAGTCGTGATTTATGACAGAGTTGAAGAAATTTGTGTACCTGAGTTTCTGGGACAAAGACCCGATTCTTTGGACAGTCGGCAGGCGGTGGTTGGCTCTGGTGGGCGCGTCTGATGTCTTTTTCCACTTGGGTGATAGACAATCGTATAGCTTCAGGCAGTATGAATTCAACCTGGTTCTTGTCCTTAGGTTCTCCAGTGTCTTCATGGATTCTGGATAGTGCATCAGGTTTAGTGTTCTTGGGACCAGGTCTGTAAGATAAAACAAAGTTAAACCTGCAGAAGAACAAGGCCCACCTGGCCTGTCTGGGGTTGAGTGTTTTAGCCGTCTTAAGGTATTCAAGATTTTTGTGGTCGGTCCAGACCTGGAAGGGTTCTTTGGCCCCTTCCAACCAATGTCTCCACTCTTCTAAAGCTAATTTTATGGCCAACAGCTCTCGCTCACCCACATCATAATTGCGTTCTGCTACGGTCAGGCTTTTGGAGAAATATGCACATGGATGTATTTTTCCATCCTTACTGCGTTGACTGAGCACTGCCCCAATACCAGTGTTAGAGGCGTCCACCTCGACAATAAACTGACGATCGCTGTCAGGGGAATGAAGAGTAGGGGCAGATGCAAACAAGTTCTTGAGTTTGGAGAAGGAGGTCTCAGCCTGTTCATTCCATTGGAACATAGTTTTTGAAGAAGTTAAGACATGGAGTGGAGCTGAGATCAAACTGTAATTCTTAATAAACTTTCTATAAAAATTAGCAAAACCCAAGAACCTCTGTAGTTGTTTCTTGTCTTTTGGTCTTGGCCAATTTATGACTGCGGACACCTTGTTACTGTCCATGGACATTTGGTTAGGTGAAATAATAAAGCCCAAGAAAGAGGTGGATGTCTGGTGAAATTCGCATTTCTCAGCTTTGATGAATAGGTTATTCTGTAATAGCCTTAGCAAGACAGACCTTACGTGCTTTCTGTGAGAGTGGAGGTCCTTGGAAAATATCAAGATGTCATCTAGGTATACAAAAACAAATTGATTAACCATGTCTCTAAGTACATCATTAACCAGGGCCTGAAAAACGGCGGGTGCATTGGTTAAACCAAAAGGCATGACCAAATATTCGTAGTGTCCATTAGGGGTGTTTCCATCTTCCTTGTCAAACTTTAGGCCAATCTCAAAGTTACCCTTTATATCCAAAATTTTGGAAAAAAATTGTTTACACTCAGCTGAAGGCATTTTTGGATGAATTTAAAATTTTGGAGGTCTTTCAGTCTGGTTTTAAAATGTACCACAGCACTGAATCTGCTCTTTTAAGGGTTTTTAATGACATATTTTTAACACTGGATTCTGGAAACTGTGTTTTACTTGTGCTTTTAGATTTAACAGCTGCTTTTGACACAGTTGACCATGACATTCTCATCTCCAGACTGGAGCAGTGGGTGGGCATCACTGGCTCAGCTCTGCAGTGGTTTAGGTCCTACCTTTCTGATAGAAGTTTCAGTGTGATGATGGATAATTTTACCTCTGCTGCCCTCCCCTGGGGGTACCCCAGGGCTCTATTCTTGGTCCTCTCCTGTTTTCTCTTTACCTTCTGCCACTGGGTTTAATTTTTAGAAAGCATGGTGTGCAGTTTCATTTAAATGCAGATGACTGTCAAGTCTATTTCCCTTTGAAACAAAATGGCTCCTCTCAGTCTCTCCTGGACTGTCTTGATGGCATTAGAGGATGGATGGCACTTAATTTCCTCCATTTTAATGAAAAGAAGACTGAGGTTATGGTCTTTAAATCCTCTGGCCCTAGCAGTTTCTCCACCTTGGATTTTTCCTCTTTGGCCCCATATGAAAAATCCATTGTGACAAATTTAGGAGTGAAAATGGACCCCTGTCTGAAACTTGACTGCCATGTCAACAATGTGGTTAAGTCCTCTTTCTTTCAGCTGAGGCGCCTGTCAAAAATCAAGCCCCTCCTTTCTAGACTCCACTTAGAGACAATAATCCACGCTTTTATTGCTTTACGCCTGGATTATTGTAATTCTCTGTTGATAGGAGTTAGCCAGGCCTTGCTCTCACGGTTACAGCTGGTACAAAATGCTACTGCACGATCTTTGACTGGTACAGGCAGGCGTGAACATATCACTCCAGTTCTGATGTCCCTTCACTGGCTTCCTGTCCAGTTTTGAATTCATTTTAAAGTTCTCTTGTTTGTTTTTAAGTTTTTGAACAGTCTTAGTTCATCTTATTTGTCTGAACTGCTTCACTTTTACATACCATCACGTGCTCTTAGATCCTCTGACCAGATGCTTTTAGCAGTCCCGAAAACCTTTTATAAATCCAGAGGAGACAGAGCCTTTTCAGATCTGGCTCCTAAATTGTGGAATGAGCTGCCACTGGAGGTCAGGCAGGCCCCGTCACTTTCTGTTTTTAAAACTCGTTTAAAAACACTTTTTTTTTCATTGGCTTTTAACCTAGAGTGAGTCAGCATCTGTATCTTAATGTTGTATTCTTTTACTTATGATGTTCTGATTATTATTATTTTTTAATGTATATTTAGATGTTTTTATTGTTTTACTGTTTTTTTGTTTGTTTTTAATTTTGTACAGCACTTCGGACGGCTGCTTGTTGTATTTTAAGTGCTTTAGAAATAAACTGATATGGTATGGTATGGTATCTGATTTCCATAAACAAATGCTTCTTTCCTGGTCTTTAATTTAGAAGCACAATTTCTCACCCCATCGATATTATATTTGGAACAACGGAGACATTTTATACAAACGTAAGTCTTTATTCTTGTAAAATTGGAATCATCTTAGTTCAGCAACTATTTAATCCTAATGGTGTTCTAATGTCTTATTGTGAACTTCTAAACAAATTTGGCATTCCATATACCACCAAAGGAATATGCGTTTGTTTTTGACGGTATCCCGTCTGGTGTTATAATGCTTCTTAAATCCTCTATAACTCCTTTAGTGACTCCACCAAGTTTCAACCCTGCTGACTCTAGTATTGGTCAAATTTGGTTTTCCACTAAAAAGACAAAAAACAACCGTGATATACGCCTTATATACGTGCCTTGTTCCAGAAGGACATGGTCTCTGTTCCAAATGTTGTCTCTTATTGGAATAACCTTGCATCTGACCTGAACTGGAAAAAATCTGGTGTCTTCCACCTAAATATTTGGTTATCAATAAGATCAAATAAGTATCCTTTAAGATTATCTATCGTTTTTATCCCTGCAAGTCTTTTTTTCAACGATACAAAAAGGACATTGACATGAACTGATCATTTATGCCAACTCTGTGAAGAAGATCTCTGTCATTTATTCTGGTCACATCCTTTCTTATGTACTTTCTGGCAAGATATTGGCACTTTTATTTCCCAAAATATTATTTTTGACTTTTCCCTTACTTATGTAGATGTATTGTGTGGATTCTTCTCTTATCCCACTAATAAAACAAACCATAATTACTTTGTATATTATCAACCTAATTTTATTAATTGCAAAATATCATATACATAAATCTAAATTCTCAAATCAGAAACTTTGTTTCTTGGTCTTTAAAGAGGAATTCAAACAATATATTAGAACTCTTCAGTTTTCAAACAATAGTAAAGCCATTAAAACATCTGATATATGTACCCACTTTAACATTTTTGTGACTTAATTTTTTATTATTATTTTTTAATTTAATTGTGTGTATGTATGTTTGTCTATACATTTCGTTCTATTTGTGTTCACTTTATAACCCCCTGGCATTATTATCTTCTTCATTTTGTTTTATAATGTTGTTATTGATTTTGCAGTTTTGTTAACACTTTTATTGTCAATTAAAAAAAAGTGTTCTGTCAGGCATTTTGAATGAGAAAAATGGCGTCTTTGTTTGCTAATTACGTTGTCATGGTAACTGGAAACACCATTAAAAGCAATAGCACACATCACGGCGCTGAGTGGGTCATTTTGATATAACAATTGTGGGGTACACATCGCAGTTCGGGCCGCATTAAAGTTGATAAAAGAGCAAGACCCTTTTCAGGTGGATAATAATAGGGGCTGCCTTCAGTCCCCCCACAAAAATAAATAAATAAACAAATAAATAAAACTACAGCAAGATTGTCCTCTTTCTTCTCCATTAATGATTGTGGCCAAGGAGAAGCAGACCTATCTGACAGTTTCCAAAACAGGCAAGACAGATGTTGTGATTATGAAATCAGGATTCATCCAAGCGTACTGAGGATAAAAGTCAAAGTCAGAAGTCAAAGTTTCTTTATTTTGTCATTTGCACCACATGTGGTACATGTGGTGAAACGGAATTGTGTACACAGAGTCCCAGTTACATCCAACAAAAGTATAAATTGTAAAAATAAAAAAACAGTAACAACATCTAAGATATGAATTAAGAAATATGCTAAACTAAGAATACACTAAGCACTAATAGTATAAATTAAAAATAAAAAAACCACTGAACAACAGCAGCACGAGCATGAGACTGTGTGAGCAGATGAATACAAATGAACACAGCAACATGAAATAAATCAGCAGCATGAGATCAGCAACATGGATAGTCAGCAGCACATATCAACAATCAAATGTCATTACAATGCTTTTTTCACAGTGATTATTCTGGTTAGATATTCATGAGTCTAACAGCTTCAGGGTAGAAGCTGTTCCTCAGTCTAGTGGTTCTACACTTAATGCTCCTCAACCTCCTTCCTGAGGGGAGCGGGACAAAAAGTGTGTGTGCTGGGTGAGTGGGGTCCTTCATGATGCAGGTGGCCCTCTTCCTGTATCTGGAGGTGTAGATGTCTGTGATGGTGGGGAGACTGACTCCAACATCTTCTGTGCAGCCTTCACCACTCTCTGCAAAGCTTTTCTTTCTGCAGCTGTGCAGCCTCCATGCCACACGTTGATGCTCGAGCACAGGATGCTCTCCACTGCACACCTGTAGAAGGAGGTGAGGACTGTGCTTCCCAGACCAGCTCGTCTCAGCCGCCTGAGGAAGTAGAGTCTCTGATGAGCTTTCTTGATCAGGCTGGTGGTGTTGTTGCTCCAGCTGAGGTTGTCATTCAGGTGCACACCCAAGTACTTGTAGCTGGAGACCACTTCCACCGCAGGTCCTCCTAAGTTGGGGGGGGGGATGTTTGTTCCTTCTGAAATCCATAATCATCTCCTTCGTTTTCTTCACATTGATGTGGATGTTGTTCTTCCTTCACCAGAGCTCTCCAGGTGTTCCACCATCCAAAGACGAACTGATCAAGAGACAGCAACACAAACGGACATAAAACAGCAACAATAAAAGCAGAAGACACAAAACAAACAATGTAAATCAAAGATTTTAAAGCATACTACATGCAATATATATTTTAAAAATGCTTGAAATTGTAAAGAATTTCAAACCTAGCATTCATTCAAGGAATGCATGTCTCCCACCACCCTTCATGCCACTGTTTTACGTTAAATGGAGAAACTGCTCAACACTGGAAAAGAGCATTATCTGCTGCCTCGTGCAACATTGTGAGATATGTTAGAATATGTGTGTAGAAAGACTCTCAGCTACTACCACACTGAATAATATCCTATTGAGTTGTAGCAATGTTTTTGTTGGCTAAATTTGATTAGCTGTGGCAGCCATCTTTAATTGTAATCAGTCAAGTGGTTCGTGACATCTTTTGGTAAGAGACAAACACAGACACATACAAAAAAGACATAATTGTCTGTCTTTCCCCTTCGTGAGGATCATACAGAACCAGACCTCTATGGTTAATGGTCTGAGCATTTATAAAAAGAATCACTTGAAACAGCCACAACTTCATCACTCAGGACCAACTTGTTTTTCCAGGTTTGGCTGTGTCACGTTAAAAATAAAAGAAAAATGACTCATCATGTCTGAGCGTACATTCCTATTTTTGTGTCGCCTTTTAAGTCATCAGCTTTATGTGCTGTGTGTGAGTTAATATCCGTCCGGTTGGAAACACAAAGAGCAGAGGCTGTAGCCCAGCCTTGCCTTGTTTGCACTTCCCCAGGCCGTCACACTTTCTTTCAGTTCCTGATGGATCGGTGGAAAAATGCATGGTAACTTCACCGTCTTAGCCAGAATCACGAAGCCAGGAGAGGATATATTTGGAAGCTGTAAATGGCCTTTCTGTCAGTAAAGTTGTCACTGAATAGACTGCAGGAGAAATTTTTCCTTGAACAGTCTGCAGACTTTGACTGTTATAATTTGGGCTTTTAGCTGACTTGGCTCACACGGAGTGATGTCGTAAAAAAGCTCCTGTCGGCTTTAACGGACACTTTGATGGACAGGACACGTGGCCCTTCATGGACACATGGGCCCCACAAAGACCCAGCCTGAACCTTTTTGATTTAATAGTTTTTAAATGTCATGCAATAAAAACGAAGCGTATAAAATTCTGCAAATTTTCCATCGTGGAAAATTTTTCTCCAAATGTTTCGGAGCCAAAAGATCTGGAAACAGTTGGATTTTTACGTTTTGTACACATAACACCTAAAGTTGAAGAAAGCCTTGTGCTTTCTAGAAAAGTAAAACACAGCAAGACACGAATGGATACTGAAGGAAAACATCTGTCAGGGTGAAACATCTGCAGCCAACATGTGACACTGCAGCCTGGTAGGAGATAAAATAATGTGGTTTCTACAGGCTATTTATAGCTGCTAGACTGAATGTCTGTGATTTCAAATAAAGCAGCATTTATGTGTTTAGAGTGAAAAAGGTTGACTGCATCCAGTTATCTTTGGTCGCTAAAAGGCCTATGGGTGTACATGTGTTAGTCTGTTAGTAAAACATGTCTTGAACCACTGGACGGGTTTTAATAAAACTCTCTGAAAGTAATCGTTGGACGCACGACTACAACTAATTAGCTCAACTTGATTGAAGATGGCTGCCTCAGCTAATTAACCCTAAGTAACACATAAATAACTCTAACTCAGCCATTGAAGCAGACATTGAGCTAAAATTTGGTGTGGTAGTGGATGAGAGTCATCCACAACATATACTCCGAGAACAAACTTCACACGAGATCAGCATTCAAGGTGTAGGTGAAATTCCTTCAAGAAAAGCTGGCTGTTCTATTTCCTTGTTTCTCTTGGTGTCTTTTCACATTTCTTAACATTCGTTTTCACTGTTTTCATATAATTTTTACTTTTGGTATTTCTCAATAAAACTTACATTTACATTATTTTTACTTTCCGCTTTTACTAGGTAGTTTTGCGGTTTTATTTTGTTTATGTTTGACTTTTCCTTGACAATGCGTCTTTCACGTCCAAACACTTTTTCATCTATTCAAGTTGTTATTCATAAAAAAGCGGTTGAGGCTTTATTGGTTTCTGTTTTACCTGGTAAACTAACTACATTACAGTACTTTATTTTTGTACACACGGTGTGATTCCTGCCTAAATTTATATGCATACATAGTTTTTTTGTTTTGTTTTTAACCTAAAGTTTCTTGATGTGTCACAAAACTTATGAAGAAAACGGGAGCTATAACCCTGGTGGGCTTTGCCAAGAGGTTAGGCATGAATTTAACTTTAAGAAGCTAGAACAATGCTGTCGTTAAAAAAAAAAATGAAAATGGTAAAAGCAGAAGCAACAGGAGCTAAATGGTGAGCAATGAATAAATACAGTAGTTGCAAATAAAAAAGAAAAACCATCTGTAAAAATCAAATACAATAAAATAAATAAAAAAAATAGGTAGCACTTATAAATAATATATTAAATGATCCTTTATCTCTTTTGAAAAATTCATATGGTTTACAACAATTGAACTTTTTTTTTTTTTTTTCTTATCTCTTTGCAGGTTTAAATGTTTATTTTTTTCACATTAAACTGGTGCTCAGTTCAGACAATCATTTTGTTTTTACCTGCCCACTACTGAAACTTTGTTTCACGTTTTTGTAAACTTATATAAAATCATATACAGATCAGCTGTCTGATCCAAAGTTATAGATTTAAGTTGCTCTAATGTAATTATATATTTTTGCATCGGAAATTAAAAATACACACAAAATTTACTGATATGTTCAACAAGGCTCTGTGGTGGTTGTGGTTCTGTAATCCAGTGAAGGAATGAGAGTTAAGAGCCAAAACATTTCTTAACCTGATTCTTAGTCTGAAATTATAAATCAGAAGCAGGCACGCCGACATCCCAACATCCTAACTGGTTCCAGTTCATACTGGAGGGTCTGTACGGCCCACAGGAGGCCAACAGAGCTCCTGGATTTGGGCAAATCTCCAGCTCCCAGCATGCTTACCATCCCATCTTCCTACCCCCGGGGGAATTCTCCAATGGCTCAAACTGGGTTTTCACTGCTTTCATTACACCAGTTTATTATTCTCTGTTTCCTGCTGCTGAACATCTCCCCCCATCTGCATCCACTCACAGCAATGAATCTACACAAGCTCCAGGGGGCAAGGAGAATTTATTTCTGTCTGAGAGGACCCACA
>NC_056505.1:26084819-26099805 GCF_014905685.2 Nematolebias whitei | reverse complement strand
GTAAACACTGCTGCTTTTTCTCTTGTCCATCATGGCAGTTGTGAGGTTTATTGGTACGAAGGTGGCATCTTTGCTTGATTAGACACTTCTTGCTTTTTTACCGTTTTGCAGAGGCAGGTCAGGACTGAGTCATTATTATGAAGCTAAATGGAGCACTTATGTTACCAAATTACTGAAGATCTGATCTTGTGTTGATGTCACTTTCACATCTATTAAATTCACAGAAAAATGCTTTACATGATTCAAAATGAGCTATGTCTTGCAGCTCAGCGTCTGCTGAGCTTAAGAAAGGTCATCCTACTGTCAGGATCTGTGTCTTTTGGTTTGTTTTTTATTTTATTTTATGTATTTATTTATTTTTAATTGTTTTATTATTGGGGGTATTATGCTTTTTCCTGTGTTTTGTGATCTCTGTGTTTAGCTATGTTCCTTTGTGTTTTTCTTCAGTACCTCAGTGAGTTTGTGCTCAGCTCATGCCCCGCCCACTCTCACCTGTCCATGGTTGTCATTAGGCCCAGGTGTCTCCAATCTGATCATCAGTCCTTGTCCACACAGGTGCTTGAGTTTTGTTCTTTTGTATTTTTGGCTGTCTCGTCGGCCTTTTGTTTGTATTATTTTTGTGATGATTTTGTGATCTGTTAGTTTCTGAGCTCTTTGTGATTGCCTGCATGTTTATTAAAGTCATGCCTGTTGGCATGACTTTTTATCATTCCACTCATAAACCAGTAAGATACTTCTTTTCTCGAGTATTTGTATTTCTGGTGCGGTGTTTTAATACTCCGGGCTGGTTCAACACATAATACACAAGACAACAAATGGGATCTGCTATCCATGATTGAACATGAAATATGAAGAAGAAAGAGATACTGAAGTATTGAAAGATAACATTTTGCTTTTTAAATGTTTTGAGCAGTTTCAAACTGTGCTGTTTAACACACAGTTTGTTTTGTGTTTTTCTGTAACCTTTTTGAATCCTTAAAGGGATTTGTGAGTAAAACTAGTTCTAAACCCCCACACCCTGATATCAAGGAGAGGAGAAAAGTGGAGTCATGTTTTATTACATCTCTAAAATCAGAGGCAAAGAAAAAAAAGGTTAAAAAAATCAGGTTATACAACGTAAGATGGGTTTGGGGCTGTATGTTAAAGTCATTTACACCAAATCATGTAAAATACATTTTATTAAAACCAAAATTATAGTTTTTCTTAGTTAATATCTTAGCTCCTTATGACTGTTTTTTACATTTTATATTTTTGCTGTTGTTGGATGTAACTGGGACCCAGTGTACACAAGTTCGTTCCACCTCATGTACCACATGTGATGAGAATGACAATAAAGAACCTTGAACCTTGATTAAAGCTCATATTCTCATAACGGCTGGAAGAATGAAGAGCACTTCTCGTTCATGAAGTGTTTTGGTGATGGTGATCAAACAATCGCATGTGTTTTTCTTTATTTTGTATCAGTTTTATATTTGATAAAAATATTACTTATGTCAATATATAAAGCTGCATTGTGGCTGAAGGGAATGTAATTCCTCTGAATGTTTCTGACTGTAAAGATGTGTTGAGAATGAAAACAGTTGCAGAGGTTGCACATTTCTCCCCACAAAGCATTGCAGCTATAAACATCACCGCATGTTGTTCGTGTTCCCACCGTAAGCTTTCCTCACGCTCAGTCACCCAGTCAACAATCTCAGAGCAGTGCTGTCGAGCTCTCCATGGAGAGCCGTGAACTTTACCCTGATTAGGAATTGCACATGGATGTGAGGAAAGCCACAAGGCCATTGAGAAATTCTCAGTAACATAAATTGAACCACAACAACACTACAAGTTTTAAAGTTCTGTTCAATAACAGCTTGTGAATTATAGTGTGATGATGAACATCATCTCTTTTTTTGTGTGTTTGTGAGAATTTTAGGACTCATTCACCTTCAGACTTTACTTGACTGAAGCACAGCCTTAAAAACATTAGAGGAAAACCATTAAAAAATTTTATGGCTTCTCATGTCATCCTGACCTTGTGTTTTGTTTTCAGCTGTTTCTTTTTCTTTCTAAGATATTGAATCATAATGGAAGTAAAACATCACTGTAGCCATAAATCTGTTAAATATGCAAACAAGGTTTTTATTAAAACAAAAACTGAAAACAACACCATTACAAACAAATAAATGTAACAATAATACATATTAAAACCATGTGAAAACACTTTTACTATGTATTTTTGGTCATTTTTGGCTACCATGCTTGTTTTAAATGGAAAATATTCATTTTTGGCTAGTAAATAAAGTTTGAAACACTGGTTGTGTATGTCCTATCAATGATTGGACAGATGTAGCGTAGATTGATTTCTAAGATTCTTCTCTCTGTAGATCAGTAAGAAAAATACTGAACTAACTGAATCTTTACTGGGGAACGTAAAGGCTGTTACACATTTTTGTTTGATATCGATTTCTGAAAGGTACATTGAACCTAATGCACAAACACCTGTCCCTTTCAAAATCTGCCCCATTTTCTCTTTATGATAATACATAACACATTTATTAGCTTGGATTATGGGAATAATACATGTGCCTTGCTCACTAGTTTTATAACTTGTCTATATGGGTTCAATATTGCATGCTTTATGTATTTCTTGTTTGTTTGCTATTTAATTTTTTTAGCGAGTCAAATCAGTCCTTCTCATCCTAAGCATTTTATTGTACTGTTAACCTTGTGTTAACCTTGCATACGACAAATAAACACAACTTGAACTTGAATGTGGTGAATAAATTAACCCCCACTCCCAGTTTGTAGAATTTAAAACATCAGAGAAATCACTTTATCAGAAAAGCAAAACAAAAGCAACTTCTGAGCTCTGTGCTGTACATTACCTATAAATCGCCATGCCATTGTGACTCTGATAGTGATTTATTGCATTGCAAACGCACTGAGAAAACTGTTCAGGTTTTAATAGCTATTTAAATTTATGTCTTTTCTGCGTCCCACTGCAACATGAATAGTGTTTTAGTACTTCAACACATCACTTTTACAAAACAATCACAATAACACGGTTACATCCATCACAAAAATTTATTTTGTTTTTTTACAAATGAGCAGCAGGCTTTGTAGAAATTAACTTATAAAACATATCTGCAGTGAGATGTTTTTAAAATAGTGCCATATTTAAGTCTATAATTACCTGTCCAAGATCAAAAAAATAAACCTGAAATTCACAATTAACTTGTGTTTTAGCCGAGACTTAAAGTGTCAATAGTTCAGTATTGGGATTTTTGTCTCTTAGAAAGAGACATTACAATACTTGAACAGGATGCTGGAAAAGCAGCAGCACTATTATGAGATAATTATCTGTATTACTGATAGGGAACTTATGTGAGGGCCACCACTGTGCACATTTTAACAGATTAAACTAATTGTCATATTAACATGCAAATAAAATAATAGGGCAATTTTCCTTCTGATTAACTGCCACTGCTTGTGACAATGAATACAGTAAATGATAC
Source organism: Nematolebias whitei (assembly GCF_014905685.2). Classification (NCBI taxonomy): domain Eukaryota; kingdom Metazoa; phylum Chordata; class Actinopteri; order Cyprinodontiformes; family Rivulidae; genus Nematolebias; species Nematolebias whitei. Next base: position 26,096,305 of record NC_056505.1, on the reverse strand, counting down.
TCTGTAGACCTCGTTATGGAGCCGTACAAGCACATCTGAGTCTTCAGCATGGGGAAAGGCATTGATTTTGTCATCAAAGTTAGCCAAACATGCTGGTACTGATAGTGTTTAGGTGATTAAGTTAACAACTTCAAAACAGGATTGAAATAAGGTACCAGGATAAACAAGAGGTATGCCACTGGCCCATCTGAACAGTGAATGTTCGTAGTTTTCGAGATGAGCTTTTCTCTGGACTGGATTAAAATCAGAGAAGAATACTAAATGGTGGAAGCTAAGGAAAGAAGAATGTTGTGAGGATGAGGAGTTCAGAGAGGAACTGTTAAAGGCTCTGGGTGGTAAGAAAGAGCTTCCAGATGACTGGACTACTAGAGCAACAGTAATTAGAGAGACAGGTAGGAAGGCACTTGGTGTGTCATCTGGGCAGAGAATGGATGATAAGGAAACCTGGTGGTGGAATAGTGAAGTGCAGGATGTTATTCAGAGAAAGAGTTTAGCCAAGAAGAAATATGACAATTGGTATGTTTACATGGACATAAGTAACCGGATCAAATGGCCGGTCGGAATAAAAGTGTGTCATGTAAACGCTCCGTTCGGGTTATTTTTTGTGTATTCGGCGCGATCCGTTATAATTTCTGATCAGAACGAAACGGGTGGTTTACGCCGATCCGAAACCCGATCGGTGCGCATGTAAACGCTTGATCTGTTCATTTTTATCTGATGGTGAAAAACTGACCTGACTGCGCATGTGCGACTTTGCCATTTCCGCCTGGCTAACGCTAATAATATTAGCATGTCAGGGAAGTAAAACTGGTCGGTGAGCGACACAACATTTCTACTAGAAACTTTTAAAGAGCTCGAAATGATTTCTATTACCTGTAGCTCAGTCAGGGAGTGCAATAACGTCTCCAACATCATTAAAACCTGTCGCGGGTCCATTTTGGGTGCTCAGGTTTGTTTACGTTCACCCGGAAGTAGAACTTCTTCTTCTGTGGTTTTTTTAAGGAGAGTTTACCACACTGCGCATGTCAGTACTGCTGTTCAGAACAAAGCCCGCTGCATGTAAACGCTCATCATGAACTGATTGTGCCCATGTAAACAACACATTTGAATTATTCAAACAGAACACATTTCAATCCGGTCAAAGAATTCTGCGCATGTAAACATAGCTAATGAGAGGACTGAAGAGAAGAGACAGGACTATAAGGAGATTCAATGTAGAGCAAAGAGGGAAGTAGCAAAGGAAAGGCAAAAGGTGTATGATAAGGTAAATGGGAGCCTGGACACTAAAGAGGGTGAGAAGGACTTGTACTGATTGGTGAGACAGAGGGATCAGGCTGGAAAGGATGTGCAACAGGTTAGGCTTGTAAAAGATAGGAATGGTAATGTTTTAACAAGTGAGGAGAGCGTGATGGGATGATGGAAGAAGTACTTTGAGGAGCTAATGAATGAAGAGAATGAAAGAGAAAGAAGAGTAGAGGCCATAGAAACCGCGAACCAGGAAGTAGAAAAGATTAGTGAGGGTGAAGTTTGGAAATCTTAAAAGAATGAAGAAAGGGAAGGCAGCTGATGACATACCAATGGCAGTTTGGAAATGTCTTGGAGAGATGGCAGTGAGGTTTTTGACTCAAATATTCAATGGCATATTTGAGGGTGAGAAAATGCCTCAGGAATGGAGAAGAAGTGTGCTGGTGCCCATTTTTAAGAACAAGGGTGATGTACAGAGTTGTAGCAACTACAGGGGAATCAAGTTGATGAGTCACCCATTAAAGATCTGGGAGAGAGATGTGGAAGCTAGACTTAGACGAGAGGTGACAATTTGTGAGTAGCAGTATGGTTTGATGAGATCATCAGAGATACAGCACAGGTTGAACGACTGGGAGATAAAGTTAGAGAGACCAGACTGAGAAGGTTTAGACATGTCCAGAGGAGGGACAATGGGTATATTGGTAGAAGGATGTTAGAAATGTAGCTGCCAGGAAAAAGACAAAGAGGAGATATATGGATGCAGTTAGAGAGGACATGGAGGTAGTTGGATTGAGGACAGAGGATGCAGAGGACAGAGTGAGACGGAGAGGATGACTTGCTGTGGAGACAAATGAAGAGGGAAAAGCCAAAAGAAGAATAAAGCATCTTTATGGACTGTAACTGAGCAGGGAATGCAAGTAATCTTAATGTGTTTTTATACAAGATGTTCAAGTGTGTATGATATACACTGTGTAGAACAGGGGTGTCAAACCCACTTACAAAAGGGGCCCAAAATTAAAACATTTTTAAAATTAAGGGCCAGTTTCAGAATCTACATTAACTCAAGTTAGACACCAAACATCTTTTCTTGGTTGCAGGTTCCTCAACAAGAGTTTGATCTCATTTGATGTTCTCTGTTGCACTTTTGACATCATAATAAAGATTACTGAAAAAAAATAAAGTGATAAAAGTATTTTACATTTAAAATAACATTTTGGGGGCCAGATAAGATGTCAACGAGGGCCACATTTGGCCCCCAGGCCTTGAGTTTGATACAAATGGTGTAGAAGAACAGAGCTAGTTTTTTTTTTTTTTTCATGCTTGTCTGAGGTAGTACAGAGTAACGGAGCCACAGGGTGGCCAATGGTCACCTTGGCTCCACTCATTTGAGGAAACGGTACATTTAAGCAATATAAAAACTAGAAAGTGTTATTTCTTTAAATTATAGGGGTGGTTGGTTTACTTACACACACACACACACACACGTATATACATACAACAATATATGACTATAGCCTTCATGTTCTGTGGAGTTTGTTGAACCCAGAGTACAGACACACTCAAAGTTTCTTGAGGGTATAAATAAAGAGAACTTATTTAATAAAGAAAACTCAAAGCAAAAGCTGACAAGGCAGCAAAACTTTAAAAAAAAGGCCAAAAGTCAGGGTAGACGGATGAAACAGACTACGATGGCTGGGCAGCACAATCCACAGCCGGGGGACTAACAAAATCAAAGGTATTTAAGGGGACACTAATGAGACACAATGTTAAACACTTGGGGTAATTATAATTGGGAACAGGCAAAGGTGGCAGGCTGTGGAATAATACTGGAAGCTGACAGATGGCGAAATGAGAAATGACACAGGAAGACAGAAGAAACTAAAACACAAGTAACACAAAAACAAGAAATACAGGAGAAGAAAAAAATCCCACAAAAAACCCACGGATTATGATAGAGCCATCTTGGATTTTGATGTGGCAGGCTGTCAGCCCAATGTTGGATAGGCACCTTTTTGTACACCTAGATGCAGCCACACACCAAAGTGGATGTCAACATCTTGCCTTTTTATCTAAATTAACATGCTCACAACACTGACAGACGTTTATGGAGGCAGCCATTTTGGATATTGACCTGACAACCCAATTTCTGAAGAAAAAAAACAATCTTTCTTACGCCTTGATGTAGACACACACCAAAACAGTCTGTACTTCACTTATTTTTCTAAGTTGTCATGCTCACGACATGCATGGACAGATGGAGGGTATTTCTAATTCCCCTTCTGCTCCACGATGGAGGACATGTAATGTTAGAAAAGCTGTTAGAATAACTAAAAGTCTCAGAAAGAGTTCAGTACATGCATTCTGCCAAGGTGCACAGATTGACTTTTAGTTCTGCAGAATGCTACTTGCTTTCTACAACATGAGCAAATCTGATTTGTATTTTTACAGAGAAATGGACTGTATAGTTGCAGTGCATTTTGTTTTAGAAAGCCATAATTTAGTGTTTTATATACACTACGAATGCTGTCAAATGAAGTAGCTCAAGCGTTAAACAATTTGATATTGACCAGAACCTTAATGCCCCAATGCAGCATTTTGCAACACATAAATTAATTTATTCCTTTAGGTTTTGGAGCATGAGCTATCATCATGTCAGTTTAATCATATGTGAGCTATTTTAATAGTTCTTGTCTTTTCTTTGCTCTTTGGTTTCTTCATGTGTGCTCTAAACACTCTAAATGTCTGCAAAGTCTGCTCCAAACTGTCATCAAAGTGTAACTCAGATGAGCTCCATAGGCCATCTTTCTCTGAAGCAGCAGCGTTTACCACCATGACTGCCCGAAGTTTTCCTCATTTACTTTAGTTTTAGAGACATTTATAATGGAGTAAGTGAAAACACTTGTCCATGTGAACGGATGTGGGCACCGCTCCAAAATGTATTCCTGAGATGCCTGAGCCGAAGTCAGATCCAGATGGATCTGAACTTAAACCAGATGGCCGGGGGCAGGGAACGTAGCCTGGGTAGTAATGCACGCCACATACAGACGGGATCCGTTCAAGGAACAGACACGGTGGATTTGATTGGTCTGTCTGCCACAGAATGTGTGTTTCTGAGAAATAGTTTGTTCATGAAGGTGTGAACAAGTTACACAACTTGTAAAATACATCTCAAGATTTTTTAAATTAAATATAACAGAACATGCAACACAAATATAAGAAAACAAATCTTCTAGTGAGGATCAAAAAGAACTGTGTTCAACCAAGTAGCCCCAAGGTGAGATTAAAACGTTTGACCCAACAGCTGTCAGACTGAGACCTCTGCACCTGAACTTTGTTGTTTTTGACAGAATACAATGGAAAGGTCTCTTGTCAGACACTGTTAGTTTGTCAGTGCAGAAAAAGCAAGATGTACACTTTATGATGCCAGATCATGTACAGGTGTCAGTCATCTTTAATGGATCCAAAGTGAACTGACCAGAAACCTGTTTGTGCATCTCTACATAAAAAATAACTAAATAAAATGTTTTCACTCCACTCTAAAAATCCTAACAAACATGCTTTGTTAGTTTTGATGAGGTGGTTGTGGTGGTGAGCTGTAATGCAGAACGAAAAGTAAAATTGACACATTTACCCCGTTTTGCGCATTTTAATGCAAACCATGATGTTTTCATAAGCTTTAAACTTTCCAAAGCTTGTGTGACGTGTCCCTGTGTCATTTATGTCAATGTGAGTCTAATCAATTAATTTGCTCTCTCTCTAAATAGCAGAATGGCTGAAAGCGGTTTAAAAGGACCAAGCTCCACATCCCGGACGAGCCCCCAAATATGTTACGACCTGACGTCCAGGAGTAAATGAAAGGACGCACAACATATGAAGCCCAGACCATTGTATGTTTAGACTAGACTTTTTCAAATTATCAGTCACCTGAACAAAATAGCTTCTGACTAGCATGATGTTTAACTAACTTTGATGTATGAGCTTTGATAGCTTGTCTAAACATACAAACATGGTACATACAGTATGTATATATGTCTATTTTGGAGTTATAGATCCCCCCTAGAGAAAACTACACCAGCTGCTACTGGCTAAAATGGTGCTTTTGTGGCTCTCTGAATTTCTCACATGGTTTTATTCCATGAAATGCTTAAGTAATGCACCATGTATCCTCTCCCAGTCCTCCAAAAATTCAGTTTTGCTATATATAAAACTGAAGAAAATGTATATAAAACTACAAATTAAACCACTCCAACACGCTGCACAGTAATGTTTGAGTCATCTGCAAAACTTGTATTTCAATGGCCACTTTTGCTATAAAGGGGATTTCAGCAACAATTTGACTTATTAGGAGGCTTTCAAAGGGCTTTCAACATTGCTTTAATTAATTTAATTTATCATTATAAAAGGTTTCTTGCGATTTAATGTCTTTGTTGGTTTTTTGCATCACTTTAGACTACTAATGGTGCCAAAATAGAGAGTTCCTTCAGTTTTCACTCCGCATGGCTTCTGCCTGCAGCCAAGCTCCTGTTCAAGGTTTTACTTCCTAAAATTAAACTGCATCCAATCTGCTGCTAGAAAAAATTAAACACATTTCCCCTCAAACATCAAACATCAAGAACAGGTATGTACAGTTCTATCTATTGGCCCATCACATCCCTTTTCACGGTAATTTAGCAGATTATTAGACAACGCAACATCACAAATCACAGTGTCAACTTCACCTCTCCAATAATCTGGAGTCACCATAGTAGCTAAAAGTTGCTCAATTATTTCTCAAACATCTGACTACTGGTAATCTCCCTCTTGTGGCCAACAGCAAACTGTGTTGTTCACCTTAGTAAGCTTCTCCTCAATTCATTAATTAAACTCAAAAGTCAGTTTGACAGCCATCATCACAGATAGTTGACTTTTCATGTGCTTCATAAAAAGCGTTCATCTATTGCTCACATTTAAAAATTCCTGTTCATACAGCCAGCTAATAATCTCATAATTATACAAGAAGTAGCTTCTGGTAGGCAAACAGCAAAAAAAGAAGAAATGCTTAAGGCAAAATTCGACTTAGATGCAAAGCGAGCTCCAATCAGAGAATCAGTTCATGCACCTCAATGGAAATGAATGCAAAACTTTCATCTGAGTGTTTTCATCCTCTGAACACATTTGTCCTTTCACTGAACTCTGCCCTCAATCCACCTCGTACCATGCCTGTGTTGTCAGTCTTATCTCTGAAAACAAGGTGAAACACCTCCTTCTACCTCACAAAGGAATTCATTATTCTCCCCCCCAGAGGACACAGAAGCGGGTTTTGTCAAATGTTTTTGTGGCATGGCTTTGCTCCAAGTTAGGAAGCGAGGAAATGTGCTAACAAGAAGGAGATAGACTTTTAAACTCACGAAGAAAAATCTTTGTTTATATCTGCCGTTTCAGCTTGGAGACACCAAAACCACCATCTCCTGGAGTGGAAACTTAGCAGCAGCAACAAAATAATAAAGACTGGAAATAATATTTAGCTTTTACAGCACATGGAGCTTTAAGACTCATTTTTATTATCAGGAGTGCTGATATGAACAGAATAAAGTTCCCAGAACTTATCATTTGTTCTGCAGGAGAAGAAGAAAAAAGTTATTTCACTAAAGGCCTCCTTGAAGAAATGCAATGTCAAAAGTTATTTTCGTCAGACTTTATAAATGATGATGTTGTGCACCATCTCATGCGATGATCTTGCTTTTTGTCTGTGCTCATGTATTGGGAAGAACTCAAATCTACAAACCCAGCTGTTATTTTAGCTCATTGTCTATAAAATTGAGATAATTCTATATTTTTTTCTGTTGGCTAATGTTGATTAGCTGTGCTGGGGGGCTGATCCCAAAATTTGATCAGATGCAGAGGTACATCCATTGATTACTTTCTAAAAGTTTCTGTGGTTCATAAGATATTTTGCTAACAAACAAAAAGAGGCGTCTCTAATAGATGATGGTAAAGTTTTAAAACCAAATCTAAATTTTAGCACAGTTCGTCAATTTGGCTGCGTGGGTGGCAGACAACCGTGGGAGCGTTTAAGCTCGTTTATAAAAAGACACGTTACGATCCCATAAAGTGAATCGTTGGCAGACCTCGTGCTTTCACTTTCACTAAGACAACGATCCAAACTCAGTGTCCAACACGTGTCTGTCAGAGACTTGGCTGTCAGCAGTGATTTATCGTGACAGTCGTAGCAGCTCATTCATCAGGCTGCTGAATGGATATCATCTCTTTGTTACAAAGGTATTGGAGCATCTGGCATGGATCCATGTTTAGGTTCCCTGGCAAATGTAAGGTCCCAACAGCTTGACTTCTAACTAAACTCCTGCCACCACTCCGGGAGAAGTCAGTCTTCAGTGATTACCAGAGACAACCGGATCAGAAAGGCGCTGAACGCTGAGAAAAGGTCAAGTTATTCAACGCGACGACTCGATTTGAAACAATTGCTCTGCGTTAGACCGCTCACACGTACAGCTGTATGCTTTTAAACTCTGGAGCAAACATTTTACAAATTTAGGGAGAACATCAACTGTCCACGCTTTGTTTCAGCAGCTCATTTCCTTGTCAATTTGATTCTCTAAATGGCGTCATCATTTAAGCACGGTTCAGGAAAATGTCAGCGTGATAACGGAAATATGTCATTTGAATGTTCAGGGTTGTTGATGTCTGGTAAAGTACCCTTCACATTTGACTGTGAAACACTTGTTGGTACATTCAATACGCTACAAAAATGTTTGGGAGTTTCTCAAAGGCTCCATGTCATATTTTTGTTATATATGGCTGTTTTTTTTTGTTTTTTTTTTACCATTTATATGTAAAAAATAATATAAAAAGACACCACCTCAACATACAGTGCATGCAAGAGCATTCATGATGTATCTTGCTAACAGGCAGACAAACGTATGCACAAACACAGATGAGCAATTGCATGATCGCCCACCTTTCATATCGATGGGCGATGAAGATGAATACAAAACTCTGATGAGTTTGTGTGCTCTGCAGGCAGCTAAAACCATTTCATGCTAACATTTTGGATATTTTTTATGGAAGAAAACTGATGGAAATGGTGGAAAAAGTATTTAAAAATACATATTTTGTGAATAAAATTTGCCTAAATATGTATAATTGTGTTACTGTGGATTTTTAAGTGCCCGCAAAGACTACGCCCCCTGCGCTGCATTGCTGAAAACACATCCAACCCCTCCAATGTTACTAATAGATGCAGGAATACAATTGGACCCCTGTGAACAATTAAAGTCCAGGCTTGTTCTACAATGTATCTGAAGTGCAGCATAGTACAGTGACACTTCACAAAAACAACAACAAGAGAGGAAACACAAGTGACGTTTGGAACCAGAAACAGGAAGCAAACAGGAAATAACTTCAAGCCGCTGTAACAAGTTTGGGTTCTGTCCAATCACAAGTAAAAGCTCTTGTCTTTTCTGGAAAGTGGGATTTAGTGGCGATTTTCTGTTTGAGAAACAATGAAGACCTGTAAAACAAAACAAGTTGTGTTTGGCACTTAAGGGCCACCGTATCACAAAAACCTCTGCCATTTGCAGTTTCAAAGGAGCCATCTCCTAAAAAAGAAAACATGCACACGAAGAGGAAAAAGCAGGAAAATCTGAGTAAATAATGGCTTTGATTTACAAATGTTGATTTAGCAGCGATAGAGAATAAATACAAAAAAGCAGAAAGTACATTGTAAAAAAAAAAGTTTTTACAAAAAAAAAAAAGAACTGGCAGCTGTGGTTAGAATAAATCTGTTAAAAACACTGTGAACTTGTAAACAGTTTTATAGACTGAGCTGTTTTATGTACAATTTACAGGTTGTTCTGTAAATCTAAACCTATTTTAATGTACTTTTTACAATTTTTATGTAAAAATACATTTAAAGGAGCACCTTTTTGCAGGTTTTCTTTTGGTAAAGTACATTTAGAACATATTAAAATATTTTAATCTGATGAATTAGCATGAATTTGGTGCTGTTATACAAACTATCTCAGTAAAATTTACACATAAATGTTGTTGAAATTGCATCTGAATACAATACGTAGTATTTTTGTAAACTGTCATTCATTCATTCAACCTTTATTCATACTAGTCTCATTGAGTCAGGAGGACTCATTTACTCTAGAGACACGGTCACCTGGTGTTTGGGTGTTCAGACATTTTTGTAAGAAAAATAAAATGATTTATCAAATTTTGCAATAAATGTTTTCAGAATAAACACCAGCCCAAACTGAAGCTTTCACTGAGAGGAAAATGTAATTACCAGAAGGGCTGGAAGGCAGTGATGTTTCAGTCCAGGTCTGCAAAAGTTATCATTGATTTGAAGCTCTCGACCTTGACCTCTCTAAGTGGCTTTAAGAATCTGTTGGACTCCTGGCAGGGACCAATGCAGACATGTTCCTGTTTTTAGTTTTATACATTTGTCTCGGAATCTAGCAGTTTTTTTTTTTTTTGGTTTTGTTACCTTTTTCCTTTTAGCCATCCTATTTGTTTAAAAACAAAACCAAAAAAAAAAAAAAAACTGTAGTATGAGTTTTTATAACTGCTTATTGTTGTTGCTGTTGTCCATTGTTGTCATCTTTCTTTGTTGAAATCAGGTCTCTCTTGTAAATGAGTCCTCGAGGCTCAATGGGATTTACCTGTATAAATAAAGGTTGATTGATCTCAAAATACTGGACAGATTTTAATAGGAGTCTTAGAAAGTAATACTAACTGTAACTTTTGGAGTCAGATGAGAACAAGATGGCCTCCACAGTTAATCATCATTAGCAAATAGAAATACATCTATCTGATGAAGTCCTTCGGATGAAAGATAAAACGTTTTCTTCCAAAACAGAAACTGTCCAGGTGACATGAGTGAAGTTTTTCTGATTTATTTACCTGGATGACTGAGCCTACTTACTCTTTTTGTTTTTAACCATTTTGGCCAGGTTGTCCTCAGGCTGGTTCGGTGGCCATTTTGCCTATGACATTTGATTGTTATGCACTGATTATCATTTGTTTTAGACTGATGGTCCTCCATTTTACATGTGAAGCCAGACTGGTTTAAAACATAACAAGGTGCTTTAATACAACACATCCTGTTGGCAGGCCTCAGACTGATGAAGTCCTTTGGATGAAGGATGAAACATTTTCTTCCAAAAAAGAAACTGTCCAGATGACATGATTTAACTTTTTTTTTTTTATCTATCTCAGTCACTTTTACAGACATTGAGCTCAAGTCTGATGTGGCTGAGAGTCAACCCTAACACACAGAGAGTAGGCCGCAGATGCAGCTGATCAACATTTCAAGGCAGAAATGGTTTGTCAATTAAATATACCAACCTCTGACAGATAAATCAGCTGGTGCAGGACCTGCTCATTACCAGTGATTTAATCAACGAAGAAGCAGCTTCTGGTGTTAAAATGAATGAAAGTGATGCAAAAAAAAGATACTCTGTATTGAAACATTCAAAACGAGGATCAAAACCGGATGTCTGCACGGCCAACAGTGTTAATGTCTTTTATCAATTAGCAGCATGAGGGAGCAGGACCTGCTCCTCCTGCCTCCTCATTGGTCAGGAGGCGTTAAGCGCTCCCATATAAACCTATCTGTCATGCAAGTCCGAGGCGCAGAGAGAACAGTGGAGAGAAATCACCGACTTCTTCTCCTCCAGTCAGCCTGTCAGAAGGAGCCCACCCCCCTCTCGCTCTCTCACCCCCCCTCCATCCACACATGAAGCCCTCACAAAGCAGCAGGAAGTGTCTCTGTGCGTTCAGTTGCTGTGGGAGCTCCTGCGCTGAGAGGACGATGCTCTGGAGGACCGGACTTTTGCTCCTGATGGTGCTGAACGCATCTGCATACGAACTGGATCAGAACGAGTCCTATGCGCCCAGGAGGGCACGCTTCTCTGTCAGCAGCCCTTGTAAGTACTGCGCCCGCTCCCAGTCAGTGCCCCCACCCCCACCCCCCTTTCTCTTTTATTTAATTATTCTCTATGAATTAAATCTTACCTTTGCTCTTGTGGAGGTTGCCCCCCCCCCCTCCCCGTCATTGTGCTGGCCTATGCAGGCGTTTCTGTGTGGATGCGCGCGCTGTCTCCTGCAGGCAACAGATGAGCACGGAGCTTGGTGCTGCTGACACCTGAGCGCACTGCTGCATGCATAGGTCCCACTGATCAGCATCTTGCTGTACTTTAGGAGCTGTGTGTGTGTGCGGGGGGGGGGGGGGGGGG
>NC_056505.1:26070442-26084719 GCF_014905685.2 Nematolebias whitei | reverse complement strand
TTTGAAGTAAGAAAAAAAAAAAAAAAGAAGTGGGTTGCTGTACTGTTTGCTTTCTTTTTGTTAGTTGACTTTTCTTATCTGGTAATAAGATAAGAAAGCCTAAGTGAAAATGTATTTGTAAATATCATTGCAAAGCATGCCCCCCCCCCCCCTTTTTATTTATTTTTTTGCTTTGACACAGATAAAAAGCAGTTGGAGGGATGCTCATTCCCTTCTGCAGAAACTGCTTCATCATCACAAGATTAGCAGCTCACTCTGGAGCGTCCCTGAATGACAGACTTCATCTGACTGTTCGGGTCAGCAAAGGGCCCCCAGATTCCAGAGACTGTCTCCTCTGTGACATTTCTGTTAATGGCTGTTGTGTTGAGCCGGGCTGACCTCCATGGCAGCGGATAAAGATTCAGAAAAGCCAACCTTCTATGCTGATTTCCAGATTATGTCATATAGCTTTGGTTATGGTATAAAAAATTAGACTGCTGCACAGACTTTGAGCTGTGTTTCTGTAATGATGCCCAAAATCTGTTTATGGATCTAAAGACTGATTGTTTCTTCAGGGTTTTTGGTTTTTAAAGATCTATACTATTCCATTTGTCTGACTCTCTGGAAATGACAATTATGTGCTTGGATTGATTCTGGCTGTCAGGTCTCGGTAAAGATTTGAAAGTGTGTGTGTGTGTGTGTGTGTGCAAAGGGTGTATTTTTGCATCTCTTGTTGGCATGCCAACAATGTTCAGCAAACTCTTTGGTATTTCTGGTGCTGTTCATCTATAAAGAACCGAACAGTAGAATATAAGCCACTGCCAAGAGAGGAGTGCAGTTGTGCCAAATTCTGTGTGAGTTTCTTGGAGCTATAAGTTGTCCAAACTCAAGTCAAGTCACTGCTGGTCATGAGAGACTGTGTGTCTTTATGTGAATCACCAAAGTATGAAACATCTTCTTTTGTTCACTGCATGTTTTGTAGCCGAATCCCTGGCAACCCTTGAGTAAATGAGCCCAGTGAGTGTGCAGTGACGCCCAGTGTTGGCTCCCATGCTGATGGTTCATTCTCTGTGCACACAGCAGATGTGGCACGCTGTCTCAACAGTGCCCTCCAAGTTGGCTGCGGAGCCTTCGCCTGCCTGGAGAACTCAACTTGTGACACAGATGGTTTGCATGACATCTGCAAGTCCTTCCTGTACAGTGCTGCTAAATTTGACACTCAGGTACACGCTTTGATTTCCTATTTAATTCTGTGGGTTGGGTAGGGTTACATGGGTGTAACTACCAGGGCGAGAATGTATGAAGCGCTGCTGTTTTCTTTACAGGGTAAAGCGTTTGTAAAGGAGAGCCTAAAGTGCATTGCCAATGGCATTACCTCCAAGGCATTCCCAACCATCCGTCGCTGCTCCACCTTCCAAAGAATGATATCCGACGTCCAAGAGGAGTGTTACAGCAAGCTGGACATCTGCACCGTGGCCCAAACTAATCCGGATGCTATCGGTGAAGTGGCACAGCTGCCGAGCCATTTCCCCAATAGGTGAGCGCCTCTCAAACGCCATTCAACAGATTCTTGTTCGTTGTCTGCTCCGAGCCGAAGAGGAGAGAATGCTGCGCATTCACAGAGAAGCGAGCAAATTAGAAGTAATTCTTTTAGTTTCCTTCTGAACAATTTTCTGTTCAGTGGGTAAAAAATTAAACAGGAAAATCAAGTCTGAATGTTTGTGTTCCTTTTTGCTGATGGGATTGCAGTTTGGGAGTGGACACGAAAGGAATGGAGGGTGGAGCGTTGTAATAACTACAGCTACAGTTTGGTTACTCCCATATGCATGACATCAGACGCTTTCATTTGTGCCTTCTCAAAATGCTGCGTGTTTTGTTCCTTCAGGTCGCAGGCTGCTGAAAGTGTGATTGTTTGTTGCCACAGATTTTATGGGAAGCTGCTGCAGAGCCTGATGGACTGTGATGAGGACACGGTGGATCGCATCAGGACCAGCGTGGTGTCACGTCTGGGCCCTGAGATGACCATGCTCATCCAGCTGCTGCAGAACAAGCCCTGCCCGTCCACTGCTGTGGCTGCAGCCGCCGCCATCCCGACTGGCGTGGAGGGCCGTGGGAGCTGGCGCTGGTCAGCGGGACCCAATATGTACAAGATCCAGCCTAATCTGCGAAACAGAGACTCTGCCACTCATTTAGGCAAGAAGCGCTCCGCCAGTGACAACTCTTAACTTCTATTCCAATTTAAACAAACGAAGCTCCACACACTTTTCTCAAAACATCATGAAAGTTCGCCTATTCCCAATGGGTGCATACCCAACCCTGGGATAGACTAAAAGTTACTGTAACACAAACCTCTAGGGAATACCAGACAGCCCATGGAGTTTATATCAGTTTGATTGTTGTTATATTATATATCCTACATGTTAGGCTTGAGAGAAGCCCCTTTCCATTAATTGTTTTTAAATATGTCTCCTCACAAGTCAGTGTTGAACATGTGGCCGTTGCATTTGAGCAACATCGTCCCGGTCACCTATTTTCATGTCCTCCAACAAAAAAAAAGTCCTCAACAAGCTTTTTGATGCTTAGTTTAAAAAAGAAAAGACAAAATAATTCATCATAATGGCTTGTGCCATTAGAGCACATGGATTAAAAGACAAAAAAAGTTCATATTTTTTCGTGAATATGAGTCAGTAGTTTGACTATTGTTGGTCATTTGGAGGAATTATTGGTTAATTTAGGTAATTATTGGTAGATGTATCTAATGTTTCTGCACTGAGACCAGCCAGTTGTATGCATGAGAAAAGACTGTAATAGCACTAACATAAACCTTAAATGTACTGTAAACTAACTTAGACAGCCATAGATAGCCCTCTGAAAGAGTGCTCATATGTGAGTGAGGTCTTTAGGATTTCATGGGAAGTTTCCTTAAACAGACCAAAAAAACTAAACTCTTCAGTCTGCCCTGAATGCTACTCACAAAAACTATCGAAATGGTGTAGAGCAATAGCACTTAGATTTTATGTTTTGTTTTCTGCTGGCAGGTAAAGTCATGGTCATAGGTTTCACTATATAATTCTGTACAGAAGGATTGTCCAGGTCATGGCCATGTGTACCAGGAAAAAGTCCTTTTGTTGCATATTTTATATCCAGACACTTGCAACGCATCAGACTGTTGAGCTGTTCAGTATACGTGGGACCAGTACATTTGGATCCATGCTCTTAACTGAGTGTGAAGCGTTTGTGTGTGTGTGTGTGTGTGTGTACGAGTGTTGTGTTGTGTGTGTGCGTAGCTGAAAAACATGCTCACCAATGAGACGTCAATCTCTGAGGTGAGTCATGTGACATACACGCTGACTTTTTTGTATCAAGATAGAGAATGAATATTTAAAATAACAAAACAAAAAAGAAAGCCTTGTTGGAACGATATTTATTTTCCTACTATATTATTTAATTCTTTTTTTATTATGTTGGTGTATTATTATAGTTTGAGTTAGTATACAGGTTTCAAAAAGAAAATCAGTTTTAGTCAGAACTCCTATTTGAACATGAGCTCTATGCCAAAAACAATCCAGTGACTGAATGGGACCCATGTCATGACTCTGTGCTGGCCATAGGGGAACACGATTGGTCATTCACGTCAGGTGATCTCATTTATGGGCGTTACAAGAGAAAATAATGTTTGCAGCTGCTTGAAGGCTGATCGAGTTGGTAAAACAAACACCAGTGTGACCAGTCCTTTTGGCAGACTTTTGATGGCTTAGCAACAACAATTTAATTAGCTGAATTTGGTTTTGGGTAATTAATAACAAAAAATTGTCCATAGATGTGAGTGAGAGTGTCTCATTTGTCTATATGTCATCCTGTGATGGACTTGTGGCCTGTCCAGGGTCAACCCTGACTCTCGCACAGTGACTGCTGGAGATACATAGTTAAAGATAATGGATGGATGGATCTGGTTACTTTGGATTTGTTTGCTCCTGGTTGATCACTTCTTTAGATTCACTTGAAACGACTGTAGCTGTCCATCTTTGCATCCAAAACTCCCATTAGATCTTCTCTGCTGAGCAGTTCTTCTTCACAGGAAGACAATCAGAATCACTACTTCAAGACTGAGCCATGCAGGCACTGAGAGGGGTCTTCATGCTGGTGTTTGTTTCATGACGGTTTGGCAGAAGAAACCATAGACTGTATTTATGTAGATCTTCGGACCGAGCCCTGAAGTTAAAGCCAGAATGGACTGGTTTCTCTGTAAACTGGCATCAGTACAAGCTTTAGGTCACGCCACCTTTATATGAACCAACAGAACATTGTTCTTGGTAAAAACTGGTTTCAGGGCAGCTTCTGCAAACCAGCGCCTGTTGGCTACAATTCCTAACAAAATAAGCAGGGACACTTGGTTTTGTTGCATAAACAATCTATAAACCTAAAGAGACAATAAATATCTTATGTTGATTAAGAGCAGAGTACGTTGAGTACCTTAAAAAGTAAATTATGTATGTTTGTGTGCATTGAAAATGCAGCACAGAGGAGGACTTTGAGTCAGTGACCAGCTTTGGTTTAAAACTTCCCATACTTCAAAAACTGGAACAAATTGGTTTAATCAGAACAATTTTATAAAAGCAACAACAACAACACTGTAACCATTAAAAAAAAAAAAAAGATTTATTTATTTATTTACACTTTGACTTAATGAAAAGAAAAGAATGTCAACTCTTAAAGATAAATATCCTGGTTTATAGAGCGAAGCTTGAAAGGGGAAACATGTTCCCCCGCTCTCTCAGCTGAAGAGCTACGTTAAGAATTCCAAACTATGCAATAATCACACGCGAAGGTTTCACAGCAACACAGAAACTGACCTTCATGTCTTTCAGTGCCAGATGATGCTGTATAGAGTTAAGACGCAGCGTGCGCGCTCTCACAGTGTGAAGGCACTGCTCCTCTGTAACGCTTTCTGTTTCTGAGTTTCTTCTGTTCCAGGAATGACGATAATTTCTTTTGTGTCATGCTGTGCAGACGGAGTGACGTTCTGAAGAAATTTCTTGGAAAGTCAACAGTTATTATGACACTGTAATATACGCTAGCTTACGGTTTATTTTGAATATGCACTTTGCATTTTAACCACTATAAAGGGCATTGAAACATTCAGCACGTGTGCAACAGAGGCTTATTTTATCTACCCTGTTAATGGAGATGAGTTAGAATATTTAGCATCCTGAAGGGTCAGGGCTTCTTCATGTAATATCAATACATACGTCTGCATCCTTGTTGTCTGTAGGTATATCCAAAACCCAACAGCTGCTGCTAAAACTACCCTGTATGATGCTGTACGGTTGCCCCCTCTGCTGATTTGTCAACACGATGAGCTCAGCATCCATCTACATTTACACATTTCTCGTGGTGTCTTCATATTTATTTCTCCATGAACATTCTACATGTCGATTATCTTTTGGCAATGGCAAACAGACTGTTCCTCACCAAGTAAAATGTAATGGAAATTTTAGAGAATGTACCTGTAACATGAATGTCTCTTACAGCAAGGCTGTGGCCCATGAAGGCTTTTAGGAAAACCAGAAGGGATGAAAGTATTTTGATTTCTTTCTGCTTTAGATTTAAATCCAGGTATTGGGTGCTTGAGGTTGGTACAGGAGTTTTGGATAAATTGACCCACGGTGAGTTCTTTCTTTCTTTAAGACTGTTCTTGTTTCAGCGCAAGACTAAAACCTCTCTCACTTCTGGCACTTCATGGTACTCTTTCCCCTCAAGACTTGAAATAGACTGATAAATGTTGTCGTGCTTAAAATCAAAAAGCTTCAGTGACTAGTAAAGTTCGTCTTGTTTTCATATATAAAAGATGGTTATTTTACTATCAGATTCAGAATCTTGTTGCAGATTATAGTATATTAACTGAAACTCTTGATACAAATGCTATGTAACGCATGATTGACCCTTGTGAATCACTTGCACTTTAAAATATACCCATACACATACATGCCCACACTGTGTATATGTTTGGGTTTTTCCTCTGTACTGAAAAGTCATGAAAGATACAAGTGCATCAATTGTGTGTCTTTTGCTGATAAAGAAATAAAATATTTCTCAAATGTGGCACATTGTGTGAAATATGATTTGCTCTACCTTTATTTTATTTTTTTTATTTTGGGGTCAGATTTGCCCAAAGTTGCATACTTGATAGTGTGTTGGAAAGAAACCTTCAACTGATTGTTGAACCTCGGATTGAGGAGGAGCTGTGCGGCCTTTGTTCAGGTTGTGAAACAGCGGACCAGATCTTTATCCTCGCAGGGTTGTTGAGGCGTCATGGGAGTTTCACTGTCCAGTTCTCAGGTGTTTTGCAAACCTGGAGGTTGATTACAATCAAGGCAAAGTGTTCATGTTCCTGGCCCATCTACCATCCTTCACTGATAGTCTTGAGATCTGAATCCTGAGGGAAACAAAGCAGCCAAAATAAGCTTTGCTGTAAAGTGGGCTTTCTCAGGAGAGGAGCTCAGCCATCCACAGGGAGCTCTGAGAGTCACTGCTCCTCTGCATCAGAAGGAATCACCTGAGGTGATTTGGGCGTCTGACTAGGATGCCTGCAAGTCACCGCTCTATGAAGGGGTTTTCAGCACCCAGGAGACCCAGAACTCACTACAGGGTTTCTATACTGTATTTTCTCTGGAGATGCCTCACGATCAGGATTGTTGCTTGAGAAAACAGTGTCTCCTTGACATGCTGCCTCTGTAACCCAATGTCAGAGAACTGACTGAAGGAGTAATAATCTGATGCAAATGTAATGCAATTTAAAAGTCAATAAAATAATCTTCACCAGAACCGTAATTACATTTTTGAGATTTGAGGTGTTTAAAAATGGCTGTACAGTAGTCCCTCGCTAATTCATGGTTCGGTTATCGTGGACTCGATCTATCGCGGCTTTTCAAAATAAGATTGGACATGACATACAATTGGCTGATTGATGGATGAGCTGCACAATCGGCATGGAATTTTTATTTTAAATAAATTGTTTTTTTATTATTTACCTGCTGCGCATTTGGGGAGCCCATACTGCAGGATAAACTTCCTGCTGCTGCTGATCAGCTGTTCTACGTGCAGAGCTAATAAGTGGGCGTGGCCAAGAGCGCTTGCCGGTGGCAAAGAGCAGAGGAGGCAGGGAGCTGATTTCATGATATGCTGTGCTCTTTTAGAGCATTTAGAGTTTAAAAACATTGTTTAGAATATTGCAAGAAACTAGCCACTAGGGAGCACAAGCCATTGTATCTCTTGTGCCGGTCCCAAGCCCGGGTAAATGGTGAGGGTTGTGTCAGGAATGGCATCCAATGTAAAACACTTTTGCCAAAACTATAATGCGAGTTCATCAAAGCGAAACCATACCAGATCGGTCGAGGCCCGGGTTGACAATGACCACCACCGGTGCTGTTGACAAACAGGGTGCCGGTGGAAATTGTGCTACTGTTAGTCGAAGACCACGAGGAGGGAAACGTGTCAGGAGACAGAGGGAGAAGAGGAAAGTGAAGAATGTAAGACTGAGGGGGACATCTCTAAATGTGGGGACAATGACAGGCAAAGGTAGAGAGCTGGCTGACATGATGCAGAGAAGAAAGGTAGATATTTTATGTGTCCAAGAGACCAAGTGGAAGCGTAGCAATGCTCGCAGCATTGGAGCAGGGTTCAAACTGTTTTACCATGGTGTTGATAGAAAGAGAAATGGAGTAGGGGTGAGCCTCAAGGAGTAGTTGGCAAAGAATGTAGTAGAGGTGAAGAGAGTGTCAGATAGGGTGATGTGCCTGAAGGTATAGTAGAAGGTCTAATGCTAAACATTGTCAGTGGTTATGCTCCACATGTTGGATGTGATGAGGAGGAGAAAGATACATTTTGGAAAGATCTGGATGAAGTCATAGAGAGTATTCCCAGGGAGGAGGGAATGGTGATCGGAGCAGACCTGAATGGACATGTTGGTGAAGGAAACATAGGGGATGAGAAAGTGATGGGTAGGTTTGGTGTCAATGCAAGAAACCATGAAAAACGGATGGTGGTGGATTTTGCCAAGAGAATGGAAATGGCTATAGTCAATAATAGGAATGTGCGATATGGCATAAAATTCATATCACGATATGTACTGTGAAGGGTGGCGATAACGATATATATCGCGATATGTTTTTGGTATAAAACTTGCAATAGGAATTTAAAAAAGCATAGGGTGTCCTTTTGCCATCATATATTTTGAATTAAGAAAATTCCACAACTAGGTCCAGAGAGTTTTTAAATAATAAACAAATCAAGTATTGGGCTTCTTTCTTGTAGTGCAAAACAGTGAAAAAATATCAAATTTAGTTTTAGCCATATGTTTTAAACAAAATAATATGTTGTTAACGCTTAACAGTTTTCAGTCTTCTCACTTAAGAAATGAACAGCAACAGAGCATCATTTTACACTGAAACACTTCACCCTCCAACCCTCTAGTTGGCGCCTCCTTCCGCTTTAAGGAGAGTTGACACAAAATGAGTCTGTGGCTTTGACCAGAGGGTCTCCAGTAAAATCACACAACACAGCATTATTTTCACAGATCAGAGAGCAGGTTTCTCTAAAGCTGACCGACGTTTACTTTAACTTTCGACCAAAAAAAAAAAAACTTTTGATGGAACACAGCGTTTTGCGCATGCGTCCGAATACGGCAACACTACGGCAAGCCGGCTGTAGTTAGCTTGTGGCTTCGCTACTTAGCTCTCAAAGAAAAGACTTTAACACCACTTGCGCACAGTTTTCAACTCAAAAAAAGTAACGATTAAATCTGACAACTCTGATTTTACATCAGACACAGCATTACTCTGGTTAGCCGGTAGAAGTCAGATCTCTATCGTAGGCTAAATTTCTATCGTTTCTACCGTGTACCGTTTATATCATGCATTCCTAGTCAATACCTATTTCCAAAAGAGGGAGGAACATAGAGTGACCTATAAGAGTGGAGGAAGGAGTACACAGGTCGACTACATTCTGTGTATAAGAGGAAACCTGAGGGAGATTGGGGACTGTAAGGTTGTAGCAGGGGAGAGTGTGGCTAGACAGCATCGGATGGTTGTGTGTAGAATGACTGTTGTTGTGAAGAAGAGAAAGAGTAAAATCAGAGAAGAAGACCAAATGGTGGAAGCTGAAGAAGGAAGAATGGTGTAAGAAATTCAGAGAGGAGCTGTTAAAGGCTCTGGGTAGTAAGAAAGTTTCCAAATGACTGGGTTACTACAACAACAGTAATTAGAGAGACAGATAGGAAGGTATTTGGTGTGTCATCTGGACAGATAATGGATGATAAGGAAACCTGGTGGTGGAATAGTGAAGTGCAGGACGCCGATCAAAGAAAGAGATTAGCCAAGAAGAAATATGACAGTGAGAGGACTGAAAAGAGGAGACAGGAAAATAAGGAGATGGGACGTAGAGCAAAGAGGGAAGTAGCTAAGGCAAAGCAGAGGGCATACTGTTAAAGACAAGAGCTGGCTGCAGGCCACCAGACCAGGAAACCTCCCACCAGCCCACGTCTCTTCCCCCAGCTCAGACCTCTCTCAGAAGTGGCAATCCAAAATATCAATAAATCAAGGAAACATCAATTTAGTTTTATCAATTATATTAAAACAAGGCAGGAAAATGATACAGTTTACAGCGCTGGCTTTCCAGAGACAGTTCGACACGAGCAGCAACCGGAAGGGCCGATGTCCCGTGTCATTACTCATTTATAGGGCCTAGACTCCTCCTTCGCAGAAGGGGAGCTCAACTTGTCAGTGTATGAGGGGGCGTGACTAAGTGTGTCCTCAATGGATCTTATGTGGTTATGCGTGAAAGGAAATATGAGACGGTGCTTCAAAAGCCTTCCTACGTGATATAGCAAGCAGAAATAAACTATTCCTTGATGGATATTGAATCTCTGGGAGACTCTTTTTAGAGTTGCTGGCCCAGTTTAACCCAGTCAGAATCGGGTCATAATTTCATTATAATCCCGTCTCTGAGCAGATCAAAACCATAGGACCAGTCTAAAAATATCTTAACAGTACAATGAGTTATATGGGAGACTGGACACTAAAGAGAGTGAGAAGGTCTTGTACCGATTGGCAAGACAGAGCGATCAGGCTGGAAAGGATGGGCAGCATGTTAGGCTTATTAAAGATAGGAATGTCAATGTTCTAACAAGTGAGAAGAGTGTGACGGGAAAATGGAAGGAGTACTTTGAGGAGCTAATGAATGAAGAGAATGAAAGAGAAAGATGAGTAGAGGTTATAGAAACTGTGGACCAGGAAGTGGGAAAGATTAGTGAGGGTGAAGTCCGGAAAGCTCTGAAAAGAATGAAGAAGGGAAAGGCAGTAGGACCTGATGACATACCAATGGAGGTTTGGAAATGTCTTGGAGAGATGGCAGTGAGGTTTTTGACTCAAATATTCAATGGCATATATGAGGGTGAGAAAATGCCTCAGGAATGGAGAAGAAGTGTGCTGGTGCCCATTTTTAAGAACAAGGGTGATGTACAGAGTAGTAGCCACTACAGGGGAATTAAGTTGATGAGCCACACGATGAAGATCTGGGAGAGTGTTGTGGAAGCAAGACTTAGACGAGAGGTGACTATCTGTGAGCAGCAGTATGGTTTCATGCCAAGAAAGAGCACCACAGATGTCATCTTTGCTTTGAGAATGCTGATGGAGAAGTACAGAGAGGGTCAGAAAGAACTCCATTGTGTCTTTGTGGATTTAGAAAAATCGTATGACAGAGTGCCAAGAGAGGAGGTGTGGTATTGCATGAGGAAATCTGAAGTGGCAGAAAAGTATGTTAGACTGGTACAGGACATGTATGAGGACAGCAGGACAGTGGTGAGATGTGCTGTAGGAGTGACAGATAGCTTCAAGGTGGAGGTGGGATTGCATCAAGGATCGGCTCTGAGCCCCTTCTTGTTTGCTCTGGTGATGGACTGACTAACAGATGAGGTCAGGCAAGAATCCCCATGGACGATAATGTTTGCAGATGACATTGTGATGTGTGGTGAGAACAGGGAACAGGTGGAAGAGAACTTGGAGAGGAGGAGGTATGCACTTGAAAGAAGAGGAATGAAAGTCAGCCGTAGTAAGACAGAGTCCATGTGTGTGAATGAGAGGGAGGCCGGTGGAACAGTGAGGCTACAAGGAGCAGAGGTCACAAAGGTGCAGGACTTCAAGTACTTGGGGTCCACTGTCCAGGAAAATGTGGAATGTGATAAAGAAGTGAAAAAGAGAGTCCAGGCAGGATGGAGTGGATGGAGAAAAGTTTCAGGAGTGATTTATGACAAAAAGGTGTCAGCAAAGGTCAAAGGAAAAGTTTACAAGACAATGGTGAGATCAGCTATATTGTATGGTCTGGAGACAGTGGCATTGACAAAAAGACAGGAGAAAGAACTGGAAGTGGCAGAAACAAAGATGCTAGGGTTCTCCTTAGGAGTGACAAGACTGAATAAGATTAGGAATGAGATCATCAGAGGTACAGCACAGGTTGAACAACTGGGAGATAAAGTTAGGGAGGTCAGACTGAGATGGTTTGGACATGTCAAGAGGAGGGACTGTGGTTATATTGGTATAAGGATGTTAGATATGCAGCTGCCAGGAAAAAGACAAAGAGGAAGGCCAAAGATGAGATATATGGATGCAGTTAGAGAGGACATGAAGGTAGATGGAGTGAGGACAGAGGATGCAGAGGACAGAGTGAGGTGGAGGAGGATGACTCGCTGTGGCGACCTCTGAAGAGAGCAAGGCCGAAAGAATAAGAAGAAGTTTAGAATATTGCGAGAGTGTGGGAAGGGTTGAAAATGCCTTTACACACACACACACACACACACACACACACACATAAATATATATACTATATATATATACTACATTGTCAAAAGTATTCACTCACTTGCCGTAACTTACATATGAGCTTAAGTGACATCCCATTCCTAATCCATAGGGTTCAATATGACGTTGGTCCACCCTTTGCAGCTAGAACAGCTTCATCTCTTCTGGGAAGGCTATCCACAAGGTTTAGGAGTGTGTTTATGAGATTTTTGACCATTCTTCCAGAAGCGCATTTGTGAGGTCACATACTGATATTGGACGAGAAGGCCTGGCTCTCAGTCTACGCTCTCATTCACCCCAAAGGTGTTCTATTGGGTTGAGGTCAGGACTCTGTGCAGGCCAGTCAAGTTCATCCACAACAGACTCTGCCATCCATGTCTTTATGGACCTTGCTTTGTGCACTGGTGCACAGTCATGTTGGAAGAGGAAAGGTTCCAGCTACAAACTGTTCCCACAAAGTTGGGAGCATGGAATTGTCCAAAATGTCTTGGTATGCTGAAGCAGTCAGAGTTCCTTTCACTGGAACTAAGGGGCCAAGCCCAGCTCCTGGAAAACAACCCCACACCTTAATCCCCCCTCCACCAAACTTTATACTTAGCACAATGCAGTCAGACAAGTAACGTTCTCCTGGCAACTGCCAAACCCAGACTCATCCATCAGATTGCCAGATGGAGAAGCGCTTTACACCACTGCATCTGATGCTTTGCATTGCACTTGGTGATGTATGGCTTGGATGAAGTTGTTCGACCATGGAAACCCATTCCATGAAGCTCTCTGCGCACTGTTCTTGAGCTAATCTGAAGGCCACATGAAGTTTGGAGGTCTGTAGTGTTTGACTGCAGAAAGTTGGCGATCTCTTCACACTATGCGCTTCAGCATCTGCTGACCCCGCTCCGTCAATTTACGTGACCTACCACTTCGGTTCTGAGTTGCTGTGATTCCCAAACACTTCCATTTTCTTATAATACAGCTGACAGTTGACTGTGGAATATTTAATAATAATAATGATGATGAATTTAATTTGTAACACACTTTTCATTAACAAAAATCTCAAAGTGCTAGGAGGAGCGAGGAGCGAGGAAATTTCATGACTGGATTTGTTGCATATGTGGCATCCTACCAGTTCCACGCTGGAATTCACTGAGCTCCCGAGAGCGACCCATTCTTTCACAAATATTTGTAAAAACAGTCTGCATGCTAGGTGCTTCATTTTATACACCAGTGGCCATGGAAGTAATTGGAACACCTGATTCCGATCATTTGGATGGGTGAACAAATACTTTTGGCAATGTAGTGTGTATATATATATATATATATATATATATATATATATATATATATATATTAGGGATGCACCGATCCACTTTTTTTTTTACTTCCGATCCGATCCTGATCCCTAAATCTGGATACTGGCCAATACCGATCCAGTTCTGAAATCATCATCAATATTGATTTTATATGAGGCTGTAATAATCTCCTCTCAATTTGTACAAATATATGCATGCATGTCCAAAAAGGGCAACTTGAGGTAAGTTTTATTTATGTTGGATAAGTTTCAAAGTTAGAATTAAATTCTGCTAACACAAAACATGTTTTTATTCCTATCTTTAAAGTGGATATTAAAGTGATTAACTTAAGTGATTGTTTAAAGTTATTATTATTATTAATATTAATAATGGGCAGATTTAAGAATTTTTTTCTTCTTTCTGCACTCTTTTCATTCAATGTTTTCTTTTTGATAAATTTGTTTTGTTTATTTTGTTACTTTTAAATGAATGAATAAATTAATTACATTAAATAAAAAATATTAAATGGCTTTAAACATCTGCTAAGTTTATGGCGTAAACCAGCAGACATGGTTCTGTTTTTAGTTGTTTACCTCACTTTATAATGTAACTGCTTTCGTTTCGTTTTTTATATATATATATATGTGTATATATATATATATATATATATATATATATATATATATATATATATGTGTGTGTATATAATTTTCTTGTAATTTTCCAATCATATGTTTTTTATGATTGTCTACTGTTGTACTGATAAATATCTCCTGGAGGGTAAACTGTATCTTGGCTGCAAGTATCAAGCTGTAAAATCCTTTGTTTTCTACAAATGATAGCAAGTTGGTCATCAATTACGATGAAGTTTACAAACTTCTCGGTAAACATTCGAGCTCCGGGGCTTCAGCGATGTCTTCTTCTTGTTCACTCCGCAGCAGGCAGTCTGATTTCGGTCAGCGGTCTTATTACTCTGGGTTCATGAGACACGCCTCCATATCTCCATTCCATAGTTTGAAGCTAACATGCATCATGGATCGGAAAGCTCTGCAGGTTGGATCGGAAAAATCCGATACGTAAATGATGCTGGTATCGGAGGCCGATACAGATATCGGATTGGCCCCATCCCTTATATATATATATATATATATATATATATA
>NC_056505.1:26067313-26070342 GCF_014905685.2 Nematolebias whitei | reverse complement strand
ATATATACTAAAATAAACTACTGCTTACTACTTGTACTACTATTCCTTTGCGGTTTTCACTTATCACGGGTCTTCAGGGTACGGATCCGCCACAACAAGCGAGGGATTACTGAAACCCTGTTTGGGCTTAGCCCCTCTCCATGTTTTGCCATTAGCTCAAATTTAGATCCAAACTTGTTTCTGTTTTTACAAACGGAGGTCATTCGCAAAGCTTTCTACATCAGGTAAGATACTGACTGCTGATAATGTTATATTTTTTTTAGAACTCCACTTAAGAAAGTCTGAACTATCCCTTTACTTATCCTGGTAGTGCTACTAGTGTGATTTGCTCTTTTGCTTAATAATAATCCACAAAGTTTAAGGTTTCTTGGAAATTTGTAAAAATAAACTTTTATTTGTTATAATTTTATCTGAAAATTAGGCAGTAAGAGCGGACAATAACAACTAAAGTTGTGAACCTAAAACCTAACATAATGAACTTAAGAAAAGCTTTGGTGAACTGTAGTGCAAGATGGATGATTATTGTTTTTACATTATGCATTTGCCACCTAATGACTTAAAGAGGAATAAAGGTGCACTGGTTTGTGTTCTGTTAGCAGTCGGTTCATCTTTCTCTTATCTCTCTTCTCATTATGTTTGTCCTGGGAGGGAAATTAATACAACTGCTCCCTCTTCCTTTTAGTTAGAGCTCAGGTAGCCAGGCTCACCCTGTAGATTTGACTAAAACTAAAATAGATTATCTTTTACTTTTGCTCTGTGTAGCACAGAGTCCTGATCATCTCAGCTCTTCACATCATTCTGGTTTGTTTTCACCACAATCTCTTTCAAAAGACGACTTGTGTACCAGTAAGTTTTGCACCACATGTCCCGAAATTAACATAGCATCAAATTCTTTCCACTGAATGATGCAATGCCATAAGCCCCAATAATTAGAACAAAAATTGTTATGGTTAACCACATGCCCACAGCACATGTTACAAATCCTGCAGCACACCAAGCAGGAAGCTGAGGGACACATCCAGTGCCTCCTGATGAAAATGAACTTTCTTAAACTTAGCACAAATGAGCTGAAACTGCAAAGTGCTGTTTGGTTTGAGAGCCTGAGGAAAAAGAGGGGGCAGAGCGCAAGAGGCTCCACGAGCACTAATCTCAGTCAGAGGGAGATATAATTTCATGCCTATTTAGAGAAGAGTCCTGAAGGGTTTTTTTCAGCCGCTCTCCAGTCTCATGATAGGTGATGCAGCAGCTCTGCACACAGATTCTATCACGTCCTTCTTTAAAGAGACAATCCCTCTCAATCCATGCATAGAAAGAGCAGGATGGACAGAGCACAACACTTTTCAGCATCACTAAATGGCCTCTTTCAAACGTCTCGCATAGCTGTAGTTATGTAGTGGGCAACTTTTATAAAGCAATTTGGATGGAATTACTGCTTTCAACACGGAGGAACATCTTGTTGCCAGGAAACATTTGAGCAGAATCTTTGACCCTGACTATTCGTTTTGTTGCCTGTTGCTTGGACTGCTGCCGAGCGTATCACGGCCCTGACAATCATAACCCAGAAGAACAAAGAAAAATGACAAAATCAGAACGCCATTATGCGCATGCAATCTATACCGCCTGCTTGAGTTGTCCTTTTTGTTTTTAATCTGATGCTACTGCTTTGCTTAAACTGGTAGTAGAACTGTGCAGTGTTCGAGGCGTTCTATACACTGCTGTGGAGCACGCCTCACTGAAAAATAAACCTTCTGCAAGCGTGCAAGTGCATCAAATAAATCTGCATGCAGCCTTTGCAAATGTGAGCAGCTCCTGCGTACATTTCTTGCAGACGTGCATGCAGAAAATAAACTCTTCTGCACAGTTTTACGGAGCGCTTTCCCTACAGGTGACCCTGAACTCAATGGTCACAGCAGTTCCAATACGCAGGCGAGCAAAAAGACCCGCTACAGTTTGTCATTGTTTTAACCTTTTGATCAAATTCTGCGGGAGGAAAGCAATGTATTCATAGTGCATGCAAAGTGGCAGCAATTTGACGGGGGGGGGGGGGGGAATGAACAATGCACTGCGGTTAGTGCGGTACAGCAATTACTTCTTCCTTCTCCCAGTGTGTTTTATATTCATTATGTCCTCCTCTTTCCCATGAAACTTGTGGCATATTCATCAGCACTGTGACAAATTAGATGTGCAGTGAAATGGATTATGACTGAGAGCAGTGGAAGATTAGATCCACTTCAATCTTACCCAGCAATCACTATCCCTTCATTTCTGTGGGGAAATACCCGAGGACAGGAAAGAAAATTAGATCAAATTTTACTGAAGAAAGAGCTGGAGTGGCAGGGAAGAGAGAGGAAACCCAGCTTCTTTTTGTCATTTCTGCCAAAGCATCTGCCTCAAAAAGCATTTGTCTTGGAGTCAGTTCTGGATAGGCCCAGAACACATACGACTGAAACTACATCCATTTTCACAAAGGAAGGAAAAGTCTGTTTTTGTCTTTGAGATTGATTGAGCCAAACGTGCAACATATTCAGTCACTTCACAGACAAAATGCTCTTAAGAACCCTCAACTGCATGTTTATCTCCTGATGGTTGTTATCCTCGGCTGCATTATTGCCTGTGTGTGAGACCTGGAGGAAACACCTACACACGACTGAACCACAGTTTTTAACCTCACAAGGACGATGCCCTTCAGAGATGGGTTTATCTTCGATTAAAGCTGAGGTTCAGATGCACAGACTGCCTGGGTCTGGGTATGTCTCTCTGAAAAGTTTGAAAATCACAAGGTACAAATAAAAAATCACTCCAAACATTAAACGAGTAAAAAGCATGTTTGCATTTGAAACAAGGCAGCAGAGACATCTAGTGGACAAAAAGGGGTTTCATCTTGTTTTTAATTCCTTAAATTCACAATACTTCAAGTTTAATTTAATATAAAATCAAAAATCCACACGTCAGTCAACACTCTCACTGTAGTTTGTCAAGTTAAAGGCTTTTGTCTAACAGTTGTGTTTTTATTTTAATACTTCACTTGT
>NC_056505.1:26040342-26062313 GCF_014905685.2 Nematolebias whitei | reverse complement strand
GGGGTTTGAACCAAGGACCTGCTCGCTGAGAGGCAGCAGCTCTACCAGTTGCGCCACCGTGCTGCCCACGGCTTTTATTATTGATATTAATATTTTTATTTATTAAATGTTCAAAGTTTTAGTTAGCAAGAGGCTGATTTCTACGAAATGAGAGGACAGCTCCATCCAAAACTGAAAGGAGCACAAACTAAAGTGTTACAGCTAAAAAGAGAACAATTTTAGCTCGAAGCTGAAAGTACAAAAAAGTCGAGCAAAAAGCTAAAAGTCTAGCTAAATGTAGCAAAAATTAGATAACTAAAATTTAAAAGTAGCACACTGCTAGCAAAGAGTTGCAAAAAGCAGCCAAAAGCTGAAAGTAGCTAAATGTGACCTCAAAGCTAAAAATTGTAAAGGCTAGCTAATAAATAGAATAAACAAAAGGTCAGCTTAAGGCTAAACACAGCACAAGGCTAAAGGTAAAGTCACGGCAATAATTATAAAAAATAAAACTGGTACAATAATAAATAAAAGCAACAAAAAGCAGATTCAAGCAGGATATTCAAAGGACTTTTCAACTAAAATTCATATATTTTTTAATTAGTTCACAAAGTATTACTTTAAAAGAGCTCACTTCAAGCTTGGATAATTAAAAAAAAGAATAGTAAACAGTTTATTAATAATAAATGACTTGATTCATTTTATGAAGCATGTTAAGGATCAGGGGAATAAGACGTAATGAGTTCATCAATATTTTATTTATCTATTATTATTTATTGACTCTTCTTTAAGCAGGCAACTCCCTCTGAGATCACAGATCTCTTTTGCGAGGGAGATCTGGGTCTTACTGACAAACATCCTGTGCCTCTGCACAATGAATCATGTCAGAAAGGCTGATAATAAATTATGTATTTTATGAAAAACAAAATAACTACAGACTCCTTTATTGACTTTCTTATGATGTAAATCCTGATGCGTCTATTTCACCTGTTGCACGTTTCTCATTACTAAAGATTTGCCAATGTATCTTTTTATAATGTTAGACTCATTTACCTGTGTGCAACAAAAAGCAACACATCATTTCCAAATATTCTTTCTATCTTGCATACTTGCATAGTTGTCTCTGTAAATAACAAAGCAGCTGTTTGTTAATCAGGATGACACCCTCACTTAGAATAAGAGAAAGACAGAGGTTTAATGGAGCGGGGATAATAAAGTGAGCGTTCGCTGTGACCTGAAGGGAGAAAAACAGAAGTCATGAGATCCAGCAGAGTTGATTCATGATGGTCACGCAGTTTATTTGTCATCATCTGGGCTGCATGGAATGAATTATGCACTTTTTATTTATACTTTATCCACAAACATGTAGATTCAAATCAATTAGCAAAATGATGAACAGGATCTTCCAGCTGGTTTATCTCATTATGTATTAAAAGGTTAATATTTTTTTACATAGCTTGAATTATGATTTGCTCCAAGCTTGATTAATCTTAAAACCTGTCTTTGTGATTTTTGCTGAAGGGTTATTTCTCCGCGACTAACAGAACTTTCAGTCAGATCAGCAGCTCTGAGCTGATGGAGCAGCTTCTGTTTTGACTCTGGTGGTCCCAAAAGAGTGGAGGACCCTTTTCAACAAATGCAATCACAGCTTAAACGTGTCTTAAGGTGGGGAGGGGGGTGTCCTTATGCAGTGGGACAGGTCGTATCTGTCCGTGTGCTGCATCTCCGTGGACACACGTCTCGGCCTCAGTGAAGCATCTCGGCCTGGCGCCGCTGCCTCTCCACTTCCACAACATCAGGTGTAAAGTTACTGTTTGTTGTGGCCTGAGAGGACTAATAACAAGGAGGGAAAACAATAAAGCTGCTCCACACACACACACACACACACACACACACAGACACACACTGGAGCTGATTGACAAGATTTTTGGCAGCAGGAAACACATTTTTTTCACGCTGAGATTCACTTTGTACAATTTTTTTTAATGTAATAATTAGTTACTGGTAATAAGTTTAAAATGCTTTTGTCACTCCAGAAAACTTTAATGTTTTCCCTATTTAGTTATTTGTTTATTTATTTATTTATTGTTTGTTTGTTTGTTTGTTTGGAGGGGGCGACTGAATTTCTCAAAAGTCATTTTCACACATGTTCTGTTTTCTCCATCTCTTTAAAACGTTTTGTTTTTATTTATGATTTCTAGGATTTTTTTAAAATAATTTTTATGATAATAAAACAAACAAACAAACATGCCAAAGATAAAATGGGATCTAACCCCCTTGAGTGTTTACAATAAATTATTTTAACCCTTTATTTAACCGGACATCTCCCATTGAGACCACAGATCTTGAGGCCTGGGCCTGAAAGCAGCTAACATGCAACTAAATCTCATTTTAAGTTTGATATGAAAAAAGTTAACAGATTTAGAAACAGGGGAGATATTTTGCTAACAGTATGTCTGTGTGGCGCACGGCTCCTTGTTCTGAACGTCTCTGATGTGTTTGTTTCCTGCTGACACAAGATGGTGCGAGGTGTTCCTGAAAGGTGAGAAGACCTGCAGGAGCAGCGTGCGCGAGGAGGAGGGGGCGGTTGGTTGGAGTCTCAGGGGACAGATTTCTATCTCACTTGGTGCCTCAAATCATTCAGAGCCCCCCAGTCATCAGTCGGTGATCAGATCCGACCATCAGCAGCAGCAGCAGCCAGAGGTCAGGATGCACGCGGGTTCCACGACCTCCACCCCGTTTTCTGTCAAAGACATTCTGAGGCTGGACTTCCACGATGAGTATGAGAGTGATTTTCTGATGACTGATCAGGTGGTTCCGATGCATCACGATCCTCATCAGCACCATCAGCTCGCGCGCGCCGCCTCCCAAAGCGACGACTTTTACGCGTGCGAGAGGCGCCTCTGTGGGAGGCAGGAGACGCACGAGGCTCGCAGCTCGGCCGCAGGAGGAGGTGAGACGGTGCAGCCGAAATGACAATTGTTATTTTAATGAATGCAGCTCTGAGAAGAGTCAAAAGAGCCAAAAACAACCTTTGAAAAACGGTTCCAATTTTTTTTTTTGGAAACGTGTTTTTTTTTTCTCCTCCAGAATAAACGGATCAAAACAATCTGACTTAATTAACCAGATCAAAGAACTCGAGTTTATCAGGCTGTTAATTCAAACTGAACTTTTTTTTCTTTTTCTTAAAAAGACAAATAAGTTTCAAACGTCACATTATGACCTGACTTTGAACAAACGTTTGGATTTATTGTCTTTAAACTTTTAAAAATAATCAGAAGTTGTTGGAGGTTTTTTTCCCCATCAGGTGCAGAATTATGACATTTTATTTGAAGTTTATGTTTAATGCCTCTGGTTGAAAAAGAGAAACTTTTTTGTTGTTTAGTTTTGGAGATAAGCTGCCATGCTGTCTTTGTCCCTCTGTGCAGGTCTGAGGGCTCCTGGTTCTCCTCGTGACTGCAACACGGATGTAAAACCCAGAACCAGGGCGCGCAGGAGGCCCCGGGTCCTCTTCTCGCAGGCGCAGGTGTCGGAGCTGGAGCGGCGCTTCGGGCAGCAGCGCTACCTGTCCTCCCCCGAGAGAGAGCAGCTGGCGCACGCGCTCCAACTCACCTCCACACAGGTCAAAATCTGGTTCCAGAACAGAAGGTACAAGTGCAAGAGGCAGAGGCAGGACAAGTCCCTGGAGCTGGCGGGGTTCCCGGCGGCGCCGAGGCGCGTGGCGGTGCCGGTTCTGGTGCGGGACGGGCAGCTGTGCGGCGCAGCTCCGGCTCCTTATAACGTCACGGTGGGACACTTTAACGCAGCGTTTGGGTGCGGGAACAACAGCTTCTGTGGCTTCCATCACCACAATGTGTCCTCTGATGTGACTAACACCGAGGGGCTCCTGAGCCAGATCCACGCTGCCGCAGGCTGGTGATTCCAACTGTCTTCTATTTAATACCAGAGATTTCTTCTGCACACTCAAAAAAAAAAAAAAAAAGATTTTATTTTTTTTACTTTTTGGACTTCAAATAGACAAGTTTTGCATTAAAGAACAGCATCTTGCAAGAGGTTTTTGTTGTTTCATACATTTCTCTCAAAATGTTGCCCCACTCTTCAAATATCAATGTCATTTTAAAATTCGTGTTTGTTTTTACTCTTCGACTTGTGAGACCAAACTGGACCAGTCAGGATGTCTTTCATCCAGAATGGATGGAAAACATCCCAGCTGATCAGAAAGCGGTGCTGGCTTTATCAAAGGGAGCCATCCAAGAGCCTAATGGATGAAGTGACCTCTGACCTCTCAGAGCTGTTCCTCTATCAAACTGAGCTCATTATTGCCCCATTCACAAACTCCCTGATAAGACAGCAGGACCTGTCCTGTCCCCCGGCTCTGCTTAGTAAACAAACCCGCAGACAGAGAGGCTCTGCAGCTCTTGAAACACTTTCAGTCATCCTTCTGCTGGGACCTGTCACTCACCCACTGCCGAGGCCATCGCACTAAAACTCCTTCCTGCTTCATCACTCCCAACGACTAAAAACTGTCTTTACTGTTACTGACTGATGAAGGAATACGCTGCAACAACCTCCGTTTGTGTCAGCGTTAATTAATGAGAACACAAAGGGGCAGAGCTCTGCACAGATAAGAGGCTGCAGACAGAGAGGAGGCAACAGATCAGATAATACCACTGTGTGTATGGGTGTGGGGGGGTTACAAACCTTATTGTATTATGCATTAAATTAAAAATATATACATAAATCTATTGACTAATGAAAACCAGCAAGTAAAGATTATTTAAGCAACACCTTTCACAGATAAAAAATCAGCTTTGCATTAAAATACAGTACAATAAACAGGTAAGATTGTCAGAAAAAGCAACAACTGATCTGTGTAGTGAACTAGGCCT
Source organism: Nematolebias whitei (assembly GCF_014905685.2). Taxonomy (NCBI): domain Eukaryota; kingdom Metazoa; phylum Chordata; class Actinopteri; order Cyprinodontiformes; family Rivulidae; genus Nematolebias; species Nematolebias whitei. The sequence continues at coordinate 26,057,448 of NC_056505.1, read as the reverse complement.
GATGTCAAAACCTTGACCTTAGGACCATATGGGACAGAAACTGTCATTTCATTGATTTGAATCCAGAAATACAGGTTGACCCATCCTGAGACTTTCTTTCTTGAATTAATCAAGTAAAAGAAGACTACTTTCGATTATCATTACTATTTAGAAAGAAAAAGTCTTGAGCTGCTTTTTGAAAAGCTCAGCATGGTCAAAACACATTGATGCCCTGAAAGCATGCTGTCTCCTGGTTTGAAATCAGATCTAAATACCAGCAGTTTCTGGTTGGAGGACATAGAGCCTGAGTGGAAACAAGGATTAAAGTGTTCACAAATATACTCAAGAGCTTGGCTGCAAAAAGCCCTGAACGTCAACACCAATGTTTTTAAATGAAAATTAACAGTGAAGATTTTTAAACAAGATTCAAAACTTTTTTTTGTTTTTTTGTTAACAAAGCATCTGGACTTCTACTCTGGAGCTTCCCATCCAGGGAGCTTTATCGGTTTAACACTTTACGATGAGGTTCCCGAGAGGCTTCCTTTGTGCAGCTAAATTTACAAACAGGCGTCCAGCAGCAGGTGATAAAAACCATTTTTTAACAAGTTGTGTGGAGCAGCTTTGCAACATCATCAGAATAACTCCTGAGCTGCTTTGACTCGACAGCCGAGTTTACTGGTTATTGGGCAATTTGTTGTCAATTTAATCAGATTTTAACTCAAGGTACCGTAATGATTACATTTCTGATGATTAAAAACACTTGGAAATTTTTAAAGAGTAGCACATTTTTAGGCATCATCTGTGAAAATAGAGTAGGACGGGATAATAAAGGGATTACTAATGTGTCCAAAATGGAGGATGAAGAGTGAGGAAAGGATTTATCAGTTCAAGTTTATTGTCATTCACATCACATGTTGTACATGAGGTGGAACAAAATTGTGTACTCGGGGTCCCAGTTACACCCAAAAACAGCAAAAAATATAAAGTATAAAAAGGAACAGTAAGGGTCTAAGATATGCACTAAGATACAGTATATGCTAAACAAATGACAAACCGTATGCTTAAAGATCTTAGATATACTGTACACTAAACACTAATAAAATAAACAAATAATTAAAAGTAAAATAATAAGGTGTATTAAGCAAACAGCAGCTCGAACATGAGTCTGTGGTGAGCAGATGGATATGAATGAGTACAGCAGCATGGATAATCAGCAGCACAGATAATTATCACCAACTAAAGTGGCATTACAGTGATTTTACTGGTTAGAGATTCATGAGTCTTAACAGCCTCAGGGTAGAAGCTGTTCCTCAGTCTAGTGGTTCTACACTTAATGCTCCTCAACCTCCTTCCTGAGGGGAGCGGGGCAAAAAGTGTGTGTGCTGGGTGAGTGGGGTCCTTCATGATGCAGGTGGCTCTCTTCCTGCATCTAGAGGTGTAGATGTCTGTGATGGTGAGGAGGCTGACTCCAATAGTCTTTTGTGCAGCCTTCACCACTCTGCAAAGCTTTTCTTTCTGCAGCTGTGCAGCCTCCATGCCACACGTTGATGCTGGAGCACAGGATGCTCTCCACTGCACACCTGTAGAAGGAGGTGAGGACTGAGCTTCCTAGTCCAGCTCGTCTCAGCTGCCTGAGGAAGTGCCACTGGCATCTGCATCATTATACTGATGAATCAGACTGTGGTAGCGAGACGAGAAGTTGGTTTGTGTTTTAGGGACATCAGATGATTGTGGGAATTAGATGGTTTGGAATTATAGACAAAGCTCTGCTTCTTTTCCTGTTGATAATTGAAGAGATAATTAAAATCAAAATCTTTTATATGAATAATGAGGAGACTCAAATCTGTTCCAGCTGTTAACACTTACTTGCAAGTAAAGCTGTCAAATATATATATATATATATATATATATATATATATATATATATATATAAATGTAATGTTTCCTCTGAAATAAGTTCAACTAATATCTATACAAGTGTATAAATAAGATAGAACTTTATTGATCCCACAGGAAATTGTTGTGCCAGAGTTTCAGTACAAAGGAATATACGTTTCTACTCTGGTTCAAGATGGTCGCTCCTGCTTCTCCCTTTCCTCCTACTCCTGCTCTCTATGTCTCAGAGCTCCTGGTACACATCTCCCAAACGAAAAATACTATTATGGATCTGACGAGCTGGACTTTCAACGAAATCGACAAAATCTTTTCAACAAAATGACAGTGTTCTGGAGAATCCTCTGGCCCAGCTGAGACTCATGCTGAGGATGGATCAGAGATCAGCTGATGTGTCTGTCAGTCCTGTTTCAGGAGGATGATAAAGACATTTATATTTTCGATTTATGAAAGCAGGGGTTTCTGCTCTTTGGCATCGGCAGGGCTCTGTTTTATCAACTTGAAGAAGACATCGGCAGCAGTTTTGGCCATGGCAAAGCTTCTGAGTCTGTGTTTGGTACGTGCTATGAGGACTCAAAATCAGCGGATTAATGAGCTAAACAATAAGATGGAGGCGATTTGTGAGAATCACAGTCCACCTGTGGCTTCTAGGGCTCAACAGCATGTGGGATCGACCTTGAGGAGGCTCATAACACGGATCAGTGGAGTGGAATCTCATAAATGTTGCCATTTTGGACCAAGAAAGTTCCAGCAGGACTCAAGGCTGACAAGAAAAAAACTGTCTGCCTGAAGAAAATCAACAATTGTGGCTTATCTGAATCTGACTCCACCGTTTGGCCTTGGATACGAGCCGACTATCAAATTTCTCCTGGGACATGGGTAACTAGGAACAAAAGTGCCGTCTACAGCAGCCCCCCCCCCCCCACACACACACACACACACCATCTGAGAACTTCTGTTCTTCTGCAGACTTATCAGAATGGTGCCAGCTGACCAACATCTTATCAGGATATGGCTTATCTATCTGAAAGTGCTCATGGACAAATCTCAATGTCTTGACATCAAATGCATATGTAATGTGTTTATAAATGTGCTTGCTGGTAGTTTTTTTGATGTCTCAAATCATGTCCTAATAGGACAAAATGCGAAGAGATCATTTTTGTAATATCAAGTCTATCCTTATGGTTCTTACCCTTTTTTTATCGAAAAGTATTCTGATAAAGAATAAGGGGTTCAATTCAATTCAATTCAAAAATACTTTATTAATCCCAAAGGGAAATTATTTGTTGTTGTAACTCGTTATCCTCATTTCATTAAGAGATGTTATAGATACTGATGGCTGTAGACAGGAAGGATCTCTTGTAAAGGTCCATCCCACAGTGGATCCTGAGAAACTGGCTGCAGATGCTGTCCGATCCGTCCACCTAGACTCAGCTGGCCTCTCGGTTCCCCCAGGCTGTAGGACCGCCCGAATTCCAGGCAGAACTCCTCCCAGAGTGATGGCCACTCCTCCCAGAAATCTGCCGAGCTCCTCGTCGCTGCGGACAGCCAACTGTAGGTGCCGAGGGACGATCCTGTCCTTCTGCTGTCGTGAGTCGTGTTTCCTGCTAGTTCCAGGATCTCAGTGGTCAGGCACTCGAGCACAGCTGGCAGGTAGATGAGAATGCGTCCACAGAACATCCTTTTCAACTCATTTGAGATTTGGGGCTGTATTTGAGATATTAGTTGAGCTTTTGAGATGTTATTCAGCTGCTGTTGGTTGTAGAAAACTGCCTTGTTGCCATGGTTATGCATCATAACAAATGTCCAAAACTAAAAAAAAGTTTCAGTAAAAATCCTTCCAGCTGCACAGCATCCGATACCAGAGGAAACAATCATCCAAAAAATGTGATTTACATCCAGAAAAAGAGGAATAAAAGTTTCCAAAAGCAAAATCTCAGAATGAAAGTAACAGAGCTGCTCCAACATGCAGCCACCTTGAGCGGCACAATTCTAGAACTTGTGTTTGTGTTGTGTTTTTTAGCAGCAGCAACGTGCACTCCGCCCATCTTTTGAACGACTGTATGAACATAATCTCACTGTATTTCGGTACAATGATAATAAAGCTTATTCTGATACACTAGGAATCACACAAAATATTAAAAAAATAACAGCAAACATAAAAAATAACAGAGAACATAAAAAATAACAGAACGTAAAGGTACCAACAATTAAGATCTAAAACAGTTCAGGTGCAGACAGAAACATTAAAGTGTTTATTGTGGTGCAGGATTAATTTTATTTATGTGCAGAAAGGGGGAGGAGTTGAAAAGTTTGATATCCACAGGGAGGAAGGACTTCCTGTGTTGTTCTGTGGAGCACCTCAGTGGTCTCAGTCTACGACTGAAGGTGCTGCAGTACGAGTCCAGGGTGTCATGCAGGGGGTGTGACATGTTTTTCAGGATCTGGAGCAGTTTCCTCAGCATCCTCTGCTCAGACACCTCTGTCACAGACTGCAGGTCCACTCCCAGAACTGAACCAGCTCTCTTGATGAGTTTATTGAGTCTGTTGGCATCAGCTTTCTTCACCCTGCTGCCCCAGCACACCACAGCGTAGAAGAAGATGCAGGAAACTACCGAGTGGTAAAACGTCTGCAGCATGGTCCTGCAGACGTTAAAGGACCTGAGTCTCCTCAGAAGAAAAAGAAAACTCTGCTCTTTGTTGTAGAGGGCGTTTGTGTTAGCTGTCCAGTCCAGTTTATTGTCTAGGTGGACCCGAAAAGTAGATATACTCAAGTAAAACACCAGCTTTAAAACTGCACAACTCTTAAAATGTATTAAAACTGCTTCATTATTAAGCTTAATGTCCAATAACACTCACTTCTGTGCTCATGAATCTACTTGAATTTAAATAAAGAAGTACAGTCAGCATAAAGAAGGAAAATTATCAGACAAAAAAATTTTTTTTCTAACTTCAAATAAGTCATTGGTAATTATTTTTGGAAGGCAATCACATCATGCTTTACTGCTCATAAAAAGGGGAGATGGTTTCTCTTTATAAGAGGTTTTAATTGCACTTTTTTGATGAGGGTTCATTTAAACAGAAAATGAGTCAGGACATCATCAGAGGGTCCTGCAGCAAAGTGATCAGCTCAAGTCAAGCATGAAGCGGATCACAGTGTTTTATGAAAATATTCTCATAATGTGTTGGTTCTGAGACAGATGGTTTACAAATCAATGGCTCCTGTGAATTTAAACAAAAATGATGAAAAAAAATAAAGGTTGAATAATAAAAAAAAAAGCTCCTGGTTCTGTTGGTGGGCTTTAAAATTAGTTTTAAAGCGCCCCCTAGTGGAAAAATACTGCAACTTTCAAGATCAACAAAATGTGATGAACGTTTCATCTATCCATCCATCCATCCATCCATCCATCCATCCATCCATCCATTTTTTACTCACTTCTTCCCTTTCAGGTCACGGGGGTCACTGGTACCAATATCCAGCAGTCACTGTGCAAGAAATGAGGGACACACACTGGACAGGTCTCCAGTCCATCACAGGGAGAGACAAACAGCTATTCACTCTCTCACTCACACCTATAGGGACAATTTAGAGTTACCAATCCGACTAATATGCATGTTTTTGATCTGTGGGAGGAAACTGGACCCACACATGCATTTAATTTTTTTAAATTTCACCTTTATTTAACTAGGCATAAACACAAAGAACAAATTCTTCCTTAGAGTGCTGGCCTGGCAACAACATCAGGCACTTCCAGGGTCAAGGGAAGGGAAACAATACAGTTAGGCAAACAATAAAATATAGAAGTCAGTAAAAAACAAGGAAATCACAAATTACACTACAGTTCATTGTCAAAGTTAAACAACAAGAAGCATGAAAGCATTTGCAAGTATCTTCAAACACTGCTTTTAAACAGCAAAATTAGAACTACTAGAAAAACCTTTTGTGTATCAGTAAGTGGAGTCAAACTGTGGAATAATGTGAATATTGAAATTAAACAATGTCCAAACATAAAACTGTTCAAATTATCATATAAACATATGATTATTGCTGGATATAATATATAGTAATATTATTCATTTATTGGTGTTTTTTGTTATTTATTATTGATGCTTTTGTTTTTGGTGAAGTTAAAGGAATAATAATTGTTCATCTACTATAGTTAACTTAAATAGATACTATATTGATGGATAAATATGGGATTAGTTGTTATATTTATGGATTATACATGTAATGAATGTAAGATTATGTAAGCGGTTAAGGAGTGGGAATTTTGATAAGTTTATACTTCTACCCTCTCCCTTGAATATGTAAAACAAAAGGTTTTGACATTATGCTTCATGCTATATATATTTTTTCTTTTTTCTTTTTTTCTTTTTAAATATTCAAAAAATAATAAACGGAACTAAACTAAACTAAACAATTTTTAAAACTAGAAACAAGTGAGGTCAGACTTAAAGTGTTTTGAAGCAGATTCCAGTCAGATGGAGCAGCAGAGCCAAAGGCCACAGAGGCAAAGCTAGACTTAGTCTTTAGAATTGTTAACCACAAATATTTAGATGATTGGGTGTTATACTTCGAAGCTGCTGCTAGTTGCAGTAGATTAGATAATATGGAGGTGAATAACCCAGCAACATCTTACAAATGAGGGTAAACCAATGAATTTCACGAGTATGTAGAGAAGTCCTTTAAACAGGAGAGCAGAGACAATGATGTTTTATAAGGAGCATTTGTAACAAGCCAATAGCAGTTGCGTCCAGTTTACGAAGGACACCCTTACAAACATGTCTGTAAATTACATCTCCACAATCCAACACAGATTAGAATGGTTTTGTCAACAATGGTGCGTTTTGCAGCCAATGAAGATCAATTTCTATATAGATAATCAAGTCTTGCTTTAACCTTAAATTGAAAAACAGTAACATGATGTGAAATGGACAGAGCACCATCAATCCAAATTCCCAAATATTTATAGACTGGTCTATAAGTTCACCGTTTAAAGTGGTGAAGTCCACCGAGCTGGGTATGGTTCCTCCTCCATGACCGAACCACATAATTTTAGTTGTCTTGGCATTTAAGGACAAATTTAAGTCAGAAAAGGCCTGCTGGATCTCAAGAAAACTACAAGCCAGGAACTTCACAACCACATCCGGAGCAGAACCAGTCATATAAAATAGTGTCATCAGCATATAAATGAATGGAGGCCTCACTAACAGAATGCGAGATATAATTTATAAATAGGGAGAAAACGGTGCATGGAGAGAACATGTAAATTCCACCCAGAATGGCCCCGTGGCAGGGATTTGAACCGGTGACCTTCTTGCTGAAAGGTGGCAGCGCACCTGCGCCACTGTGCCGTCATTGAACATTTCAAGTAAGATCAATGCTCCTTTATTGATTTTGATTTTTGCAATTTTGGACATATAAAAAAATAGCCATGCAATTTTTGTTTATTGTATTTTTTGACAATTTCTCTGAGCTGTTTGAATAAGTCTGGCACTAAAGAGCTCAGACCATTTTCATCTGAGAATAACAAAGGTTCTGTTAAGGTTGAGTCAGGTCCTCTGGATGAATTCTTCTTGTTGAAACGTTTCGTCTTTTATTTAAAATACTTCTTCAGTCAAAGGAGCTGCAACAAACTAATAAATTGTCTTATCAGCACCTTCTCATAGTGGATCAACCAGTTCGTTGGTGACAGTCAAAACTAGTTGTTCGCATGATAAAGGAGGACAGTCATCCTAACTACCGCTCGTTGGTGCCCCAATGGCCGCTTGCTATTCACAGAGGGCTGAGTGATACTAGCAATAACAGCATTGTAAGAGGAGGACAGTTGAACACGGAGGCCTCCACCCGTTTATTGATGGACGATTTCTTTTCACAAAGATGGCCTCCTTTACTCCTCTCTCAAACCATCGTTCCTCTCTATCCAGGAAATGAACATCTTCATCCCTGAAAGAGTGACCGCTGGCCTGGAGATGAGTGTAGACCGTAGAGTCCTGGCCTGATGATGTTGATCTTCTGTGCTGGGCCATCCTTTTGGCCAGTGGCTGTTTAGTTTCCCCGATGTAAGACTGATCACCCTCCTGACACTGAACAGCATACACAATATTACTCTGTCTGTGCCGGGGGACTGGATCTTTGGGATGGACCAGTCTTTGCCGTAATGTATTTTGGAATTTGAAAGCCACCTCTTTATAAGAAAATGGGCAAAAATCTCCCAAATAATAATAAAAAAATGTTTCAACAGGGCACGAAGAACAGTTATGACAACGTCCTGGTTTGGCTCACCTAAGCCCGACCTTTCAGAGTGACAGCATCTGTGCTTGTGCAGTGAAGGAGGGAATGTTCTCCTGAAGAAAAAAGACTGGAAGAAAAACAGGTGTAAGATACACTAAAAAAATCTGATACTGAGCAGATAGCAGGGCAGAGTTGTAACAAATGCACCGTAAAGTCACAACCAAGTATCCCTGCTTGTCATTGTACACAATAAAACAGCACAAGACTGATAGACTGATGGTTCAGCAGCTTGGAGCGAGACAAAGAAAACATTGTCACCAAATCGTTTGTACTGTGGAAGACAGATGCCTTCCAGGGGTAAAAGGTCGAAGTACAAGCATGCAGCAACATACTTGGGCAGTGAAGGCACGAAAAACACAATAAAAAGAGAAATGTCACTGATTTGAACAGAAAGGCAGACATGTGGACTGTCAGAGGATCTGATCCAGGATCATCTTCTGCCCGTATTGTCACAGAATAAAGGCAGGGGATGACAGCATCGGTGCTTGCTTAAAAGAGCTTGTTAAATCAGCAGAAACCACACAGGAGCAGAACAGAACCAGTTTTATCCTGCAATAACAAAAAGAAATCACAAGTGAAAGAGCTTTTGAAGAGAAAACACATTAGATGATGTTTTGGAGCAGTATTCAGGTCTCTGCCTCTTTTTTTTTGTTTGTTTGTTTTTTACAGGATTTACACATTTGTAGCATTTTCTTTAACTATAACTCATTTTATTCCACACCAATATGACTCAAAAATAAACTTGGTGGGATTTTAAAAGAGAGGGGAAAATGTGTCTAGACAATGGGGATAAAGGATCTTTCTGCTTACAGTTCAACATACCAAAGAAGACAGAGTCACAGACAAGGTCAGGGTGAAACATATCACACAGGGGATCTTAAAACTCTGTTGACAAGACAGCAGGTTATACAGGAAATAAGTCTTAGCAGATTTAAAGTAGATGTTTGGGGAGTTTTATAAAAATGATGCAGCTGCTGAATCATAATCTACTTTTATGGTGCACCCCAACACTTCCTGTTTGTAAATTTGATCAAATGAAGCTCATTTGTTAAAAGATGATTTACATAAACAAAGCTGGAAAGACGTGTATGTTGATGATGTACACAGATCATATGATGAGTTTATGAATATTTTAGGAGCTCTGTATGAAAAGAATTGTGTGCAAAATAATTATACAAAGAGAAATGTTGTTGACCAACCATGGATGACGAAAGGGTTGAGAAATGCTTGTAAAAAAAAATAATTATTTGTATACATGTTCCTTGAGATTGAAAACACAAGAGGCTGAAAAGAAATATAAGAAGTATAAAAACAAATTAGTAGCGATTATAAGGAAACACAAGAAGGAATATTATAGTGATTTATGAAATAAAAGTAATGGTGATATGAAAGCAACATGGCGAGTAATAAATAGTGTTCTGAAAAGTCATAAAGCAAAAAACAGGTATTTCACAATATTTTTTGAAGGATGACGATGAAATCCATGATGAAAATGAAATTGTAAATGGATTTAATCATCATTTTGTGAACGTTGGATCAAGCCTTGCAGCTAAAATACCAAAGGTAGACAATTGTAGTAGTACATATACGAGATATATGCATACAATTTTCAAGAGTTCCTCATCTTTCTGACTGTGTAATGTCGTGCATTGAATTTTAACAGAAATGCGAACGAGAGACGTTATTATCTTTGACCCATCAAATGAATGCGGTCATTTATTTTCAGAATCAAAGTTTAACATCAAACATTTACATTAATTTGGCAAAACATGAAAATAATAACAGACAAGTTTCACAGATAATGAGCTTCAATCACGCGGCGGTGATTGAGGACTTTGCTTCAGATATTTCTAAAATATCTGTACTGATTTTATGAGAAAGCAGAGTTTAAGGTGGAGATTTATCTTACAGAGAGATATGTGAGGGAATTAATCTGTTATGACCAGAACGTGCACGCTCCATCAGATCTCAGCTTGCTTCCGGTACACTTTAGTCGAAGAAGAAACTGTTACCTGGTTGACGATGACTCAATGTCGGTATAGAATCCTTCAGACTTTTCAGCGTCTCCGTTGAGAGCAGCTGAAATCCTTCGAGAGTCGTGCGTGGTGTTCAAACAGAAATTATAATTCCAAAACGCCTCTGGATCATCCTGAACGCGTCTGCATCCAAGAGCTCAAACTCCAGCAACTCAGCGTCTCAGCTTCTTGCAACTCCTTCAGCCTCTCATCTCCTTAACTCTTCACATGAACTGGGAAGTTGCCACATTTTAAATGGGTCGACTTCCGGGTCATTTGAGAGCTTTTGATTGGTCGATGGACCAGGAATAGAGGTGTGGTTTATGATGTAAGATGTTATTAAAGATCAAGGACTGTTTAGTAACGAACAGAAAGATTATTGTAGGACTTCAGACTTCGTGGAGTCTCGCACTTATAATCTTCTGAAAAAGTTTAAACATGACATCTTTCTCGGTAAACATTTTAGTTGACCGAAAACCGACCTTTAACATACTTACATTGCAGACAGAAAAATCAAGAAATGCATATTAACCTGATTTCTTCTTTGAATGAGGAATAAAAATCATTACTTACTGTTTATGTAAAATAAAAATGAGTAGTTCTCTTCAACCTGTAAACATTGAGTGAACTAACACAATTTGATTATCAAACATTTGTAAAACAGTGATGATTATAAAAATTGTCTTTTCTGCTTGATTAATTCAAGAAAGAGAGTCACCAGATGGCTCAAACTGTATTCAGATCAATGAAATAACAGTCTCTGTCCATCTGATAGATTTGAGGTCATCAGGGTCAGATCAGGTTCACTACACAATAATGTGAACCATTCAGTTATAGGTTGTGACAACATAATTTTTCTTAATGGAACTGACAAAGAAGAAATAATGAATGTTGTAAAAAATCTTACAGATAAGAGATCAAAAGACTGGGTGGACATGGATATGATGTTTGTAAAGGACATAATGAGTTATGTTATCGAGCCTTTTACATATATTTGTAATTTATCATTTTCAAAAGGAATATTTCCAGACAATATGAAAGTAGCTAAGGTAGTTCCTCTCTTTAAAAATGGTGATAAATTTGTGTCCAATAATTATAGACCAATATCCTTATTACCACAGTTCTCAAAAATTCTAGAAAAACTATTTGTGACCAGATTAGATAAATTTATTACTAAACAAAACATTCTAAGTAGCAGTCAGTATGGGTTTAGAGCAAAAAACTCTACATCAATGGCTCTCATGGAAATAATAGAACAAATAACTACTGCTGTCGATCAAAAACAGTATTGTGTTAGTATTTTTGTTGATTTAAAAAAAGCATTCGATACTATTGACCACACTATTCTCCTTGAATTAAATAAATATGATTATAAGAGGACCAGCATTACACTGGGTATTTAGCTATTTGAAAGATAGGAAACAGTTTGTACAAATAAATGGTGTAAGATCTGACCTGTGCAATATCACTTGTGGAGTTCCTCAAGGCTCTGTACTTGGACCAAAGTTATTTATTTTATATGTGAATGACTTAGTGAATGTATCAGGACTCCTCAAATGTGTCCTTTTTGCAGATGACACCACTTTTTTTTGTTTGGGTAAAGATGTAAAACGGATGTTGGAATTGATGAATACAGAATTTGATAAAATACAAACTTGGTTTAAACTTAATAAATTATCATCAAATTTAGATAAAACTAAATACATGATATTTAGTAACAAAAAGAAAACTGTTGATGATCCATTTAAAATTGAGGGTGTTGAGATTTGTAGAGTTAATGAGATGAAATTGTTGGGTGTAATCATTGATGAACAGCTAACATGGAAAAATCACATAAATTCTGTAAGAATAAAAATAGCTAAATCTATTGCAGTACTATACAAAGTCAGGGAATTATTAAATGATAAAGCTTGTACGAGTTGTATAACACAATCATTGTTCCACATTTAATCTATTGCATTGATGTTTGGGGGAAAGCGTGTAAAACATTTACAAAGCCTATTTTTATTTTACAGAAAAGAGCTGTAAGAATTATCACCAGAAAGCATTACTGTCACCCACCAAGCACATTATTTTATCTACTGAAGTTATTGAAGTTCCATGATTTGGTATAGTATTTTATCAGTTATGTATAGGGCTCAAAATAACACATTACCATTAAATATCCAAATAAATTTTGTTAAAAGACAAAGTTTTTATAATCTTAAGGGGATAGAGATATTTGTCAAACCAAAATTCAGAACTAGTCTGAAGGGAAGGTCTACCTCAATCCAAGGAGTTGGATTGTGGAATGGTCTAGAGAGTGATGTGAAAAATACCAAGTCAATGTGTACATTTAAGAAAAAGATCAAAACTGGATTGTTAAAAAAAATATATATAAAGTAGCTTAGTGTGTTTTTGTTTTAGAATTAGAAAAATTAAAAAGAGTTATTCATTTTGTTCTGTTACTTGAAAATTATTATGATTGAAATAATTGTTTGGAAAAAGGGGCAGATATAATAAGATTTTTTTCTTCTTTCTGCTGCCTTTCATTTTCAATCTCTTCTATATTTTTATATTGTTATGGAATTGTTTTGTACTTTTTTAAATGAATAAACTTTATACCATACCATTTGTGACACATTCGTCTTATTAAAGCGGGGATGTATCAAGCACTCATCACTTTCACTTCATCACTTTTGGCGTGTAGTTGAAGTTAGTCGGTGGGACCAGAGGGCGTGGAGGGGGTCGTGTTTATTATACCTAAATTCATGGTTTTTCTAATGAAGCATAAAATCCCAGAGCAACACGGTGAACTCCAGTGAACATCTCAGTCGGTGCAGAAAGGTCAGCCCGAGCTGCAGAGAACAACAAACAAACAGCTCCCAAACAATGAGGGCGTCCATTCAGGAGCCGGCCTAAATGTGTCAGACTCATTAGTGCTCTGCTCTGGCCTGTTTGACCACCCACCCTGACCCCCACCCAACCAACCACCCACCCACACCCACTTACTGCAGACAGAGCTGTCTCCCTGAAGCTGCTGGGAGAGTTGATCAGTCCATGAGGATTAACACATGAATCTGATTATTGGGACAATATACTGAAGGAAAATTGAGGGTTTGGTCTTTTTAAAGCACTCACAGTTTTACAACAAATTTTTATTTTAGTTTGTCAAAGTAGAATTTGTTTGTAAAGATTATGAACAAACACTTAAACCTGATTTCTGTGAGTTAAAGTGACGGTACTTAATGTTTGTTAGTTTTTGTTGTTTTAGCTGTTTTTAGCTTAACATACAGTAAAACTTGGGTTTAAAATTACCAATATGCGGTGAAGACAAAGCAGTTAAAAATTTATCACTAAGTACTTCCAAGTATGAATAAGTTAGGGATGTGCAAACAAATTTTAAACTAAAAGATGAAATGTTCATAATTGTTGCTCTATTTTTCCACATATAGACAAAGACAAAGAAAAGCAATTCTTCTTTTTTCGTTGCTATATTAATAAAAAAAACATTGTGAACATAAAAAAAATGTATTTTGCAATCTTGTAAAAACTAAATGATGCTAGAAATGTGAGACTGAGGCCTTGTTTACATGAGAACAACCTCTGGAAACGTTAGTGTTTTATTCTAAGTTAAACAAAGAAAGAGTGGGTTTACATGAAAATGCTGTAGTTTCTATGGCAGTCGAGTTGCCAGATAAGAAACTGTGAACTATAGCACTGTCACTTTCAAATGATAGTATTTTGCCAAAACTATTGTGTGCTGGGTAAGCCTGTTGAAAGATGGTGTGTGCTGCGTTTGGTGAACATGTGCACAGAAAAAAAGTGTGTGGGGGGTGTAAACAAAACATTTGTAGTTTATCTGGCAACCCTGATCATTGCGCATGCACCGTCTGCATGATCATCCAAACGGATGAATACATTAAAGCCACTTTGGACTCTGGTTTTATTAGTTTTGCTCCTACATGCTTAAAAAGTGTGAGTAGCACAAGAAAACGCTTTGCTATTTATTATAACTGTTGTTAGTGCAGAAAAACTTTGGACTGCAGTCGTCTGTAGAGCGCATGAGCGACTTCACACTTGCAGAGCATTTCACATCTTGTGGGGGTTCACCTGAAAATCTCCACTCTAACCTGGATTCAGGAACCTTCGGTTACATAGAATGAGGGGCGTGTTTGAGTGAAACTAGACTCCAACAAACCTGACAGGACACGCAGTGAATACAGAAATAAAACTGAGACGTTTGACTCGTTTAGATTAGTGAAGAGATGATTTGTGACTCGAACAAACAAAACTGATTTTGAGATTGTGGCTATTAAATGTATGCAGTGTCACTATCAGAGTAAACATCATTAAAACATTTGATGTTGACTTTTGTTTTCTAAAGTTTATTTTTATTAAGGTGAATAAAGTGTCATCTTTAAAAAAATGTGTGTCATTTTATGAGTATTTATTAAATGACTGAAAATTACACTTAAATGTATGTTTTGCATAATACCGTGCTTGTATTTGAAGAAAAATGTGCAAAATGAATGCAAAATAATGAAAATAAAGAATAAAAATGTGCAAATTCCCATCAGTAATAACAACTTTCTCTTGTTTGAGCTGAGTATTTGTGTCTAGTCCACCTGTAGAGACAGATGCAAGTTAAAATGAGCAGAGTTGTCCCGCCTCCTTCCCTTTAGTCCAAATGAACCCGCCTCTACACTTCACATAAATTCAAGCCTTGTGAGTGTGTGAGGACACACACGCTGCCTCAACTGCAGCTTTCTGATACAGAGAAGGCCTAAGGTTTCTGGAAATGTCCGGCCCTGCCAAGCCCCTGACATCTTTCCTGATTGAGGACATTCTGTCCAGGAAAGACAGCACAACACTGGACGGCAAGTGCTGCTCGATGAAGGTGGACAGATGTTCACAGTGGGAAGAGGAATCTGAAAAGATATCAGCGCAATCTTATTCTCAGGAGTCCATGCTTGGAATGCAGACAGGTGAGCTTCTGCTTTTAAACACAGCAAGAATGTAAAAGATAATACAGGAGATTCTGGGTTTCTGACAGCGTTGAAAGTGAAATTTAGATGTAAATTTTTTTTAAGATGGATTGGATTGTACTGTGGAAAGTTGTAGCAAAATATGTAAAAAAGTATGATACATTTTATTTTATATTAATAATTGTTTATCCCTCTTTAACCTCATAAAACACACCTGCTTAATGACACTTCTCTGTCCCGTGTCCCTCAGAGTCTCACACATCCTCTCCGAGCTCCTCAGAGTCAAGTTTCTCCTCCGCTGGGAAACAGAAGCGCTCCAGAGCTGCATTCACACATCTCCAAGTGCTTGAACTCGAGAAGAAATTCAATAGCCAGAAGTATCTGTCCGCCTCGGAGAGAGCTCACCTGGCCAGCACCTTGAGACTAACCGAGACCCAGGTGAAAATCTGGTTTCAGAACAGGCGGTACAAAACGAAACGGAAGCAGCAGACATCGGAGGTCTTTAAGGATGTGTTCAGAGCAGATGGACTGTGTCTGAGGGAGGATTTGGTCAGATCATCACTAATAACCTTCTGTAAAGCCTATCAATACAGACCCTACCTGTGGGATTACAGTGGTGCCTGGGGACCCACGATGTGGTGAAAATGAGTCACGATTTATAATATTTAGCAAATGTTTAGCATCACAAACTTTAGATTAATGTTTACTGCTATTTTTCTCAGTTAAGTGAATTCAGTAACTTCAGCAGACCGTCTTCATAAAAAAGATGTACGCTGTGTTGTGCACAGTGAGCTGAATTAAGTTGTGTGGCATTGTTTATTAATCCATTAATAAATTATTATTGATAAAATTTAGTTTTCTTTGATGTTCTGAAAAAAAAAATCCTCACAGACTTTTGGAAACGCCATACTTTAACTAAATGCATAAGGTTAAAATATTTCAGAAAGCATAATTTTACATTTAGCACGTATTTGTCGTATAAAACACACAAAAGCAAACTAAAATAGAGCTTGTTAAAGAACAAAATGAACACATTAAGACATTAAAGGAAGCCTGCTGCTATTGAATTTGGCACAGTTCTGACACTTGAGATATTTTGCCAAAAACATTTAAACTATCTGCATGGAGTTCAACTCGATGACCGCACTGAGATAAGTACGATGTTATCAATAAGGACTGAAGAATGAGAACTGATTCTTGTAAAGAGCATCCGATCTGATTACACGAAGATAAACAGCTCTTCGGTGTTCCTGAAGAGGGATGGCGTCACGTAGGAAGCAACTGTGCGAAGCCAGACCCAGAGTCAGACCGTGAGAGTGATGGCTCAATTGAATGAATAATACACAACAATAAATAATAGAAGTGTGCATTTATTTAGTCAAAGGCCTACAGAAAGATCCAAAAAGTTAAGCAAGATTCAATTCAACCATTATTTATACAGGTTAGTCTCATTGAGCTCTGAGGACAGTTATCATCAAGATGACTGAAGCAATGAAAAGTAGCACAATAAATGTCTGTTAACCTATAGAAATTCTTATGTGGTCCAAAACCTGTGATTTAAGGATGGGCTCAGTGCAAATCTCCAGATGACACGATAGGCAACGGGGGCATGAAGCTGAATAGCTGCCATCTGCGTCACTTTATTTTCACTGTGTCTTTAGTATCACACCGCAGAGACAGAACAGTACCAGAACCTGTTGCTGAGCTGATGGTAGCTCCAACACAAGACGATATATATAGATGGTGTTCGTACTATACATGCAAACTTGTTCCAGCTTCAACATGTCTAAGATGAAAATAACAATACTTTGTTTTAATGAAGCTTAATTCTGGCCATTTTTATGTTTTTAGCTTTTAATTAGTCTGTTCTAAAAAAGCAAGAAGTACAAAATATCTACAGTTTGACTAAAGAGTGATGTTTTTTTGAGGGGGCATACCCTCATTAACAGTTTACACT